>NC_067196.1:4859615-5179615 GCF_000699445.3 Schistosoma haematobium | reverse complement strand
AAGAACTGTGCAATTTCGGACTGAATAATTGAAGTGGTTTTCTCAATCTCAGATGTCGTTCACCACACTCTTATCTATATCTTGAGTATATGATAAGGCTGATCATGAAGAGACTAGAAAATTCATAAGGATATAAGAAGAATAAAATTGGTCATAAAACTGTACTCTATATCAATCAACAAGACATGGTTTTTGGGCTAGATGACTTAGAGTTAATCCGTACTCTCCGTTGGCATGTAACTAAACAAAAATCGTAACTTACTCCAACCGTGTCTAATGTAGACGGTGATTCGGTAGGATTTTATCAAAAGCCTTGCCGGAGTTAGTAAATTTGATATGTATGGTTAACTTCTGACCCCTCAGAACGCAATGATAGCTTACTGAGACGTCAATAATCTATTTTATAGCCATTCTGATCTTCAGAGATGATCTAACCTTTCCCAAACACTAAAATAACGTTTTGGAGAATGATCTTGCCTAGTATCTTTACAAGATGTGCGATTTTAGCTCTCATGTACACACGGTTACCTGTTCTAAAGATAAAACTCGCTTTAATTATTGAGTAGTAATGAATAATATAACTCAAGAGCTACTACCGTCCCATGAGTTTGACTACACCAAGGGTATTTGTCGGATAAGAAATAACATTTTTGATCGTCGTAATATCTAGAGCAGAAGTATCAGGTATTATCTGTTCCTGAAAGTAAAATACCTATACCATACTTATGCTGCTAAAGTAGCCTAAGAATACTTGAGCTTGTCGTAATCGTTTTACATTAATGGTGTGCCAGCACCATCTCCATGTAGTCCGGATAAATTCCCTTTCTTCACCGTGCGTTTCGTGCGAGAAGATTCAGTATTATTTTAAACAAACATTGCTTCAGACCCCTTTCTGGACTTGAGTAGATCTTTAGCACAAGCATTTTTAACCTTCCGATATTAAGACTTAGTCTCACCAGCGCCTAATAACCTTACTCTTTCCAACATTACTTCCTTTGTACGGCAAGTGGTGTAGACGTTTCCATTGAAACATTGCGGAAATTCGTGGTTTTTAAGGGATCGTTCATGGTATTTGTGAACAGGTAATGGTGGGTTAGTGAATTTACTATCAATGATAATTGTGAACTTGAGTCAGGCCTCGTCGTCTTTTAAGTTCCCGTAATGTTGAACACATTGTGACTGCACTGACAAGATTTCATCAAAATAATCTATCTAGTAACTCCATTCTTCAGTTCATTCAGTCATACATTTACGTTATAGTTTCATAGTCTTGGTCACTTTATGATATAGGGCGAAATGTTGAATTTGACATGAGAACCGTGATTCAACTTACACGAAGTATTATATAATAAATAACATTCCTTACCTCTTAAATTTCAGGCGGGAATCACTTTTTATACTTCACTCTCACGGGGCAATATTCCAGTGAGCAGTGTTTCTTTCTTACTAATCAAGGTTCTGTCCATCCCTGAAAGTGTGACGTTTGTGAGGTAGAGTTTAACACTACATAAAGACAGAGCTTGTTGGGTGAACGTAGGTCATTCAAAGACCATTTAAGTAGCTTCGTGTTGCACACCATCCGTAGTAAGTCATCTGCTCCCAAAACTTCATCACCTTAAAACTTATTATCATGAGATCCTTCTCTCCGGCTTTTGACTCTAGTATCAGTTTATTTTGAGAAAGTCTTTTCGAATAAAACCCCTTATCCACTCAGACTGCCTCCACCTCTCATTATCAACTTTCTGTATTTTTAGATCCGAATATCACTTTAAGTAGCGTAGCTCTAGAATCATTTACTTAATCACCTAGTCCATAAAGATTAGGTGGAGCAACCTCAGGGAGTTCGTTGGACACTCATCTAACCATTACAAGAAACACATAAATGCTCGCTCACACTAAAATGTGTAAGGATAGTGCAACGCATTACATTTTAAATAACATTGAACTGCTAAAAATCTATTTAGCTAATGTGTATTCGATACCGAACTGCATATCATACCTTCCTTATTCAGAAATTATTAGTACACGTCTTTTCTTCGGCTGTTGACTTCAACTTGATTTCTGATGACCTCAGTTTTCGAGAATATAGGTAGCACTTCTCAGTGTTGTAGAGATATGGGCGTTTTTGAATGGAAGCGGAATGCCATGCGCTTCATGTGCGGTAATACTTTGTTGTATTTAGTGTTCTACCATAATGTCGTGTCTGTCACAGAGAATTTCGGCAAATACGTCCTATCTCGCGATCATGAACCCCCATTTTCCATTCAGTTTTCAATGAATACATTATGTAAATAATACCTACATGTTACAATGTTTGGTTGATCTATATTAATGAGCCACACCTTAGAAGTGATCTCATATGGCTACACATTTAGTAGATCGTGCCAAGTGAGTCCAACACACTTTCTTCACAAGGTAAGTTAGTGAATACCAAAATGAGAGGCCATATTGCCTATGGCTTTCATCATTAGGTGTTATAATTCTCTCTTCAACTCCCGGGGCAGAGTTTAAGTGTTTTAAAATGTTAGTTCTGGCTAGCGTTTTCTAAAGAATAAGATTGCTAACCCCGTGCCAATCCTCCTACCCCGGGCTTGGAACCGGCAGTAATTCTAGGAGATCTACAAGGAACATCAGCGTCCATCAAATTTGCATCAGATGTTGATTCATTCAGCTCATTTTTACAAGGAATTCCATCAAAAATATGCGAATCATTGGGACAACTCATATTTGGTAAACCAACATGAGCAATTTATAAGGAATTGTGTAGAATCCAAACCATGGTTTGGATGTTGAAGAATAACCGTCCAGGTACGTTAGACACGCGCCCTTTCCCGTCGAAATCAAAACAAGTAATCGGGTAAATAGCGGTTCTATAATTCATCATAAATTTAAATGTGAATCGTTACCTAAACAAATATTACCACCCGGCTATTCAACCAATAATTGTTCAATCAATAAATCTAAATTACAATAAATAAAGGAGTTGATAAAAGATGAGGGAAAATTACCAGTCACAACAAATGAACGTTATTCTATCCTGACTGGATAGAACACACAAAAGGAGGAGCAAATCAATATGGCTACCGCCAAGAACAAGTGTCCAGTAAAACAACACAGATGCAGTTCGGGAAGAAACACAAACTTAGTGAATGCGTAAGAAAAACAAAAACTATAATAAAAAATACAAGTATTAACAATTCAAATGTAATCAAAAGACAACAATGTACAACTAAGGGGATCAATAGGAACAAAGCACAAGTATATACATGGAGGGATTTTCACCAACACACAAAACATTCAAAATGGACCTTACACCGGCCCCCAAAATACCTCCATACCACACAAGCTACCTTGATGCCTATGGTCATGGTTCATTATATAACATATTACACTATAGGAACGAGTGGGACTTACAGCAGTACGCCTGCTCGACCTAACTACATTAATAACAAAAAGACTAACCCGAAGCTTCAAGGAGACCTGCTTTACCTGTTCTCTGGTGATCAACAATAACAGTCGTGGTATAGACCTAATCACTCTTCCCCAAACTTCACCCATGCTGTTGGATGAGGGCCTTGCTGACAATTCAATATTTATCTTCTGCTGATTCGACTGCTGCACAAACTTCCTTAACTCAGAAACTGTCCCCACGAAGCTTGACGCACTGTCACTGTTAATCTCCGGAGGTTTCCTTCTTTTTCCAATTAAACGTAATAAGGCCATTATAAATGAATCAGCAGTCAAACTACACTTCATTTCAATATGTACTGCCCATGTTTGCAAACAAGTAAACACATATCTATATCCTTTTTCTAATGACCTTCCTATGTGTCCTGGTTCTTTATGACAATGTCTAATTATTATTTTCTTCACTAAGTGTCGACTGGGTAAAATTACTGGATGTTTAAAGGCATTCAAGGATTCTGAGTAGCTTAGCCGACCTGTAACACAGAGTAACCCATCAAGCATTATCGGTGATAAACCTTTCACATCATCACGACTTACTACTTAACTGCTGTTTCTAAATCCACCAAATAATTTTCCATACACTTCCCTTTGAACCACCAATAAATTCTTACCCTTGGCGATGTCAAGCTCCTTAACCTTTAAACATCCTAGATGAACGGATCCTTTACAACTTGGTGAATGAAGTACCATAAGGAATTCGATGAACCTTCTAAACCAGGTTACAGCTCTGACTAATTTCAACCACTCGGAATAATAAGAGAGAATAGGTAACATGTTGTACTTTATACTACTCAAGTTAACCACAGCAGTTTTTCTAAACTCAATAGCGTCAGGAGTATGTTCCGGACAGTCAGTGATTGTTATATAAAATTCGCCATGCAATAAAGTAGGACATTTGAACCAATATTCAAGATCAGCCATTTTCTGTACACTTCCTCTACATAATAATTCACTTATATGCTTAACGAAACTCTTTGCTTGATCACAAGTGGGAATGGATATCAAGCAATCATCAACATAGAAATTATTCTTGACATTATCTACAACCTAACCATCATAACTGTCAAAGAATATTTGGGCCGTCTTATTCAAGGCAAAGTTCGCTGTCTTTTTCGGATTTAAAACTGCATGGTGAGGTAAGTACCACCGGTGGCGATAACTAGGTTGCAATTGTATTTCAGGGATCTTCTCCGCATAGCCCTTAATAAAATTACTTTCAATACCCTTTGTATACTTGATATACAGAGTGTCATCTTTCAACAATCTACGCTTCAAGCTCTGTAGTCTATTGTTTGCCACTTCATAATTCCTCCCTTTCATATTTGAGTTCACTTTCCATAGTACAGGAACTGCAAAATGACCATTTTCGAAGCGTGTGCCCTCTTCCACATTCCTTATAGCGGCCTTATGTTCTATTGATACTGACTTATCATTTGAATAAACATCAGAAAACTCTACATCATAAAGTTTACGTATTTCGTTCTCCAAAGTCTTTATCTTACTGGTATGGCTGACAACTCTTTTCCTATATTCGGGATATGACGCAGGTCCGAAGACCGCCCACCCCAGCAACGTCTTCACAGCGTACGGGCTTTTTCTTCTACCCAACCGCTGGTCTAACACCCAGTGTGCTTCTGGTACGTTGCAACCAATCAACAGTAGAACTTCTTCAGAGTCTAGGTTATCTATTGGTACATCCCTTAAATGTGGCCACTTAACCAGGTTGTTCACTGCCGACCTTGTTGGCTTATGACCTGGCATACCTGCCACAATCAGAGCTCCTTCAATCGTAACATGTTCGGACCGATCTAGAGAATATACCTCAAAAGGGGTCTTTGTGACTGTCATTGTCCTATTACCACCCACAGTCTCTACTACCACTGACGCTCGTCTTCCTTCAGCCCGAGATACCTCAAACAGCTCGATTTTATCAACGTTACATCAGACCCGTTATCCAACAAAGCATAACCCACCATTTCGGCATTTCCCAACATCAACCGTACAGGAATCATTCCTAAGCACACTTGGCTACTTAGGGATTTAGTAAATCCACAACAATTCGGGATATCAGGTTTATCATTTTCGCTGTGCAGCAAAGAATGCTGTTTCTTCTCACAACCATTAACGTTACAACGTTTTGCCAGCTTACATTCATTAGCTTTATGCTCTTGCCTAAGGCAGACAAAACAGATGCCATTAACTTTTGCTTGAGACCATCTCTCTTGAACGGTAAGCGCTAAAAATTTTGGACATTTATAAATAGCATGGTCCTGGGAACACACCCTGCATTTAGCTCTCGAGTTACTCTCCTGCTCCAATTGCAAGTGACAATTTGTCTTTAAGTTGTGTCCCTTTCTCGGACGATTCGCTAACCGTCCAAACCTACTATTAGCGACTCTCGCGCGGGATGCTATAAATTGGGTAAGCTCGTCAAAAGTCGGTTCCCTATTATCTTCCGTCAATTCATCCACCCGGTTCGCCCACTGGGCTTGCATAACTTGAGGTAATAGTCTTACTATTCTTTCCAAAGTAACTAAAGAATTTAGATCAGAGGTATAATTCATCTGTTCTAAGACCATAGCACAGTTTTCCATTTTAATGGCCAAGTTTGATAGTTGCTCCCCGTCAGTACAATCAAAATTAACAGCATTGAATAGGTCTTCTAATGTTTCTCGAGCGATTACATGAGACTGTCCGAACAAACGCTTTAGAATTTCCCTTGCTCTCTTATAACCAGAGGATGCTTCCATCATGACACAACCCTCAATAGCTGTCTTCGCCTTGCCCTTACAATAGTGCATTAAATAGAGCAAACGTTGGCTATCATCGGTGACTCTTGATGCTACATACGTCTCAAATTGCCTTATAAACTTCCAGTATCCTCTTGGCTGTCCATCGAAATAACTCAATTCAACCTTTGGTAGTTCTGGACCAACAACAGGCGCTATAGGCAACATGCTCTTTCCTGGTAATTCAAGCCTTTGCTTCTCCTTTAAACTAAGATTTTTACGTCATCTGTCATCGAATAAGGACTAGAGTCACTACCATGATAACCAAACCTATTCGAGTCTGAACCATGACACTTAAGGACATCAAAAGGCACTTGCTTGGTAATGGGGAATTCTTCATTAACATTAACGAACTTTGAGCTTGATTTCCTTCGACGATTAGTTGGCATTATGAGCGAAACGACCAGTTATTTCCAGAAACGATAACCAAAATCCGCGAACGATTGCCAAAGGATTTCGGCCAAGTAATAATTGTTCAGAACTGTAGAATCCAAACCATGGTTTGGATGTTGAAGAATAACCGTCCAGGTACGTTAGACACGCGCCCTTTCCCGTCGAAATCAAAACAAGTAATCGGGTAAATAGCGGTTCTATAATTCATCATAAATTTAAATGTGAATCGTTACCTAAACAAATATTACCACCCGGCTATTCAACCAATAATTGTTCAATCAATAAATCTAAATTACAATAAATAAAGGAGTTGATAAAAGATGAGGGAAAATTACCAGTCACAACAAATGAACGTTATTCTATCCTGACTGGATAGAACACACAAAAGGAGGAGCAAATCAATATGGCTACCGCCAAGAACAAGTGTCCAGTAAAACAACACAGATGCAGTTCGGGAAGAAACACAAACTTAGTGAATGCGTAAGAAAAACAAAAACTATAATAAAAAATACAAGTATTAACAATTCAAATGTAATCAAAAGACAACAATGTACAACTAAGGGGATCAATAGGAACAAAGCACAAGTATATACATGGAGGGATTTTCACCAACACACAAAACACTCAAAATGGATCTTGCAAATTGATTCATTAGAAGCTTTGTCTCACAGTAATTCTGAGTTGCATTTGATACAGTTATATCCGTTGTGCTGCCCCAATTATTTTCTCCAACTTTCCTGACGAATATCGCATGAAATATTAGTTTGTTCTCTCTGTAGTTCGATTTCAGAGCAATACAAGGCTAACAAGTCTTCGCGTAATTACACAGGCAAATTTATAGTCAAATCGCATAAGTGCACAACAAGACATCAACATCTGAAAAGAAGCAGAGAATACAGTGGACATCTAGGATGCACTTAGACGATCTAGACTTCGCAGACGATCTGGCCCTTCTATCCCAAACGCAACAACAAATGCAGGAGAAGACGGCCAGTGCAGCAGCCTCAGCATCCGTAGGTCTCAATATACACAATGGGAAAATTAAGATTCTCCGATACAACACAGCATGTATCAATCAATTCACAATTGACGGAGAAGATTTGGAAGATGTAAAAACCTTTACATATTTGGGTAGCATCATTGATGAACACAGTGGATCTGATGGAGATGTGAAGGCGCGGATCGGCAAAGCAAGAGCAGCATATTTACAATCGAAAAACATCTGTTACTCAAAACAACTATCTGTCAACCAACACCAAGGTCAGAATTTTCAATACAAATGTCAAGACAATTCTACTGTATGGGGCGGAAAACTGAAGAACTACGAAAGCCATCATCCAGAAAATACAAGTGTTTATTAACAGTTGTCTACGCTGAATACTTTGGATCCGTCGGCCGGACACTGCTGCTGCGCTGCTGCTGCTGCTGCTGCTGCTGCTGCTGCTGCTGCTGCTGCTGCTGCTGCTGCTGCTGCTGCTGCTGCTGCTGCTGCTGCTGCTGCTGCTGCTGCTGCTGCTGCTGCTGCTGCTGCTGCTGCTGCTGCTGCTGCTGCTGCTGCTGCTGCTGCTGCTGCTGCTGCTGCTGCTGCTGCTGCTGCTGCTGCTGCTGCTGCTGCTGCTGCTGCTGCTGCTGCTGCTGCTGCTGCTGCTGCTGCTGCTGCTGCTGCTGCTGCTGCTGCTGCTGCTGCTGCTGCTGCTGCTGCTGCTGCTGCTGCTGCTGCTGCTGCTGCTGCTGCTGCTGCTGCTGCTGCTGCTGCTGCTGCTGCTCCAGCTGCTGCTGCTGCTGCTGCTGCTGCTGGCTGCTGCTGCTGCTGCTGCTGCTGCTGCTGCTGCTGCTGCTGCTGCTGCTGCTGCTGCTGCTGCTGCTGCTGCTGCTGCTGCTGCTGCTGCTGCTGCTGCTGCTGCTGCTGCTGCTGCTGCTGCTGCTGCTGCTGCTGCTGCTGCTGCTGCTGCTGCTGCTGCTGCTGCTGCTGCTGCTGCTGCTGCTGCTGCTGCTGCTGCTGCTGCTGCTGCTGCTGCTGCTGCTGCTGGGTTGCTGCTGCTGCTGCTGCTGCTGCTGCTGCTGCTGCTGGGTTGCTGCTGCTGCTGCTGCTGCTGCTGCTGCTGCTGCTGCTGCTGCTGCTGCTGCTGCTGCTGCTGCTGCTGGGTTGCTGCTGCTGCTGCTGCTGCTGCTGCTGCTGCTGCTGCTGCTGCTGCTGCTGCTGCTGCTGCTGCTGCTGCTGCTGCTGCTGCTGCTGCTGCTGCTGCTGCTGCTGCTGCTGCTGCTGCTGCTACTACTACTACTACTACTGCTGCTGCTGCTGCTGCTGCTGCTGCTGCTGCTGCTGCTGCTGCTGCTGCTGCTGCTGCTGCTGCTGCTGCTGCTGCTGCTGCTGCTGCTGCTGCTGCTGCTGCTACTAGAATTACTAATATCAATTTAATATTTTATTATTGTTTCCATTGCTTCCTTAATAGATGGTTAAATATTTATGAAACACTATCAACTAGTTTAGAAAAGAAAATAAGTAGAATCTTTGCAATGAAACTTTAGTACATATATGTGTGTCTGTATGTAGGTTAGTCTATTGTGATTGTTTAAAATTATTATTTTACGTTTACTTCGGTGTGTTTTGGTCAGTGTTGCTAATGATGAGTTGGCACACATTCATATGCTTGTTGATCTTTCTCATTAAGTGAAGTAATTTTAAGTGTTTTTATATTAGCAAGTTCACTTTCATTACAGTTTATTTGCTGGTAAAAGAATACATTGAAAATTAAAGTTATAATTAATGTAACTCACCTACAGAATACATATTTATGTACTCACTTTTAACTATTTTTCGCTCGAAACGTCTACCGATCTACTACTACTTGGCTGACTAAATCTATGATACATAAATCAAGTTTTGAACCGAATTCATTCATCGAAATGATGCATCATACTCATCTTGATATCAGAATATTCTCATTTCAGTTCAGTATGTATCGGTCGATGTTATTCTTGTTAACAAATCTATCTAATACTTTCTAGTGTTTAATGTTCTTCAACTATTATCAGTGTGTCATATGAACAGTCTTCCTAATTAGTGCTTAAAGTCAGTATTCAAACAGTTAATAAAATACTTTATTTTTAGTAATTATTTCTTTCACTAGTGATTAATATTTTGTTGTTTTGTATGAAATCACTGATTATTTATCTAAGCCGCGTAAGCGTTGTGAACGAGAACACAAATGGGGACAATCGAATGTATTTGAATACAAAAACTACAGAACATCTTAGTAAAATCTGAGAACCATACAGTAAATACTTCATTTGCAAAATATCAAACAATCATCTCAGACTTCATTGTTCATTGGTTTTTGTTCTCCTTTCTTTAATCTTCTTAACCTTCTGGCTCTAGGCATTTCACTTTATATTGCTGATACATACTACTTATATCTATCATCATCAGTAGCACACACCATATAAGATATCAGCTTCATTGTTCGTATATTGATAGTGTTAGAAATTAATCTCTATTAATATTTAGTGATCTCTTTTAATAGATGTCTAGTTATTTCCTGAAATCATATGCCTTTTTTATTCTTTAATGACGGTCAGTTGCAGAATTTAGAAATCATGTTTCGTTTTATTTGAGATTTATCAACTGTAGACATTTGCATTTCAGTGTTGGCATTTCCATTAAAACTCTAGACTAGTATCATTGACTGTTATTGTGATCTTATAACCTAGTAACTGTCAGCAAGATATCAGTACTAATATATACTGTGTTTGACATTCAATGAAATATTTCAAGAGTATGGTTTATGTACTTCATAGACCTATCAGGTGTCAAAAAGTATAGAACGGACTAATTAAATTCCACCCACTACCTTTTATCATTAATTTTGAATGTTTACAATAGCACCACTGTGTCACGATCGACTGATACTCAGTCATATATTCTAAACAATTATCGGTTGTTGATCAGTTTTGAATTATTTTGACTAAATTGTCAATGTCTCAAAGTGTTATTCGTGTTTCCTTTTCTTTTCTAAAACCATAAGATCTGACTGGTTGAATTACTTGTGTTTGTGTTTGTCCTTTGATCTATACTTATTCGTGCATATTGTGACTAATTTGATAGTCAAATGAAAAAAAGCAAGCTAATTGAAAACAGAGATATTTATATATGGCCTACAGTCATAGGATGCTGTTCTCATTCATCCCCACCATAACCTTGGCTATTGTAACTAAAAATGTAAAGTGTTTAAGAAAATACCAGTCTTAGAAACAAAACAGATTTCAATGCTCAGTTGCATAATATTCGATTGGTAGTGGCAAAATTTCTGAAGGAATAATATACAACTCTTACGACATAGTTTATGAGTTTATGAGATAATTTACATATGGTTCATATATATATATATGTATCTAACCTCGAATAAATAAATAATTTTTCAACAATTATTCGCTTCCATTATTATGCAAGAAGTTTGATTGTATAGTTTCATTGGCAGAATGATTTTATTTACAATCGTGTTATATTGTAGCTCACTGTATAATTTTCACTTGTTCATTTGATTTTTTATGACCTCTGCAAAATGCTGATGAATTAAAGACATTTTTCTGTACTATACTTTGAGTAATAGCTTAATAGTAGTTCAAACAGTCAATATTCAATCATCGGGATATATATTTACACTTTACCCGAACTTCAATTCTGACAGTCAGATAGTATCGCTAGGTTTCACACTTGAAGTATGCATTCCAAAATCAGACAAACTACGTAGTACTAAGTTGTACTTGGCTCAGTCAGTCATTCAAACACAGATTAACTAGGATTTGGTACACTTGTTTTATCGGTCCAAGTTGTCACTTTTAAAATAAGTACAATAAAAAAGGAAATTAACAAGACGGGACACAGGAGGTAGAATATAGAGAGTAAAGTTCACGAGAAACACTGTATTTAAGATTTAAAGGAAGATTGAACTCAACTGCTCCATCATGAACGATTTCAAACCGTCTCCATAGATTCCAACTATTACATAGGCCTTAAGCATGAGGTTTACACTTGTCTATACAGCTCAGAGGAACAGTCAGGGATTTTATGAATCACCTCTGTATCTTGGTTTCGAACATGCCTCCGTAATTATTATGTTTAAATTATCTTATTCTGTACAAATATTTTTATCAAAATTATTTTTAATAAAGATATATTAATCCCAATGAGTAGTCCTTGTATAACATCTTGGCTGATTATTATTATTATTATTCTACTGTACCTTTTCCACTGCACATCTAGTATTTTCTGTTTATTTCATTGTTGTTGGCCTTCTGTTTCATTTCCAAGAGCACTCTGTTCCGACTGTTGCATCAACACAACAAAGACGGACCCAGTTATTCGCTCTTAGAAAAATGATACGAGTAATGGACAAGGAACATCATGAAATTTTAGCAGATTTAAGGGTAATGTTTATTATAAATTTTTATTTATATGATTAATATCGCTACTGTTATTGAATGGATCACAATTAATCATATTAATTAAGATTATATTATATTAATTGATATCCATGACGAACTAGCTCCTCTACTGTCGCAACTGCAAAGCCATTGAAACCATCCTCGTGATGATAACGCCGATTAGTAGTAATAGACATTGGGTTATGTAGCTCCCAATGGCATATACTCATTCATCTTTTATTTTCCTCTAAAAATGGAGTCCCAGTATCCTTTTATACATAACTTCTCATCCTGTCTTTTTTTAACCATATTCTCAATGTTTATTCTTTCTCATTATCATTGTTACTACAATGATTTCGACTCGTTAACTTTTCACATTGTTAAATTCATTTCATAGCACTGTGTTATGGGAATTTGAGTCAATACATATCTGTCAGACTCTCTATGTTATGACTGAAAATACTACTGAGTTATCTTCCTTATGCTGAAGTTATATATATGCAAGGATGTTAGATGCTGATGAATCGATCACTATGACAATCCAGTCGACAAAAATGCCGTACTACAATTGCCATCATTATGAATATTATTTGTAGAGACTTCAGTAAACTTTGAAAATAATTTTTGGTGAAAATTAAAACAGTAGCACAACTACTAAACAAGTATTGCATGAATTGATTTCAAATTTAAAGTGTGTAACCACTGGATTCCAACTTTGGTTTAGTCATTAACGTATCAATGAGTTATAAATGTTTAACTGTTCCTGATTGATAAGATGTTATTTTATTGTATGCGTTAACTTATTTCATCTGATGATTGGAAATGAGCTAATTATCTGTTAGTTAGTTATTTAGTAATGGTGTCACAAACATCATATTTAATTATTTGCATAATATGTTACTGACTCATCAGTATCAGTACTTAACAGTAGAAAGTCACCACATGATATTCAAATTTGTAAAAGTACCATGTTCTCACTTAAATACAAGAATCTTTTAGGTGCAAACATCTGTTCTTAGTTGTCCTTATAAATGTACGGACTGTCGGGAAATTTTGAAATGGGTTGAAATAATTGTTCAGTACTACTTGATTTTCGATGATCAGTCAATCATAACGTAGAGAGTCTGACAGATATGTATTGACTCAAATTCCCATAACACAGTGCTATGAAATGAATTTAACAATGTGAAAAGTTAACGAGTCGAAATCATTGTAGTAACAATGATAATGAGAAAGAATAAACATTGAGAATATGGTTAAAAAAAGACAGGATGAGAAGTTATGTATAAAAGGATACTGGGACTCCATTTTTAGAGGAAAATAAAAGATGAATGCCATTGCGACTGATTATGAATCACGTCACCCAACTACTGATCTTGATTGATAGTATGCATCTATCTACGCGTCTTGGATCAATAGTTGATAATTTCATGAATTTATGTCACGTTTTAGTGTGGTCACCATTAACTTTCTTCCAGCTGACATTACTCGTTGAGGTAGGCAACCATCAGTCAATAGTGTTTTTGCAGCCTACTGTTACTGTTACTACTATTACTAATTATTATTTATTTGTTTATATGTATGCATCATTTCATCTAATAAAAGAGTTCACTGTGTAACTTTAAACTATCCATCCTTTTCTCGATCGTTTTTCTATAAATTCCTTCCGGATGTGAAAATAATCATCGATTTTATTACTATTTTTATTACCACTGTTATGTTTGTTAGTCACTATAAAAATTATACTTTACTGATCGTAAAATCTATAAATCAAAAATTTATCCCGATAACGTTGTTATGCCATAGAATAGATGGATAAATTAATAGGTAAATGGATGGATAGGTATATAGATTAATTGATAGACGAGTTGGTAGACAGATATGTAGTCAGATGGGTGGATTGTTAGTAGTGAGAAAAAGAAAGATTAGAAAACAAAAGCACGTGATATGTAATCCGTCCGTAATTTTGTAACCCCGTACAACACTTCACTTTGTAGACAAATTAAGTGTACTAAGGAATATTTCTAAAAGTTGGTAAGTGGAAACCTTCAAAACATTACTATTATCACAAAATCACACAAATAATCTTTCATAAAAAATACCGTTATCGCTTTGTATACATTTCATCGTGTTCCTTTTCAATGGGTTATGAATGCGCACTGCTAAGGAGTCCCATACTAGGATGAAACTTCTTTCCAGTCCTTCCTAGTTTTCAATGGTTATCTAGTTTATTTCTTTGTTAGAAGAGATTGATTGGACATTTTCTCATTCCATGATAAAGTTTTCTGTATCGTGAATTGATTAAACCTAAATCTATAAGCACTGGACGACCGTTTCGTCCTAGTATGGGACTCCTCAGCAGTGCCTATCCACGATCCTGTTCTCCAGATTCGAACCCAGGACCTTCGGTCTCGCGCACGAACACTTAACCTCTAGACTATTGAGCCGGCACCGAACGGTGTTAGTGTCTAACTTCCACCAAACAAAACGAACCACAATCACATCATTAGAGCGTAACAAAACACTCACTACTTTCATACAATGGACAGATTTTCTAATGTTAACACTAACTATATCACATTTATATATATTGAGCAACACTTAGATATCAACATTTTCCTCACTTGGTGGACGAACCATGTACGGAAGATGCTTTATAGATTCTTATGATTAACTGTTCGTTCTCTCTACTTAGTGCTTGTACATTTCAGACTATATTTCACATGTTTAAAGTTAATCCAAAATGAGCTACAGAAGAGAGAATACATACTCTATAGCAGAGAGGTATATATCTTATCTGTATTAAGCAGATAAGGCAATCAGTTGGCGATGACCAACTCTAAACAGGCTTTATTATGTCTCGAACATTTTCATTATTTATCAGATTCATTCAAACTGAGAAAACTATTAAAATAAACTATTTAGCGAATTAATTCAATCAATTTTCATTACATTTTTTTAGAGTAGAAGACGAATACATTTTAGACATTCACTGCCAGTAAATGTATAGAGATATCCAACCCTTCAGAAGTCTCTCTAAAAAGATATGCTTAGTGTCCTAGCTTTAGTTTTTGTGAACTCAAGACATTGATATAAGATAGCACTATAACTGACTAATCTCTGGATAATGAATAACATCTTGCTTATCCAGTCCTGCTTAATGGTTATTATTTTATTTATTCGAACACATCAATATTGGTACAAGAGGGCACCAAATATATATGCGCCACACAAAGCAATGAGAATGGGAAGAGAAAAAAGAAGGTAAGGAACGTAAAAGAAAAAAGGAGAAGAACAATAACGACCAGATTAGTGTAAGGTAGTGTAGTAATAATAATAACAATAATAATAATGGGGGGAACGGAAAGGTACAACCAGAAGAAATCTTTCAGTTAAGGAAGATACAACCACTTTTTATGAAGAAAGTAAAAGAAGGTCACGGCAGGATCGCCAATGGCTTCTAGTTTGAGCCATATCTGATAACGTCTCTAGCCACTGTGTTGCACCATCTCTCGGACCCCAGCCAGGGAGTCGTGAAGGACCAACAGAAGACAGCCCTTTTCAGCTTTCTTTCATACACTGACAACCTCTCCGCTTTTTCCAACCAGTCCCAGAGTCGGCAAATAATGCACGACGTGGAATTCTCTGGGCCGACATTCGTAGAACATGTTCAAGCCACCGAAGTTGATGTTTCAAGATGGTAACACCAATTGGATTATCGTCTCTGCGCCGGAACATACGATACCGAACCTCTGCACTACTAACATGGTGTTGCCACTGGATGTGAGCAATTCTTCGGAGACAACGGTGATCAAACACAGAGAGTCGTCTAACATCTTCAACTTGGAGGCCAGGTTTCACAAGCATAGAATAGAACTGCTCTCACCGACGCGTTGTAGATCCGAAGTTTTACAGCCAGACTGACATCACGAAGGTGCCAAAGATGGCCCAAATTGGTATAATCCGCTCTGGCTTTCACTATACGTGCATTGATCTCATCACTCACACCCCCACCAGCACTTATGCAGCTACCCAGATGCACGAATTTCTCGACTACTTCTATCTGCTCACCATCCAGGGTGAGTACAGGATTAGGATCATGCCAGTCTTGTAGAAGTACTTTGCACTTCGAATGTGCAAAGCACATACCTTACCTACGTACATTGATTGCCAACTGATTAAGTGCGGATTGCATGCCTTGGGCATTATCACACAGTGAGACAATATCATCCTCATACTCAATGTCGAGAAGTCTTTCTCCAGGCAACAGATCCACACCGCCATTACTTACATCCATCAGGGTTGTTTCCAGAATGTCATCGGTGGTAAAGTTGAAGAGGAATTGTGAGATTAGGCAACCCTGTCTAACCCCACTGCTTGAATGGAACAATGGAGAAAGATGGTTGTAAACCCTCACTCTATCTGAGGTGTTTGCATATAGGGCCTTTAAGATGTTAATAAACTTCTCAGGTACACCCTTCTTCAATAGACAATCCCAGAGAACAGTCTCGTCCAACGAATCGAAGGCAGCTCTGATGTCAAGAAACACTACGATTGTTGGCCTTTGATTAGTATGGCGGTGTTCTAACATTTGGCGGAGGGTGAAGTTATGATCAATACATCCTCAATCGGAACGAAACCCAGCCTGCTCCTCGGGAACCAATCTTTCTCGGGTTTTGAACAACGTACGAAGTTGCAACCATCTTGCTGACATCAATTTTTTGGTGACGATCACTTCGTTGGCCACTGAAAAGTAAAGTAAGATTGGCGCAGACCAGGGCATGATCAGAATTCAGATAGGTACTCCAAAATGAGCGTTTGTGCATCCTATGTGGATCCTAACATATGAATTAAGATATATAATCTATTCCATGGATTTCTAAGCATTAAATTTGTGCAAATAAACTAGTATGATGCATTATTTGAAAGGTATAATTTTTTTTTATGAGGAGAAGGAAACAATAATCTGTTGATGATTATTTTAAAGATGGAATTTTCATTATGCATGTATATGAGTTGAAGTATTGTTGAAAATTAAGTTTTTCGTCAAACAGTTGTTTCATTCTAGTTCATAATTTTGTAAATAATGTACATTTTCAACTGAAACTAGTGGTCATATTGCAACTTGACTGATAGAATTCAATCAACACTAGACAATCATTTATAAACTATGTGGATATTATTTTCAATGCACCAAACGGAGGACAAATAAACAGTAAGATATTTTCAGATACAGTGTGGTTACAAACCAAACACACCTGTTAAAGAGAGATAGAGCTCACATTCTAACATTTGTATTGTATATATCACGTTGTAGGAATATTATTATTCATGTGTATATTGTTTCTGGAATTTGAGACTCAATGTTTGATGTGTATTTTTGTCCTTCATATATATATGCATATAGGTTCTCAGGTCTGATCTTCGGTTCCCTGAACTATATGTGGAAATGTTTCAATTAGCTGATAGTGCATCAGCGCTATTTTCCGCTTCTGCTCAAGCTGTAACACTAGCCTGTTCTGGTGTTCTACAATCCTCATTAGGATCTTTTCAAAATTCTCAGTTAGCATCAACTTCTTTAAATAATAATCAATCTAATTTAAATATAAATAAATCATCTGATTCGACAGTAAATAATAGTGATTTTATTCTATCCGTTGATCGATGGGATGCAGGTCGACTTGCTTTAACTGTTCCAGCAGCAGCCGCAGCTGCAGCTGCAGCAGTTGTTGCATTAACTGAACAAACTTCTATATGTCAAAATAATAATAATAATCAGTTATTACTACAACCTAATTCTCAATTGTCTTCAACATGTGCATTTCCTCAATTCTCCAATTCAATTGTTGTCGGTTCATCATCATTATTGTCAACCAATGTTAGTCTTAGTTCGTGCCAGAAACGAGCTAAAAATGATGTAAATCAATCGGATAATACAACATCTACTATTCCTGTTTTTCCCACGAATACCAATAATACCATTGCTTTTATCACTTCACCTTCTTCTTTTATGTTTCCTAATCAATTACATCATCCATCTTCTTGATATTTATCTGCCTCTCTCTATCCATCTTGTTGTACTCTCATACAAATATAAAATACCCAGTCACACTAAATTGATCCTGTGTGTCTTACATTCTTAATGGTTATCTTTTAAATCTATGAAATACATCTTTACATTTTTTTCGAGATCTATTCGTCCATCGATTTTTTTTCTTTTGCCCTCAAAATAAAGATGATGATTATGAGGCAACACATTACACAATTACATATTGATTAATTTAGTTTCTATGAGACTGTATCTCCTGGATTTTTCTTGTTTTGTATTTATGTGGATTGTTTTTAAGCTTATACTTTTATTATTATTTTTCTTTTCCAAATCGAGTTTCTTTTTTCTCTCAACCTTAAACATTATCATCATTGTGTGTGTGTGTGTGTTGTACTTCAATGATTGTGTATTATTGATTGTTTTTGTTGTACACTTATTTTTTTTTGTTTGTAATATGACACACATACATTGCAATGAACCTTTCTGTAAAACAATTAAAATGGAAGAAATCTAACTGATATATATATATATATATATATATATATATATATACACGCAAAATCTACGGTAATCAATAATTTATTGTATTTCTTTATGGTGGTGTAACTCAGGTTATAATTTTCGGTCTATTTATTTATTAAATTAATTTAATTTAATGAAAGGGATTTATATTTTATATCTCTTTTACAACGCCTCTAAAATTTACATTGTAAATGACCATTTGTGTCTATATGTGTGTCTATGTATGTGTGTGTGTATGTAGGTACAAGGAGAGAGAAAGTAACAACAACAACAACAACCACGACAATGAAGAAGAAGAATAATAATAATGAATTTTGCCATTAGTATAGTGTCATTGTGTTTTGGTTGATTTATATATATATTTATTGGAATTGTTATTGATATTGATATTATTCGTCTTGATATTATGGTCACAATGTGGTGTATACGTTTTATTCATTGTTTCCATTCTATCTTACTCAAATTTATTTAAAATGATTTCTGTTTATTATTCATGGTTTTTCTTAAAGTTTCAAGCTTCTTTTTTTTCTTTTCTCATTCTTTATCTTCATCTTTATTCAATATTTCGTTTTTGTATACTGCATGCTATATGAATTTTGATTCGTTTGTGTATTATTTAATTTAAGGTATATGCCCAGTGTGTGTGTGTATGATGTTGTACACTTGTCAATCCATATTTTAATAAATATGTTCCCTTTTATTTTTCAATATCACTAATGTGTAATTTTATTATTATTATTATTATCACCATCTCAGGGAATAATGAACTTTTACTATGACTAATAATATCAAATTTGTTATATAAGCAGTAATACTACTTACAAGTCAGTGTATATTATTATTATTATTATTATTATTATTATTATTATTACTGTTTGATCTATCTGTCTATCTCATGGAACATTTTTTACGTTTGCTTTCTACCTGCATTACCTCGATTCCATTTTCCCCTCTTTATCCACACTTAATATTGTATACACAGGGATACGTACATGTATTTATCTATCTGCATATACTTGTTACAATCTTGTTCTATGTAGAACAATTTACCGTGCCACTTTTATATATATATATATATATATATATATATATGCACTACTCGTACCCTTTTTTATAATACATGAATTTGCTTTTCCTAAAGTTTTACAATGACTTAATTCCGACCGATGATACCTAAAAACTCTGTTTTATGGAGTCTGTAAATGGTTATTATGATGTTGTTTTTTTCGTCAGGATATGCTTTTATAAATTTCCATATTGAAAATTTTTTGTTCTTTACCACTTTTGAGTTGCTTTTTTTACCTACTCCCCGTGTGTCTCTTCACTTCGAATATATTCCTTTATATGACTTTAATAAAACAGACTTGGATTCGTGTGAGTGCAATGCACAAACCCACATACCATTTTTTTGGATTTTGTCTTCTATTTTTACATATGTATGTATACGCGCACCCTAAATACAGACACGTTTTGCTTTGCTTTTTTCTTACCCTACTCACTATCTATATCATGGTAACCAGTGTTGACGTCCTGATTCAAGTACCCAGGTTTGTCTGTGTTCAGACGATTTGTTTATCACATCTCGGTACACACATGTGCTTAGAGACACACATACATTCATTTTGTTGAATATCCGATTATGTTTTCCTACTGCTAGACCTTTTTCTTCACCTCATTAAAGGAGATCAGTCATCTCAGATGTGGAAACTAAAACAGTCATATTGTTAGTCTTGGTGTTTACTGTGTGTACACTCGTACCATATACTGTTCATTGTTATTTATAATACCAGGTAATTTCTACACGGTTTTTGTTATTAGTGTTATTTTGGCCTATTTATTTCTCTCGTGTTACACTACAATGATCTTTTTTTGGTTTAATTGTACTTTCGAATACAACACATGTACATATATGCATACACATGTTTCTTCATTCATTAACACGGCAGGGAATTGCAAATAATGTTGTATTCCTTTCTTATTTTTTATTAAAAAAGACGCAGGCACTAATTGGCTACCTCATTTTGTCATTATCACAAATTATTAACATTGTCAATCAAACAACATTGGAATTAGAACTCAAAACAGGCCCACATGCACACACACACTAAAATGCACCTCACTGATTCAAAAGTCGTAATCGAACAAACAAGCAATGTATACAATATCTATAGTGACTTTTTCATCCTTTTTTAATAGTATTTCAACAACCTTTCTTCGTCTTATTTATTGATTTCCAGTTCACGACATCAATTCGATTGTCATTATTCTCTTTTTCTATGATGAATTTCAAGAATATTATTTTCTGCTTCAGGGTGTATTCATTTCAGCTTAATCTTTATTAAAGCGCCAATCTGTCTCGCTACATACAGAAAGATGTGCGCCATATGAATGAAACCAATGTAAGTTTTCATTGTAATTTTACAATAAACTAATAAATGCGCCATTTTTTTAAACAAAAATTCTTCTTTTCCTTTCTAAGTATTGATAAAATATGCTGATATTTTATTCCAATGCATGTTTCTATCTGTGTGTACAAGTGAATGATTTTATTTTTTTTTGGGGGGGGATCTAATAATCAATAGAAAGATAAATTAAAAGAAGAAAAAAAAGAAAAGAAACGTGATCAGTTTCTCTTTTTTTTCTTCTAATTTTGAATCCCTGCAATTTATCGTCTCCTATGAGAAGTATATTGTCAAGTAAAATTTATTTAAAACAGCTTCATGTAAACTATTTTTTCCCTTCATTTTATTCACTATACTATTTATTATTGTTAATAATAGTATATTTTATAATTGTAATTATTATAAATAGTAGAATTGGTCAATTTATATAGCGCCTTTTCTTTTGTTTTTAATTGTTTTATTTATTTATTTATTTATTTATTCATTACTTCTAAGTTGTCTATTTCAACTACATATTGATCGATTTATTTATTGAATGAATATGTTTTGTTCTTTCTTTTACCCTCCCTCCTTTCTCATTCTCACTCTCTTTTATTCACGAATTTCTTGTCTCTTTTGTTGTACGTACATATGTGTGTGTGTGTTCGTGCGTGCGAGCGAGCGAGCGTGCGTGTGTGCATATATTGTTCTGATATAATTATGTTACAATTACAAACAGAATATAAATAGACATACTTGTATACATGCTACTAGACATACATACAGTTTAACCATTTTGTGCCTGATTATAACTTCTTTTTCTTCTTCATAAATTCAAGAAAAAAAAATGAAATTTTAATGATATTTGATTTTGTTCTCCTTTTTTTTTTATTATTTATTATTATTATTATCAATTCTACTTTGAATGCGCCAATCATAGTTATTAATCAGTCAGGTAGTTGTATGCACATTTTTATCCATTTGTACTTCTATTCTGTACTGTATTCTATTATTGTAATGACTATTTATTGTATCAGAATATGAGTTCAATAAAACGGAACATGTATGTGTAGGTATATCTTTTCAAGGTTATATATATATATATATATTCCTTTACTTCACTCCATTTTACACACATCTATACTCATAAATATATACTTCCATAACAATTACATTACCATTGCCATACCATTCTCTTGCTCAGGTAATTTATGATCACCGGTCATCTTGTTCATGTGTTTTCTTTCTTTTAACATACTTGTTTCTTGTTTCATGACTTCATTAGTATATGTGGGTGTACGGTGTTGTTTTATGTTCACTTACGTACACTTGCCCTATTTCACATGTTATTTAGTCTGAATCCATACATTGGAATTCCATTCCCCATGTTTCTTCTTTTCAACGAATACAGACTGTGTAGTGAATAAAATATTTACGTTGATATATATATGAATTGAATTCCAAGTGACTCTTACCGTTGATCCTATTGAGCTGTATGCTTCATCTTTTGTTTTACACATATATGTAAAGAAGAATAAATAAACAGTTTTCTTTTTTTTTTACCTCGTTCTCATTGTCTCACATCTCTTTGCGCCGATTGTTACTGTGTTATTTCCTCTGTTTTTCTTATTATTCTCTACGAGAAAAAAAACGATCATTGATTTTTGTCTTTTGATGAATAATAAATAGTAATATATTTTAAAATTTAGTTGTCTACATTTACTACAAACATAAAATAATCAATAAAATATACTAGAATTATTTTAGTTTCATTCATATTTACTCTATACAATTGGTTGGGTTCTCTTCAAATGTTGAGTTGTGATGATTACGTCATTGTATTATGACCGTTTCGTCCTATCGTAGGACTTCTCAGGTGTGCGTATTCACGATTCCGCGTCGTGATATTCAAACCTAGGCAGGATCGTGGATGCGCACTTCTGAGAAGTCGCACGATAGGACGAGATGGCTGTCCAGTGCTTCCAGGTTTTCCTTGGTGGTTTCACTTCAATGGACTCATGATCTCAAGTATTAAAATCACATTGATTTATTTACATGTTGTGTAATACCTATACGTAAAAAAAATGACCACGTAACACATTCGACATTGTCATTTTTACTCCATCGTGACAAAAAACGTACCGTTCCTAAAAAGTTTTTGGATATTCTAACCAATTCTACACACATACTTTTATTGCTCACTTTCTGTAATGAAAGATATAAGTTATTCCTTTTTTGAATTTTATACAAAAACTCGAAGGTTCTGATTAGGTCTTTAATGTTATATAATTTCAATAGTATAGATACCCCCCGAAAAAACTCCGAGAGACTGTAATTTATGGACGAGCCAATCAGAATATAAGATAACGAGTCACGTATTTTGATGGGAAATTCACTTATCCATGTGGTTAAATAGAGCTTTGGCATTATAGCTAATATCAGTTCGTGATAAAAACCCTAAATCTAATTTTTGACCCTGACCATCAACTGTAAATGAGAATTTTAACTGCTTTATAACCCTCATTTAGTCCTAATCAGTAGATGTCTATTCTCAAGTTCACTTCAGCTTCGTTCAAAAGTCGTCCAAAATTATAATTTCACCAAAAACTCCTATAGTCAGTAAAATAAACTTTGAATGTAATAAAGAAGAATATTCATTGTTTCTTATTGAACTATTCATTATACATAGGTGAATAAAAGTTAGAAGTATAGGAAAAATTACAAATGATCAGTTATAAATCAGGAAAAAAGCAAAAAACAAAAAGGGTACACGCTATTTCTACGGTATCATTTCAAAGAAAAAATACTGAATATTAGATGGAATGTTAATAATAGAAATAATGGTATAGTTGCGATATACCGATGAATAGAAATTAGAACTTTCGACATTTCGTGACTTCTTCAGAGAGTAAATTAATAAATTAACACAAGTTTAAGTAGTATAGAAGTGAAATTGTTTGGACAAGTTACTTACGCCTTTTACTCCCAATGGAGCATAGGCCGCCGACCAGCATTCTCCAACCCACTCTGTCCTGGGCCTTCTTTTCTAGTTCCATCCAATTCTTGTTCATTTTTTTCATGTCTGTTTCCATTTCTCGGCGTAATGTGTTCTTTGGTCTTCCTCTTTTCCTTTGGCCTTGAGGATTTCATGTGAGGGCTTGTCTTGTGACGCAGTTGGGTGCTTTCCTCAATGTGTGTCCTATCCACTTCCAGCGCTTCTTCCTCGGCTGGGATCTGGTTTGTTCTCTCCCACAGTACGTTGTTGCTAATAGTATCCGGCCAACGGATCTGAAGTATTTTGGATAAATGGTTTAAGTTAAATGAATAATTATACTTTTCTTTCTATTGTTGATAGAGGGATTTAAGATTAAATGAACCAGTACAACTACTTCCGATTGCTTATAGTTGAAAAGATGTTTCTAAATCATTTTGATATCTTTAATATTATAATGGGTGATTGTCAGAAAATAGCACTTACTGTCATCTGTTTGATTTGTAAATTTCCCAGTTCTACAGGGTTTATTAAGTCACTTTTTGTAACTTAAATGTTTATTGACACACGAAGATATTTCAACACAGAAAGTATCACAAACAACAAAACCTAAAATAAACTACATAAAGGTAAAATGGATCTTTTTCTCTATCCTAACATATTTCCAAAGATGTTGGGTGCTTTATAGAGAGCTTTTATTCTGTGTAGGTTGCAATTCTTCTGTCGTACTATGACGGGAAAGCAAAACCATATTACTAGTCCATGATATTTAATTCGGATTGTTATTCAAAGCTAGAGCGTTTTCCAATAATATTCATAAGAAAATTATTAAATCTAGCAAGATGTTTATTTTGTATTGTTCTTCTAGCTTATCTTCTTCTGAGGCAATGATTTTGATGGCTCTTTTGAACCGGTTTAGAACAAGAGGAGTTTTGGTGCTGAATGAATAAGCAAAGCTTGAAATCGATGTAATGATTTGGATGTGTAGGTTTTCTGCAAATGTTAAAATTTATCCCTGGGTTAGGATTCCTTTAAAATAAATTTTCAGTATATATCAGTTTAGGGACACTTCTAGGGAAGGTTTTTAAGTGATAGTAATCCCTTCGCTTGGAACCCCCCTGGGGCTACCGCCGGTCCCAAGACCGGATAACGGAGGAGGGTTAGGCATGGGACTAGCGACCCTATCCCGTAGAAAACTAACTCATCGAAAAAAACTAGCCGGAAAAAAATTCAAGTCATTTAAACTCTACTTTGGGGGTTGGAAGGTCTTCATGTACAAGAGTTATGACGTCTCATGATGAAAGCCGAGTTCTTTCGGAAGTCACGAGGCTGATACCTCTTCTGACAACCAGAGAAACCATTGATTTAGGTACATGGAATGTTCGTACAAATCTCTAAATGCTAAATAGACTTTTTTAAAAAGTCGATGACATTAACCCAGCACCCATTCAACTTAAACCTTGCTATCAAACTTATGATAACAATAAAACTGAGATTAAATATTCAGGAAAAAAATATTTTTATTAACAATAGTAATGTAATTAATCTTGTTAAACAACAAACTAATGTGATTGGTTATTGCGTTCTCATTATCGCAATTGGAATTTTAGAGTTGAATCCCTTACTAACTAAATTTTGTATAGTTTTGAATACAGAAAAACATTATGATTATAATTCCATTAAGATTATCTCCAATGAAGTGTAGCACAAACACTAAAAACATTCTATGCTATATCTTAAATCATAGTAGTAGTGTGGTGTATACTACTGATTTCGACAGATATAGGTGGTATGTAACACCAATCAGAAATAAAGTAAAGGACAGTTGGCAGAAGATTAGCAAACGAAATATTTTATCAATGAACTCTGTAATTCTGTATTGAGAAATAAATTGGTCTTCCCCACCTGAATGTTCGTTCATGACGGTACTAGTAATAGTTGTGGTAGTAGTTCTTTCACTTTCCAATTATTCATCATTAATTACCTCGTTAAATACGTTTGGCTCTCTTTGCAATGCTATTTTATCATATATCGTGAAATGCTCTCATGTTTTAATCACTCTTGGATTTTAGTTGAGAAACGAACAACAGTCATGTTATCGTTTCAAGTTTGTCTTGAATTTGGATAAATTAGTCCTAACTTTCAAGACTTATTTGGTTTTCATTCAATTACCGTTCTAAATATACTATGATTATTATATTTGGTACGTGGCTAATAGTGGAATCCAGAATGTGTTTCTTTCTCTTACAAACTTGTCAGCTGAATGAATCTGCGTCCCAAAGTTGCTATTCACACTGTAACTCGAATACAGTATGTTTAGCTTCTAGGATTCTATTTTCAATCCTTCAAACTTTTGATCGTGAGATGAGTAACTCTCCAACCAATGATATACAATGATACAAAATGTTAGATATAGTACACAAATCATCTATAAATAACAAATTAAAGAATAGGAAAACTGAGAAATTGTACTCTTTGTTCTGATAGAACAACAGACTGTCTGACCTTGAAACAAGAACATAACCAAAGAATAAGTTAATCAATCGGTAAACAAATAGATTCCCGCACAAACAGAACACATTATCTATCGAAATGACTGAGGTATGAATTGAATATATTATTCACCAGTGACTAATGAATCAGGTCAAGGTCATCGCCTACGTAACCTTAACGACGAAGTTAACTTATGACGAGGGGGAGAGAAGAACTAAAACTGGTTTGAAAAGCAATTGAAATAACAAGGTTTAAACATGCAAATAGTGTTCCACATTAGTCGATGGACAAACGAAATGAAAATAAAGGAGTAACACGAAATAATATGAAGTGAATTCAGCTAAAATTTCCATCGTCAGAAATCCATATTCTTGTTAACATTTCTTTCTGATTGGTGTATCTTTAAGCTTGACGAAATCCAAATTTACCCAGAAACTGAAAGTCCTTTCATTTAACACCTTTCAGTAGTTCAGTAAAAGGGTCTTTATGGTTTCTGATCTGTAAAGAAGCAAAAATATTCTATAGATTGTTGATATGATAACTAAAATTGGATTCGGAGTAAGGGTTTTTAATCTATTGACTTCATAGAAATATACCCATTAAGGGAATTAGGGCCATGGACTTGTTGTTACCAAACAGCAAACTCTTACATCACTTTACTAATTACATTAGAGACTAAAATAACAACGTTAAATCACCGAGCTCAGTAAATAGAATTTTATGTGATGTAATTAGATTGTAATTATCTTTCCAATATAACCGCCCCTCGAAAGAGCAGAAAAAAGAAAAGCATATCATCAATTGTAATAGTTTCTGCTGAATTTTACAGTTTTTAGCTAAGCTATGGATTCTATATAAAGTAAGAGCAGATAGTGTTGTACTGAATGACAATAAAATTTGCGTAATAAAAACTACCTAACCCAGAGAACATAATGTCAATAAAAGTTTGTAATAATTACAATAATCATGATAATAAACTTCTGTTAGACGTGGTGACAGTGAGGTTGAATGAACAAGGGTAATTGATGGCTTAAATATTCATCAAAAGATAGATAAGGAAATTGTCACTGGGAAAGGATCGATCAGCATGATAAGATAAAATGTTGGAATTGAGATTAAATGTAATCAGGAGGACCATAGAAACAAAAATAAACCAGTTGTGGATAAAAGGTTCAAGGAGAAGATGGAAGGGGGGGGGGAGATAACTATAAAGGAAGAAGAGTATGAAGAAATAAAGAAAAAAAGTTATAAGTCATTAAGACCATAGTAGAAGAGGTTGTACCAATGTCTTTTTGACACACAATTCTGGTTTTCCTAGATGTTTGGCTATTCCTTCGGCAATCCCAAGGAGATGCCTCTGAAAGACTTCTGCTTACCTTGTAGATGACTTTGAACACAAAGTCCGCCTTGATTGGGTGACCTATGTTCACAAGGTGTTCAATTCTAGAACTTCCTATTGAGCCGTTTCCTCCTCTTCTAAGCCACGCCGGGCAATGTTCTTGAATTCATTTGGATAAAGTAGGCATAGAACGACCTATATACCTGGCTCCACATGAGCAGGTGAATTGGCAAATGCACATTGAGTTAGTCAGATGAGATAATTTATCCTTAATATTATTGATGAACAATGACCGGCTGAAAAATAATATTCGCAACGTTGAGTTGAAGAGCGTCCTTTTTAAAGAATCAGAAATTCTCCCCTTTAAGAAATATGTAGCTATGTTACCCTTAAAGTCGATGTTCATGTATAATGTTTTCTATTCGCAAGACAGATTCTTCCTAAAAAGTGCCTACCGGAAAAATTATCTAGTTCATTTAAACTCCGACCTCGTAGATGAAGAGTCGTCTTTTAGATGAGTTACGACACCTTACAATGAAAGACAAGATTCTTAGAAAACCACGAGGCCGATTCTCATTATGACAACCAGAGTAGTACTTACCATTGCTGCATGAAATGTCAGTAGGATGTGTGAGACCATGATGATCATTAAAGTAAGTTAAGAAATTAGAATATACAAACTCTCAGTGTTTGGAATAAGCGAAACACATTGGTAGTAAACAAGACAGAAAACGTTATATATGGAAGAGATGCTACTGTATATATATATATATATATATATATATATATATATATATATATATATATATATATATATATATATATATATATATATATATCATTCATCACACTGGATAATATTATGCAATTTATTTTTGCTAGCGTAAAAACGTAAACAACAGCAATCATCTTATAGATTACCATAAACTCATCTTTTTCTGATATAATGACATCGTTATTTCTAGATCCACTTCAAAACCTGTTCGGTAGAGATAATAAACAAACAACATAAGTTAGTACAGTGAATTAATAATGTTATGTGGAGACTCGAACACTTCCCAATTCTTTCATTCCAGCTCCTTACGAAATATGAGTTTATATCAGAACGAAACTTAGAGTAAACACTACTACACCTTTTCTAGTTATCGACAATACATTATATGTATGACGGTGAGGAGATTTGAGAAAAGCAATATATTTATTCTAATGACTTTCAATGTTGATGAAATACTAAGTTTAATCGGATGTTAAAAGCTATGATGCACAATCCTGCATCAAAATAATCATTTACGGAATAGTCTGTTCAAGAATATAAGGGAATGGACAGTTATGTCACTAATTCCACAAGAACATACATATTTATAAGGATTGTTGAATAATTTCCATAGATAACATTTCTCAGATGCCTTAAAAGAAATAGTAGTCCTTTTGTTTAGTATTCTTTTAAAATAGAGCGTAAATCAGGTACTATAGACCACCATGATAAAACTCTCCTTGAAATGATTTATAGAATTGAGATTTCTTTTTTATCGAAAAAGTATCGTTCCACTATATGCTGAAACACGATCCGATGCTAATGTTTCGTCACCGGTGCATGCTACTTATGGTGAAACATATAAGTAGTGTGTATTTCCAATCGGACATGGGATGCCTACCATCATAAGACTGAGAAGATTAAATTGAAGAAAACATGGAAAAAGAAACAAGGAACAATTGTAATAACAACAGAAGTGAAGGGATTATGAAGCATATAAAGGACAACTGAAGGAAGAAATGGAAATAATGTATTAAATTGTATGGTTTTCTTATTTTACGAAGACAGTAAATTGGCATCTCCAACCTGAGTTCCTGTACACTGCAGGTTGATCGGATGCCTTCAGATGGTAGTTTGTTCAGTGAAGTTAAATAGTTAGACATTAATGTCGATTTCCTATAGAGCCATTATATTCCTTTTTAGTTGACTTGGTATTCGTTATTTATCATTCACTTACAATCTAATGAATCATATTTCAATTGTTCTATTTAGTCAGATGATTGATGGTACTGTGTTGAAAAATCGTGTGTAAATCATCATTTTCATTACTTCAGTTACTCAATTATTTTGTTTATTAATTTTATTTTTATAAGACGAAATTTCTAACAACTAGCAGATTGTATTCATCACAGATTAATCTCTATTGCGGTGTCATTATCAACCAGAATGTATTGAACAGTTGTGCAGAGGTAAATAAATCCCCAAAATCAATAGCTCTGTCAGTCTTCGATATTTGATGCCAACCACATTAGCTTTAATGAACTCACCTAGTTGAAGGCGCTCGGTCACGCATCCGAACCAGATCACCAGTGGGTACCCTGGGATCAACTTCTCTTACAACCGCTAGACAGTTTAGATCAGCCACTTCTCGATATATTGATAGCCTATCAAATATATCTTCGAAATTCTTCGCTTCTAACTTCTGATTTCACTGGGTTGGTACGTTTTGATTATAGAACTTGTTACTGATTAAGGCATTGTCAAGCTCCAAATACTTGTGGCATCTTCAATTGTTTCATACGAGTATGGGACTCATCAGCAGTCCACACTAATGACCTTGTCGGTAATCTTACTCATCAACGTAATAGCCACAAAAACTAAATTGCGCAAGTTGTATTTCATGTCCGTTTCAAATATACCATGATGAAATGGCAATAACTGGAGAAATATTACGAACTAATAAACATTAAACGATTTTAATGGTGACACGATCTATAATAGATCGTTTTCAGAACCATTAGATATCCCAGCTAGAACTTAAGTTTATCCATATATAACATATGTAAGCGAATAATATTGTTTTCGATTAGATATTCATCATGCTTTACGCTAATATACAGTAATATTTATATGCATATTTGAAATAATTAAACCAATCAAGGCAGTTTATGAGTCAATGATAACAGTGGAATAGATTATATAAATCAGTGAAAAGTACAATTTGGTAGTGTGATGATAGGTGTACTAGTTGTAATAAGAATAATAAAGGCATGAGTCAGTGTTTCATAATGGGAAATAGGACAATTTACCTGGTTATGCCACTTCTATGTGTATGTACGAATTCAGCTGCTCCTGTGGAGAAGGCTGCACTGGCAGACGACTAAGCCAGAGTTAGTGAACACCTCTCCTTGTGGTTAGGAAAAGGTATCGTCAAGACAATACGTAGCTCAATTCTATCACACTTGATCGATAGTGGTCATGTAGTGGACAGAAATAAGTCATTTAAAGTTATTTCTATTAGTTTTTCTTATAGGGTTCGATCTCGTCTCTGATACATAGCAGAAGCTATAGGAATTTGAGCCAAAAATCCAAATTTTTGTGTTCATAAGAAATTTGTAACAGTTAAGATCATGAGTCAGTTGAAGCTAGACCACCATGGAAGTAGTGACCAGTAGAGTTCAACCAGGTCTGTTGTGAGATAGTAACTCACTGAAGACAATGGTGAATGTGTAGCTCAATTTAGTGGATTAGTTGAAGTTAGACATTAATACCGTTGGATGCCGGCTCAGTGGTCTAGTGGTTAAGTGCTCGCGCACGAAACCAGTAGGTCCTGGGTTCGAATCTAACAGGGGGCGAGGTCGTGGATGCGCGCTGCTGACGAGTCCCACAATAGGACGAAACGGCCGTCCAGTGCTTCCAGATTTTCCATGGTGGTCTAGCTTCAACTGACTCATGATCTTGACCATTGAAATTACTACAATCTCCACAAAAACCCATCTGAAATTTGTAACACCTTTATCTCTCCCTTGTCCTTAATGAATGAATTTATTTATTATTATTATTTTTCATACTCTTTGTTTGTGTATTTTTCTTCACGTTTCACGGTCCAATTATCTGAACAATTCCTATTAAGTAATCTTATAATTTTTATGATTGTTATTTCAGTGTCTGTATTTTTGTAATCATTGACCTATTTCTTATTATGAAACATTGACTCATGCCTTTATTATTCTTATTACAACTAGTACACCTATCATCACACTACCAAATTGTACTTTTCACTTATTTATATAATCTATCCCACTGTTGTCATTTATTCATAAACTGCCTTAAGTGGTTTAATCATTTCGTATATGCATACAAATATTACTGTATATTATATATCAGTAAAGGATAATGTGGATGTAATCGAAAACAATATTATTCGCTTATATATGTTGTTCTAAATTACAATATGGGGATGTTTTAAATTTATCCATATATCAGAAGGGATATTTGTGGATATTATAGTAATTTCAATAGTTAAAAATCATCAATCAATTGAAGCTAGACCACCATGGAAAACCTGGAAGCACTGGACGACCGTTTCATCCTACTGTGGGACCCCTCAGCAGTGCTGCCCCCAAATGCCCTGGTATAGCTAAGAGTGGGGTTGGCCTGCCCTCCTTCTCGAAATGCTCTCACACTGCTACGCGTATACAGCCTCTGCCAGGGAAGTCCTACTCACTGCGGGGGGTTGGTTACGAAAATGAGAAGACGAAAAGCGAATGTCCGGCGATTTAACCGGATTCCAAATCAATGGTGCACATGGGCTCCAGTATCCTGAGGGAACAAATGGCGTATGAAGCAATCGTTTGTCACAGGCTACCATGAGACTGCATCTCCTCACGATGCTCCACTGCCTTGTGGGTCAGACATTCAGGTCAAAGGCTCGGAGTGTGGCCTCCTACGAAAACCACCTGCTTCGGTCTTGGCACCTGGGCAGTATCCCAGCCCTCACACACATCGAATGAGATTTGTGTGACGCATATGTATCTGGTACCTCCTTGTACCAATGTTTATGTGTTTAAATAAATAAATAAATAATCAGCAGTGTTCATTCATGATCCCGTCTCGCGAAATTCGAGCCCAGAACCTAACGGTCTCGCGCCCAAACGCCTAACCTCTAGACGACTATCGATTATATTAAAACTTTAGTTTGTGATTAAGCATGATTATATCCAACTTTATGATTCTAATGATGATAAGTTAAGCAGCCAATTCGTTAGTGATGATGAGTAATTAATAAAAATATGCCAAAATATTTTGACATCAATTATAGTATTGATGTGGATTCATGAAAGCAGATTTAAGTGCACCTAAGTTTGTTTGCCGAAAAATCGTATTCGACTACTGTGTATACTTTTGACCTTAGTCCTTTACTAATGTACTTCATATTCAGAATACGGCTTTTTTTCATCCAGTCAAGGTCAAACAAATATATTTTTATTATCAGAAAAGGGTTTTTGTGGATATTGTAGTAATTCAATAGTTCAATTCATGAATCAATTGAGTTGGTTGAAGTTAGGCATTAACACCGTTGGATACCGGCCGCCTAAGTGATATAGTGTTCACGCACGAAACTGATAGGTCCTGGGTCCGAATCTCGCGAGACGGGATCGTGAATGAGCACTACTGAGGAGCTCCACAAGGGGACGAAATGGTCGTCCTGTGCTCACAGATTTTCCATGGTGATCTAGCGTCAATTGACTCATTAATTCAACTATTAAATATATTTTTATTGTGACTATTTGACTTGCTTTTTTCTCCCCGTACAAAGATTTGATAGTTTCCAAGGTGTTAGTTTGATTTTTATGTTAAATCGATTGTGATAATTATTGCGATTACCAACTTTAAGGTCAGAAACTTTGAGATATTTTGAATTGATCTTTTTAAGCAGCTTAACATAGATGCAAATTGTTCGTACATGTATGAGTGATTGAAACAACTTTGAACTTTATCTGTGTCAACATTGATCTTTGTGGACAGTGGATTTGATTATGCTTGACTGACTATTTGTTAATCAAGATACTATGTTCTATAAAAATCGATCTTCCACTTCATTTAAATGTCATACTTATTTACAAAACTAAATCCTCATTACTTTTTAAGAAAAGATGGATCGTGGCTAGCAGTGGAATCCAGGATGCTTGTTTCGTCCTATTTGGGACACATCAGCCGGATGTACTTGTATCTCACTATGTAGATATAGATGAAATGTATGTGATGTTTATTAACTGTCTTGAATAATTGTATTGTCAACTGAACTAAAACTGATGTCTGATAGTTTAATGTAAATAAAGAAGGCAAGACTGTAAATCAGTATTTACCAGAAATAAATTGAAGACTATGCTTGAATACACCAAGCTGAGCAGTATTTGACTTAAGTTAATCAATAACTTAATATATCCATAAAGTTTAGAATAAACCACTTTAACTAACAAATGTAACTCAATAACTGATTTACATTTGTCCCATCCTAACAACAAATGATTCTGACAATGTAACTGAATTTTGGAAAAATATGAATTTTAACTGATTGATAGAATGATTCGACACTTGTGGATTTGTTCCTGATTAAAATAACTTTTACTAATGATCATTACAATAATAATAATAATAATCAAAGGTGCTTCTGTAACTACACCCATTTTACTCATGATTTCAGCACGACTCTACAGTCTATGCCATGGTAACCATCTTCACTTTGTTACAAAGTCTCATACTTGAACGAAACAACTATCCAACACTTCTTGGTTTTTATTTAGCTTGAGTTAATCTGTGATATACAACTCCAAACTGTAACTATTTCCATAATCCTCATTAACGAATAAATTTTAACAGAAACTGTATTTGTAATGAAAAGTTATTTATATAAATAGAATATAATTACTTATCGTTCAGGTCATTGAATCTACACAAAATGAGAATGACATATCAACCATTATAACTATGAGTCATTTCCTTTGCAAGACAGGAAGAAAGAAATAGGGTGTGTGATGATGGGCGAGATAGATACGTTGTTTACATATTTATTTATTGCTTTAATCTACGGGTATGATTGGTCGGTCAAGGTTATTCAAATTGTAATGATTTATGATATCGTATGTATTCTTCCATTGTCTCTTCATTATTGTGAATATATCATAAACAGAAAGGTCATTCTGTTTGTTGTTTATCAAAAAAAAATTATAAACAAAATCAACAATAACAACTTAGAAAACCGATAAATTTGAAAGTGTACTTTTACCAAAAATAAACTATTTCAGGATTAGTATCAGAAGGGGTTTTATGGAGATTTTAGTAATGTCAATAGTTGAGATCATGAGTCAATTGAAGCTAGATCACCATAAAAAAAAACTTGGAAGCACTGAACGGTCGTTTCGTCATATAGTGGGACTCCTCAACAGTACGAACCCATGACCCCACCTCGTGAGATTCGAACCCAGGACCTATCAGTCTCGCGCACGAGCGCTTAACCACTAGATCACTGAGCCAGGATTTACAAAATGAAGGTAACTCAAAATAGCATTTACAAATGAGACAGAATAATAGAAAAGAATAGGCAAAAAACGCAAATAAAAATATAAAATGATCTTTTATTCACATTTGTTATATGTAATAAGCAGAAATCATTTATTTTTCTATTGGTAAAACATGGTTTGATAGGGTGTCAGGTTTATTTGTTTACTGGATTGAAATTCATTGTTATGGATGAATCACTTATGTGGATTAGATAGATTAGTCGAAGTTAGACATTAACACCGTTGGATCAAGCGTTCCCACATGAGACCGCTAGGTCAGGTTTCGCGAGACAGGATCGTGGATGAACACTGCTAAGTCTCACAATAGGATGAAACGGTCGTCCAGTGCTTCCAGATTTTCCATGGTAATCTAGCTTCAATTAACTGATAATTTTAACTGTTGGAATTACTATAATATCCACAAAACCCCCTTCTGATATTTATGTGATTAACTTTTATACAGTTAGGACGACTTGGTGCTTATGTTTAAAGCAAATGAAAATCATTGATGAGAACTTAAGGAATCGGATAAAATTCTTTATCTTTATACATACTGAAACCAATATTTCAGTCTTTATATATAGAGAGGTATTATTATTTAGGTTGACTAACCGATGTGATATAAACTATGATATCTGAACCAAGTTATAAGGATTTAATATTCATCATGAACTGATATCAGTTAGTGTTTCACACTAAACTGGGACATTCTGGTAGTGTGTACCTATGAACTCACAAGAGATTGAAATAAGCACAATTTATTCTTGCTTCAGTCAAGTCACAGACATAGTCCCATATATCATCGGTGATATCTGTCTCACTAACGAGATCTCAGATCGAACTATCAGCTTTTTCGGAGATGCAGATACAATTTCTGAATGTTTACATTTTGAATTTATGCAACCTACATTATAACTAATGCCCATAATCCTAAACTGATGTCGTTATCACTTCATATAACTGGTAATGGAACTAACTACCAACATCAAATAATTTACTCATATTGCTTATCAGTAGTTATAATTAGGATAATTATATTTCCTCATTGTCTGCGTTCAACGTTGACTATCTGTTGCTTGTTTTATTACCCCGAATATAAGTTTATGTCTGAAACATACACTTATACACTTTAAACTATTGCATATAACTTCGAGAAGCGGTATTAGTCTTTTGGTCTTATACAATAACAAGTATGTTTATTCAAGTACAATTAACTGGTACCGTATCGACGTTTTATTAAAGGATACCTCGAAATTCTAGACTATTAATAACTTATGCTTCAATGTTGATGAATTTTCTGTATAAATTCACGAGGTAAGAACTAAATAACAATAAACCTGTGTTGATTTCAATAGATAGCTTTTAGTCCAGTCAAATTTAATATTGCAAATATTACTTTTCATACTAAGTCATGGAACTCATTCAGTTGTAGATCAACAACGTTGATGATCTATGATGAATGATTGGGGGCTTATTTGAGTTAGACGGGAATGATTTGAACAATAGCTAACGTCTAAGCCATACCTCGTGGTCAGCACCTAACGTGGCCCCACACAGTTATCAGCATTGGATTTCATTTCCAGATTAGGGTTTATAATAGAAATTTTGTTAACAAAACAAATGAGTGGTGTTTATTCACTTAACTTAACAATGTTTTAATTGTCATGCCAGAAAATAATATTTAACTGATTTAAAAGATCTGTCATCTAATCATAGAAACCAGTACTACCAAACATACCCTAAGGTGGTTACATTGAGTAATGAAATAGATTCATGAAGTTACTCTTTATAGACTAGCTATTCTTAGTATATTCCGTAAATTTCCATAGACGTTCTTATAACCATTTGTCGGTCCATAATACAATTCTAATCAAAAAGATATTTCAACAACGCTGAATTCAACATTATTGTATCAAGTTTTATGTTGTTCTAATCAAAATTAAAGGAGCTTCGATTTCTAACAACAATGTTCAATGAACTTAAGTCAAATTGCTCAAACAAGTCAATAATCCTAATAAAATTACTGTCAATTCACTAATCAATAATGTAAACAGATACAAAGATGAATAGTGGCTAACAACAGAATCCAGGACGCGCGTTTCGTCCTATTTGGGACTCGTCATCTGGATGTACCTGCATCTCAGAGTTGATGTTCACTCTGGGACTCGAATCTAGTACCCTTCGCTTCAAACACCATCGCGTTATCCCCTTAGTCACTGAGTCCTGATAGCCACTTCCTCCTGCAATGAGGTGAAGTTTAAATTCACTTTGTGTTGTTTTACTTTTATCTTCTCATTGTTATTTAGGTCCCTAACAGCAAAGTATATTTTCCTTAGATATATTTTTATCAATTGTTTATAGCAAGATGACTTACTATATTAATCGGGATGATAATATTGATCAATTTTATATCAACAGTAAATGGATGTACATCATTGATACATGACATTTTTTTCACATTAATCATGCAATAGATGGTATATAATTTCTTATTAATCAATCAACGTAGTGTAACTACTATTAAGATAGCAAGTAGTATATATCGATAGTGGGAATATTATTTTTACGATCGTGTTAAAATTTTGATAATAAGTTTTTGGGTATATGTGAAGGAGAATCGTTGATGATTTAAGTCGAAAGACAAGTTATTTTATGACCATGGAAGACCACGTGTTTCCTCTCATATTAACAGTTGTAAACGTTGAGAAAAGGTGTAGGGTCAGCGAAATGTCACTGAGCTCTAGCCAAATCATCTGGCAGTTGGTTCACTGAATATCAACAGATGACCGATTCCTGTCAGGGTCAAGGACAACCAACACGCATCCGTTAATCTTATGCCATGAATTGACCCATGAGGTGGTCTCGCTATCTCCTCTGTAATAATTCTCACTAATATATTTGCATAACAACGTCCTTTGCATTATACGGTTTTCAAAGCAGCCATAGTATTTTGACAGGTCGAGGGGGTAATCCACGTTAGATTCTGACCGCGAGGTGTGACTTCAAAGTTAGCTGGTTCGTCACACCATTCCCGTCCAACTCAAACTCAACGAGTTCAATATAATTCCCAGAAATATGTTTCAAGAGTTACAAGATCTACTCAAAGAATGGGAAACTACTATGGAGGACAATTCAGAAGATATCAAACGAGCACCAACTTCTATGTGTCAGGAGACTCTGGGTCAAGGAAGCACCATGAGAAATAATGATTCTCTACCGATACCCTGAACGGAATACAGGAAAGGAAAAACAAAGAGACAGGAATCAACAACAACCGAACACGAGCAGAGAAAGTCAAGACATAGGCCAAATGCACAGAAGCAAACAAGCATGTAAGAAAGAGCATTAGGGATGACAAGCAGAAATACGTGGAAGAACTAACAATAAAAACAGAAAAGACTGCTGATGAAAAAATCAAACAACAACCATATGATACAAAGAAGAGGTTAGCAAAGAAATATATTAAACCAAGCGATCAATCAAAGTGGAGAAGACAAGCCAATAACTGTGTTTCGAGAATTGCGATAAAGGTGATCAGCGCACTTTGAAGAGTTATCAAATGAAACAACTCAGCCGAATCCTATAGATGCTACTCTACCAAGAAACCAAGAGATCAGCATGGCAATCAGACAAATCAAGAGTGGGAAATCAGAACTACCTGACAACATACCAGCCCAAGCACTGACGTCAAACATAGGAGTAATTGTAAAGATACTCCGTGTTCTATTTAGGAATACTAGGGAAGAAGAACAAGTGCCACTGACAGACTGGAAAGAAGGATACCTTAATAAGATACCAAAGAAGGGAGATCTGAGTAACTGTGAAAAATCAACTACAGAGGCATCACACTACTATCGTCGCCAAGAAAATTTCTCAACTGAATGATTCTGAACCGGCTGAAAGATTCAGTAGACGTTCGGCTTCGTGATCATCAGACTGCATTTTTTGAGGATCAGTCGTGTGCAGACGAGATCGCGACGCTACGGATAATTGTTGAGCGATCAGTCGAATGGAATTTGTCACTACACATCAACTTCGTTGATCATGAGAACGTGTTTGTCAGTGTGGATAGGAGAACCTGATGCAACCTTCTTCGATACTTTTGTGTACCTGAGAAGATCGTCAACATCATACGAAATTCATAGAACGGACTACACTATAAAGTCGTGTATGCATGACAGCTGACAGACTCATATATACTACACTATTTGGACTTTGCAGATGACCTAGCTCTTTTATCTCATACACACCAACAAATGCAGATTGAGACAGTCAGTGTAGCACCATTCTCTGCATCAGTAGGCTTCAACAAACACAAGGGAAAAAGCAAGATCCTCAAATACAACATAGTGAACACCAACCCAATCACACTTGATGGAGACATCCTGAAACAGGTGAAAACATCCACGTACCTGGCTGATCAACATCACCAGATCAAGCTGGCAACAAAAGAGTAATCAGAGTTTCCTCAAACTGATCTTAACCTAGGATGCTTCTGTGAATTCCCCATAAGGTGCTCAATGGGCTTCCATATGGTCCACGTATCCAAACACTCAAGTGCCTTCTAGTGGTCAGGAAACCTAATGTATAGTCACTAGTCCCATTTCTCAATAATGGTCGGCATTTCTTCGATTTAGTCAGTACACGATTGATCCTTAGGAATTCTGCTTGTTGATAAGGAAGTCAGATATCAATACGTACGAAACGGCTATACTTGATTCCTAAATTACAAACGAAAAGGAGCTCACTTTATTCACGTCTTTCAGGGACTGTTTTTGCACATTAAAAGTGGAACATAATAGTGATGTAAGCCATATGAGGATTCGAATATAATGAACAAATCAAATGCGGTCGAGCCGAAAGTTTACAAGATTATTTCAGGAAAGTTTGCTCCAAGAATATTAATTTCAACTGTCGTCACATTCATAAATCTGAGATCCAGACCACGATACTAGCTTTTTGACAAAGGAAGCAGTTTATCGCTTCATTAGCGAACTACTAAGCAATTAGTCCCAATAGATAAAATACACGAATTTGTGTCGTCCCAGATGTTACTTGCAACAGAGCCACCAAAAAATTAACTTGGAACGTGCTTTCCACAGATTCAACACCTACGTGATTACAAGGTTGCTATTCCAAACATGAAGTTACAGAAATTTTGCTTCTTTAATGACCTGTCAGCTTACTGTCTCTTTATATAATACATTTGAAATATTTGTGGTGCGTTTCTGATTTGCCTCTGGTTAAAAACCCGTTGACTGTAGAGCCTGACATAGCGGTCACTCCTGTCTAACTATTCTAGTCCGTATAAATTAATTAATATATTTATAACAATCTACGCAATGCTCAGTTTATTCGAAATTATAATGTCAAACCTTGGTAATGATGCCCATAATCTTCTCTCTATAAGAAAGGGCTATACAGTAACCCGATTCGACGATTTCCTGTTCTTTTAACTTTACACCTCACCTACTTACATACATATTTTCGCCTGTTACGCTCAATGGAGAATAGGCTCCCACCAGCATTCCCCAACCCACTCTGTTCTGGGTCTTCTTTTCTAGTTCCATCCAATTATTGTCCATTTTTCTCATGTCCATCTCCATCTCCCAGCGTAATGTGTTCTTTGGTCTTCCTCTTTTCCATTGGCCTTGAGGATTCCATGTGAGGGCTAGTCTTGTGACGCAGTCGGGTGTGTAGGGCCAGAGAAATGTCATTAAGCCCTAGCCAAATCATCCAGCAGTTGAGCCATTGAATATCGAACAAATCATCGATCCTCGTCAAGGTCAGGGACAACCGACGCGCATCAGTTAATCGTATTCCATGAACTGGCTCATGCGGCAGTGGTCTCACTTTCGCTTGTATCTACTTTAACTAATATAGTTCTGTAATAACGTCTTCTGTGTTGTACAGTCTTCAAAGCATCTATGGCACCTTGATACGTCAATGGGGTAGTCCACGTAAGGTGCTGACCACGAGGTGTGACTTCGACATTAGCTTGTTTGTCTCACCATTCACGTCTAACTCCAGTAGGCCTCCAATCATTTCGATATAGATCATCTACGTTGGTGATCTACAGGTGCTTTCCTCAATGTGTGTCCTATCCACTTCCAGCGCTTCTTCTTGATTTCTTCCTGAGCTGGAATCTGGTTTGTTGTTTCCTACAGTTGGTTGTCGCTAATAGTGTCCGGCCAACGGATCCAAAGTATTTTGCGTAGACAACTATTAACAAACGTCTGTATCTTCTGTATGATGGCTTTCGTAGTCCTCCAGGTTTCCACCCCATACAGTAGAACTGTTTTGACATTTGTATTGAAAATTTTGACTTTTGTGTTAGTTGACAGTTGTTTCGGGTTCCAGATATTCTTCAGTTGTAGATATGCTGCTCTTGTTTTGCCCATTCGTGCCTTCACATCTGCATCAGATCCACCCTGTTCGTCAATGATGCTGCCCAAATATGTAAAGGTTTTTACATCTTCCAAATCTTCTCCGTCAATTGTGACTGGATTAGTGCATGCGGTGTTGTATAGGAGAATCTTGCTTTTCCGTTTGTGTATATTGAGACCCTACTGCTGCTGCTACACTGATCGTTTTCTCCTGTATCTGTTTTTGTGTGCGCGATAGAAGAGCCAGATCATCTGAGAGGTCTAGATCGTCCAGCTGCATCCTAGATGTCCACTGTATTCCGTGTTTCCCTTCAGATGTTGCCCTGATTGGCTTACATTTTCGTATAAATATTCATGTATATTAGAGTAAAGCCTGATGACGATCTAATTGAAAACAATTGTTCGCTTATATGTGTTGTTCTAAGTTACTGCTACGTCTGATTTCAGTGCCTCTGCTGGAATGTTGTCTAGTTCTCCTGCTTTGCCACCCTTGATTTGTTTGATGGCCATGCTGATTTCTTCAATTGCTGGTGGGCCAACATCGTTTGGGTGGGTTCAGTGCAGCTGGTCGATTCAAGAGTTCTTTGAAATGTTCTACCCACCTGTTTCGTTGTTCTTCAATGTTGGTGATTACCTCGCCTTCCTTGCTTTTCACTGGTCGTTCAGGTTTACGGTGATTTCCAGAGAGTCACTTTGTCGTGTCATACAGTTCTCTCTCATGTTTCTTCCTCTTGCGACCTTTTCCGCCGTCCTCGCTAAATCTTCCACATATTTACGTTTGTCGGTTCTGATGCTTCTCTCCACTTGCTTGTTTACTTCTGTGTATTCGGCTTGTGCCTTGGCCTTTTCTGCTCTTGTTCGACTGGTATTGATTGCTGCTTTCTTGTTCCTCCTTTCTTGAATCTTATCCAGTGTATCGACAGTGATCCATTCCTTGTGATGGTGCTTCTTGTGACCCAGAACCTCATGACATGTTGATGTGATTGCCTCTTTGATCCCCTTCCAGTTGCTCTCCACAGTAGTTCTTTCTCCATTGAGTAGATCATGAAAGGCCTGGAACTTGTTGCTGAGGTCTATCTTGAATTTGTTGAGTTTGTTAGTATCCTGGAGAAAGGCCGTATTGAACTTTTGTGATACTGTCTGCCCCGTTGTCCAGTGTTTCTTGAGTTTCAATTTCATCTTGGCGACCAGTAAGTGATGATCTGATGCTATATCAGCTCCTCTCTTGGTTCTCACGTCCTCTATAGTCCTCCTGAACGTTTTGTTGATGCAAATATGGTCGATTTGGTTTTGTGTAGAGTGATCCGGTGAAGTCCATGTGGTTTTGTGTATGCGTTTATGTGGGAATATGGTGCCGCCTATGACCAGTTTATTGAAGGCACATAGATTTGCAAGTCTCTCACCATTTTCGTTTCTTTCTCCCAGTCCGTGAAGTCCCATAATGTCTTCTTTTCCATTGTTCTTTGTTCCAACCTTGGCATTGAAATCTCCCATCAGAATGGTCAGGTCCTTTGTTGGGCACTTCTCGACTATTGACTGCAGCCTATTGTAGGATTGATCTTTTGCGTCTTCATTGTAGTCGTTGGTAGGCGCATAGCACTGGATGATGTTCATTGAAATGCCCTCTTTCTTTGTGTTTAAACGAGGCTTTGATGATCCTTGGTCCATGAGATTCCCATCCTATAAGTGTATTTTGTGCTTGTTTGGAAAGCATCAATGCAACTCCTTGTGTGTGTGGGGGGGCATTTTCTTCATCATGGCCGGAGTATAGCAGAAGCTCTCCTGAAGCTAGTCGTTGTTGTCCAACTTGCGTCCAATGTGTTTCACTGATCCCCAGCACATCTAGGTTGTCGGCCGAGTTCGAGAAAAAGTGTTTTTAGTCATAGTGGATGCACTCTCGAAATGGCCACAAATATATGCTATGGCAAATTGCACAGTCAGTGAAACAATTAGCAAGCTATCTAAAGTGCTTAGCTGTTTCGGAGCTCCGGAGAATTTGGTGACTGACAGCGGCTCAAAATTCACTTCAGAATCATTCAAGTACTTCTGCAGCATTAATGGAATTACGCATATGCTCTCTCCAGTCTATCACTCTCAATTAAATAGACAGGCAGAGGGATTTGTTGACACTTTTAAAAGAGTATTGATGAAAGGTGGAGACGAGAAGTCTGATGATTACAAAATCCTTAACTTATAGAACTAAGCCCAACCCTATTGTCTTAGATGGAAATTCCTTTACTGAAGCTATGTTCGGAAGAAGTATTCGACGCCATGTTATCACTCAAATCAGTGGATGCACACAAAATCAGACTATCCGAATTTTTAACGTGGATGATAAAGTGGTCAAGTCATGCCTCAGAAAAAATCTATAGGAACCTAGAGTTATTGAAAATGGAATGGAAAATGTTTTGTGGATTAGACACATCAGCCAAATTTACAGAGAGAAAGGACGGTGAACACGGTAGACAGATGAGTCAGTCTTCCACTGGAAATAATTACAGATACCCCAATGACAGGAAACCCAACAGACATTCACAATCGCTGGACACCAAAGAAGTCGGGACGCCACCAGGAACCAGTCATCAAGCTGCAAGTAGACACGAAGAATAGGCCTTATTTTTTGGAAGTGGGGGTGTTGAGGAGATTTAGAAAATTCTTCAAAAAAGCTCTGAAAACTCCGGGAAACATTTTATTTAATCAGCGTTGAATAGAAGTACCCTAGGAACATCTAGAAAGTGAAAAGTCACATTTTTCTCGCGTGTTCGAGTTGCCGAATAGATTTAACCTGGGGTTTACTAGAGGAGCTTAGGAAACTGAATCAAGCATTCAGTTGGAAGATTTATCACATTTGAAACGTACAAAGCTAACAAAAATCAACTATTAAAAAAATAATGGTGTATTGGTGATATCCTGATGTGTAGAAATTCCATTTTTCTACGTTTTATCACATAATGTGAGCTACTTCTTTAGAAAGTAAGTACATAAGTAACCGAACTAAACAAATTTCTACCTAATGCTTAATTTATTTGAAATTACCACGTTTAATCTTGATAATGATATCTACAAATATACAGGGTTGTGTAATTGGCCTTAAGTAGTTTCCTATTGAAATATGTGGCCACACTTTTGTTTCAGAAAGATGATCAATGAAAAACCAGGTCCCATTTTAGGTTTTTTTTTCAAATGTCCATCATCGGTGTAGGAAACTTACAGAAACAACCGTTCGCATACTCACAACAGTACTCAAGTTAATCTTACGCTTAAGCCAATTTCTCGTTTCTTAATATTTATTTAACTCCTTCTATGAACTCTTCTTTTATCTCATAATTACCTACATGTCTAAATAAGGTTAACGATTCGAGCGTATCAATTACTATACTTAATCACTTGGAAATGCGTTGATAATTACATGCTCAAAATTTTGAACCTTGTGTTAAATCACATAATAAATTTTAGTAGTCAAGATTGAAGAATTCCATCCTACGAATACATTTTGTCTCTAAAATCATTCTAGGCGACATATATACCAATTTAAGATGCTACGTAAAGTAGGATAAAACTGACAACAGAGAGAGGTATGGGTTTGTTAGTTGATTAACACCATCTGATATATGTATATGATTTGCAGGATATATATATATATATATATATATAGGGATGATCCAGAAAATTGCTTGCAAAAGACAAGCAAGCATCACAAAACACTAAGAAGCGTTTCATCCAATCAGCGTTCACTTGAAGTCTTAGCCGGAAATATCAAGGAAGCGAAACGTCACATACAGAGGCTCTGATTGGCTGGCTGCTACGCTGCTACTATGTTTAGTAGCATTCCAGAATCTTCTAGCAACCCAAGGACATTTAAAATATTATAAAAACCCTGTATTAAAATGAACCTTGGAGTAAACTACTTCTCGCATACTTCGCGTCTTCTCTCTCGTGTTCAGGCCGCTGTATAGTTCTAGTTTGGGGATTACAGAATAGCTTAAGAGACAAATATAGAGTTCTATATTACATATATATATATATATATATATATATATATACAACATCAACTTCAACCGTGTTATTATGTTGAAAATAACAAACTTATTTATCTTATGCTACCACTTAATAGTAATGTTATTCAATCTTTAAGACAAAATACAACTGATATGACAAGAACAAACAAACAAATATACTTAGTTAAATATTTTTATTAAATTGATTTATACTACTAAATAAGTAGGCAAAATATGAATGAGAAAGAAAAACACAAAGAAAAATCATAAAACAATTGGAGAATAGAAATTACACTGACAACAACAATACTACTAATTAACAATCATTATGAATTACGCGCCTTGATTGATTGCATTTAGATAAAGAAATAGTTTCAATGTTTCAATATTAAATTGTTTTAATATTTTTATAAATATCTAAACCAGTCATTGTATGTATTAAATTTGGTAAACTATTCATAATTGTAAATAATTCACCAGTTAATTTTGAAACACCAATATCCCCTTCACCTGTACAAATCATAGTGACTTTATCACATTTAGTTAATGGTGAACTAATCTCGGCAGCAATTTTCGGTAATGATTGTAATACCATGTCTAATTTAGCAACATTCTGAAAAGATAAATAAATAAATACAGAAAAATATTATCAAAGTATATTTACTTGTTAGAAGAACGAGTAACAACAGAACAAATTTATGTACGCGTCAATTATTATTATTATTATAAGCAAAGATAGATAGTGGCTAGCAGTGGAATCCAGTTTGACGCGCGTTTCGCCCTGTTTGAGACTCGTCAGTTGGATGTACCTGCATCTCAGACAGTTGATGTTCACTCTGTGACTCGAACTCAGTACCATTCGCTTTAAACGCCATCGCGTTATCCACTCAGCCACTGAGTCCTGATAGCCACCTGCTTGTGCAATGGGGTGAAGTTTAATTCACTTGGTATTGTTTTACTTGAATCTTCCAATTGATGTTTTAGGACTGAAATTGATCAGTCGGTTATTGGCATATGTGCATACTGTGCGTATGCCTCGATATTGCCTTAATTTACAAACATTATAAGCAATGATGGATAGTGGCTAGCAGAGGAATTTACTATTTAAACATATAAACATTGGTACAAGGAGGCACCAAACAGATATGCACCATATAAATCATTCGATTTGTGTGAGGGCTGTGATACTGCCCAAATCGAAACAGGTGGGTTTCATAAGAGGGAACACCCGGAGCCTTTGACCTAAAGGCCTAATCCACAAAGACGTGGAGCAGTGTCGGGAGATGCAGTCCTATGGTAGACGGTGATCAACGATTGATTCATACGCCATTTTTTCCCTTAGGATACTGGAGACCATGTGCACCATTGGTTTGGAGTCAGGGTTTTCCAACTTCCTTAGGTGGATCCTCTATATTAATCTACCCGATTAAAGCGCCGTACATTCGGTTTTCGTCCTCTCAATTTGGTAAACAACAGTAATGCCGTGAGAAGGCAGTGTGAGTAGTACTTCCCTAGCAGGGGTTGTATCCACGTGACCATTTGAGAGCATTTCTAGAGGGAGAGCTGACTCTTTTCACGCGTCAATACTGAGCCCCGTAAAATTTAGTTATGTGAAGGATAGCAATATAATCTGTCTGACTAAATTAAGTAGATGGAGGGAGTTTCAAACATGCAACTCAATAGTTGAAATTCGAGTGTTTTATCCATTAAGTTGTGATTTCAACAAAATGTGTGATTGTATTTCGACTCTGTTGATCATGAGGTTCTGTGTCAGTGTTTGTCACTGAAAGGAGTACCAAAGAAGTACATTAACCTTATAAAGGCTCTCTACTCGAACACAACTGGTCGAGTCAGAGCTTATGGCTAACTGTCATCAGAATTGATTACCTCAAGTGTTGTTCGTCAGGACTGCCCACTCTCTCCATTCTTGTTTAACTGTGTCATTGACGTACTTTTAGAGATAACACTTTCCTCGTCTAGATTTCCAGGGGTTGAACTTCTGCCGGAAGGTTCACTTGTTGACTTAGAATATGCTGATGACATAGTTTTATTTGGTGAAGACGCTGACAACATGCAGAGTCTTCTGACCACTCTAAGCAACTATCCAAGCATGTTCGGGATGCGATTCTCCCCATAGAAATGCAAAATGTTGCTTCAGGATTGGGCTGCATTGACACCTGAACTAATGATAGGGAGTGAAGTAGTTGAGCGTGTCAACCGTTTCACTTATCTTGGAAGTCTCGTCAGCCCTCGTGGTCTGATGTGTGAAGAAATCTCAGCACGGATACAGAAGGCTCGGCTAGCTTCCGCCAAATTGCGTCATTTATGGCGTAGGCGAGATATCCATCTACCAACCGAAGGATAGGTTTACTGCTCAGCAGTTCGTTCTGTCCTACTTTATGGTAGTGAAACATGGCCTGCAAGAGTAGAGGATATTCGTAGGTTACTAGTATTGGATCATAGGGGTGGCAGACCAAAACATGGCACAAATCCATGAATTCACTGTTAAGTGGACTGAGCCATGTTAGTAGATGTAGACTAGCTGGTTGGGGACCGCGAGATGGTAACAACCGATGGTTAGAGACCCTGAATGACATGGTTCAAAATTATTTGCAATGGCGCAGGTGCATACACTCTTTGTGTTCTCCCAAATTCTAATCTCCTGATTCCTCCTTGTCTCTTTTTTCTCTTTCCAAATTTATTTCACTGGATTATACTCTTTAAATAACATCTCCAAACACTAATCTTCCCGATTACTGCTTATACTCTTAATGCGTCTACCACTACGGGATTTGAATCGACAACTGCATCTCTGTGCTAATGTGGTATGGCAACTCGAACTGATGTACGTACGTACAAAGTTCTACGTTGTTACTGACTGACTGAATGATCGTTCGTTGAATAATTCGGAGCTACTATATAGAATTATCGGACATAGTAGTAAACATATCACTAACAAGGAACTATAAATAGATTTAATAAATTGAATTTCATTCAGTATATATTAATGTGGGGATATTTCTTCATTGTTATGAGTACACATGTGTTCTCATATTAGTTTATAGATAAAGAACTATAATTTTATTAACATATTCAGTTTTACTCATAATATGAAGGATAAAAAAGAATCAGGAGTTTAAAACAGGCGGTTAGAGACGGTACTAGAAAATGATCATGTAATTGAGTTTATATCTTGTTATTCAACAGACATATACTTATTCAGGACCAGTAAGTTGTTTGGTGGTTAGAATAATCAAAGTTAAACTATAAGATAACAGGTTTCAACTTTATTCCATGTCGTTGAATTCGGGTGACAGAATAGTATAAATACGCTTCATACAGTGAGTGTAACTTTGATGGCAAGAGAATGGAGATAAACTCAGTTAAAATTCTAATACTGTCCTCTTTACTTTTCCTAAAGGTAGTACGATTGCTCTACAGATCAGAATACTAGCAATAATCAACTAAGATAAATACAAAATTCATATGCATATAATGATGTGATTATTTGAAAGTTGGACCTTCTAAAAGTTAAGAATATTATAATTGTATATACACTGATTAAAAATCGATAGAGATGTAACTTAATAGTTAAAGTGTTAACTTTCAATAAATAAGTCACCATTTTGAACCTCGCTCGCATAACTAGACTACAACACAAACTTGATTATATGAACCCACAGTTGGTGAATGACTTACATAACAAATCAAACTTAGAAAGAAGTTGAGAAGTTTCAAACTTGTACAAAACTTCCATCGAGTATCTATCTTCGTTTCTATGGTTTCCAAAAATTCTTTAAGTTATACCAGTCTTTTCAACATAGATTATCTTCGAGGTAATTTACCACTTATTTATTGATTTCTAGTGAATAATGCACTCATTTCATTTGGACTTTTATAGTACAAAAACGCACCGCTAATTGGATAGTATCAATCTAATAATTGTGTGCAAAGTAGGAACCGGCACATGTGTGCATAAGTTCAAGTTGTCACACTACATCATTACAATGAGATCAAATTATGAAGTTAGTAACACTATCAATAATAGTAGAAAACACTAAGCATAGGTAATATGATTTGAGAAAAAATTAATTCGTGGAATAAAATAGTATGAAATTTTAAAACCCAAAATCTAAGGAAACACCGAGTGAAATCATTTACACCATTGTCCATAGATTTTGAGTCATGTTTTCAACCATTGGTTACAACAATCCTATGGACCTTAATCAGTTAGTTTGCACTTCTTGACACGACTCAATCCAGTGATTTCATGAATTAAGGCCAACTCTTGGTTAAGTCACACTTAGTTTTCTTCCAACTTACTGTTAAATGAATTAACATTTTGTGTCGGGGTAGGGGGTAGGTAGTGTTAGTTTAACTGTAAGATCAAGAAACTATATACTTGGCAAACGAACTACATCAATTATTTTGATCAATAAACAAATAAATAAGCAAACCTGATAATTTTTCCATGCTTCAGCTTTCTTTGCCATTTGTTCTGCCTCAGCGTGTGCTATAGCTTTTAATGCTTCCGCCTCAGCAAGACCACGTAGCCGAATAGCCTCAGCTTCTGCTTCCGCCTCGGCAGTTAAACGTAGCCGGTCAGCTTCAGCGAGACGTTCCAAACGAAAACGTTCAGCTTCAGCTGGTTTCCGTACCGTCGCATCTAAATGACGTTCTTGTCGTACAATTTCTAATTCCTCCACTTGGATTTGTTGAGTTTTCTCAAGAACGGTGATTTGCATTTCTTCCTCCTTAATTTGTTGTTTAACTTTAGCTGCCTAGTTTTTGTTCCAAATGCAGGTATATGTGTGAGAGAGACAAGAGGAGGATACATAAGATAAGAAAAATATCATGTATTCTTTTTATGATTTAATTAATTTGTTTAATTCGGTATTCAGGATTTAAATACAAACTGACTGCGCAAATGAGACGAAATTCAAAACCATGATCCGTCACCCGAAAATATAACTGAGGAACAGTTAAACTACCTCTATAGTATTCAATAAAAGTTCAAATACATAGGACTGATTCAGCAACTGTTTCAACTGAAACTGATAACAATTATATTACGATATTATTTTAAGGGTGATTCCATAAAATGCAATATATCTAAGTAGGTATGCAAATAACATACTTTAATTGATTTTGTAAATGCAGAATTAAAACCCAATAACGGCTAAATAGCAAAATGAGGTTGAATACTGTTAGAAGTGTGTGAGTGGTTCTCAATTCTAAAATAGGAAATATTTTCTTAAAAGGCCTGCAAAAGAAACTAGGTTGGTAATGAATATCTTGTCAACATTTAGGTCTGATCACAGAGCCTAAGAGACCTTACTGTCTGAACTGAAAATCCTTGAGGTTTAATGGGATGTGTTATTTTTTGAATAAACCTTTTTAACCCCCCTTCTTTCATCTGTGGAAATGCAATATCTCCAGAGACACTGCTCATCTATGAGAGACATTGTACTCCCATCACTCTTGAATACTGTTGACAATACGATCAAACGGATCGTCCTGATAAATTAACCAGACTGTTTCACTACGGTAACAGCTATAGTTGGATCCGACCACAAATAATTTAAGATATTTAACATGAACACATATTCCATACACTTAGTTCCTTTTATTTCTTTAGGTTCTCATAAGTTACTTACAACCTACAGTATTTTAAGATCAAAATTATTGTAAAGTTACCCTACTTATAACAGCGAAATTAGTCAGATATGGATATGTTTTATCATGGTATAATGGTGATTTAAAACAACTACAATGAGAAAAGAATCTGAATCATCAAACAGTAGGTTGTGAGCAACTGGTGAGAATCTAACTAAACATTTTGCTCCATAGTTTCATCAAAGAAAAAAATGATAAATTAAATCCATTTTGAACTAAAAATTTAGAATCTTTATTAATACTAACATTATTGATGAGTTTCACAACGTTAATTGGTGCATGATTTACAAAAGTCTTCTTGAAACAATAAAAATAACCACATGTTAAAAATATCAACTTAGTGATATATATGCATCATCCCAAGTTTTGCTGAAGACTGAAAAAATTAAGAACTTTCGGTACCCACTGTTGCATTTTTATTAATAACGCATTCAGATGGATGGAGATCTGAGCAACTGTGAGAACTACAGAGGCATCACACTATAGTCAGTACCAAAAAACGTTTTCAGTAGAGTGTTACTGAACCAGATGAAAGACGCAATAGATGCCCAACTTCGATATCAACAAGCTGGATTATGAAGACCTCAACAGTTGAGAGAAAAAATGGAATACAATGGACAGATTAGAATCAGTTAGACGATTTGGACTTCGCAGATGACATAGTCCTCCTAGCCCATACACACGTACAAATGCAGATGAAGAAAACTAGTGTAGCAGCAGCCTCTGCATCAGTACGCCTCAACATACACAAAGGAAAAAGCAACGTCCTCAAATACAACACGGAGAACACCAACACAATCACACTTGATGAAAAAACTCTGGAAGATGTGGAGTCTTTCACGTACCTGAGTGCTAGAGTTGAAGCTATCACGAGTTTACTTAATCTGCGAACGAGAAACAAGACTCGGTGACCAAAGACCAGTAAGCTAGCTACTGATGCGACCCAGCCCCGCTAACTAGAGGGAGAAGTCCAAGCTTGGAATGGGGAAGTATATTTTGCAAACAGCCAGAAACGAGCGATAACAACAAAAACAATTCAAAACTTACATATACAATACTAAACCGTCTTTGGAGAGAGTTACCAAATAGCATACTGAAAGACGCAACGGACTAATAGCAGTTAAGATATTTCCCAGTGGGAAATACGACGTGAAGGTGACAAGAGCGACTTGGGCGCGAGAATAAAGAAATTCAAATTTTCTAAATAAAATTACAAAATGAGGTCCTTTTCCAAGTGAGTTCTGGGGATCTAACGTCCCCAACACTGGGAAGCATTATCGGTGAACAAGGAGGATCGGATGCAGATGTAAAGGCGAGGATTGGCAAAGCAAGGGATCGCATCCCTATAATTGAAGAACATATGGAACTCAAAACAACTGTCAACCATTATCAAAGTCAGAATCTTCAGTATGAATGTCAAGACAGTCATATTGTACGGAGCTGGAACGTGGAGAACTACTACAACCACCATCAAGAAGTTATAAGTATTTATAAACAGTTGTCTGCGTAAGATACTCAATATCCGTTGGCCGAATACCATCAGCAATAGCCTATAATGGGAGAGGACAAAACAGATTCCAGCTGAAGAGGAAATTAGGACAAGACTCTGAAACTGGATAGGACATACATTACGCAAATCACCAAACTGCATCACGAGGAAAGCCCTAACTTGGAATCCTGAAAGGAAGCGGAAGGACAAATAATAAATTACGTCGGGAAATAGAAGCAGATCTGGAAAGAACTGGTAAGGATTGCCCAGGGATAGGGTTGGATGGAGAGTGCTGGTGGATGGCCTATGCTCCCCCACAAGGAGTAACAGGAATAAGTATTCAGATGGACAGTGAAAAACAAATAAAACAAACCACCGCAATGAAAAAAGCATAGACATAATTCTAGTTAGAAATCAACGAAAAATTACCTGTAATTCATAGGCTAATTCCGATTCCGCTTTACGTGATTGTACTTCTTTCTCGTAAGCAGCATTTTGTAATTCAAAATCACGTTTTGATTTAGAAATTTCAATATCATTTAATAGTTTACCGGCAACACGTTGTTTTTCAGCTTCTGCTTCTCGAATACCAGCATCACGTCTTGCCTCGGCTTCACCGATACGTGCATCACATTTAACTTGTGCTGTTCTTGCTAAACCAAGTGAACGTAAATAGCCCTACGGAGGGATGGAGATACACAGATAGGAAAATAACACTGATTGAAATTAGATAGAAGATTGTATAATATGACTGGTTTAAATCAAAATTAAAAACTGTTGAATTTCAACTGAACGACCTGAAGATATTGTACCTGCCATAAGGCATGATGGTGCTAAGGACGTACTGTAAAATAATTCACAATAATATTCATGTTAAAAAATTATGAAAGCTATTTACACAGTAATAAAATGAGAAATGGCTTCAATTTTTGAAGTAAACTAAGAGTGAATAAATTTATGATGGTTGCAAATATAAATCATTTCTGATCCTGTAGATATATAGACATACTAAAATTCACGTTTACCGTTTAATCATGTATTTTATTATAATACATGAATATGATATATGAAGTCACTGGCACCTGTAGCGAACTATAATAGCAGATGCATACTACCTGGTCCAAATTTTTGTGATAACCTTAATCATTAGTTGAAGATATTAGATGACGAGACCTAGAATTGGTCACAGTGACACAGATGCATTTAACCTTTATCTTTCCCTTAATATTTAGCTTTAATACTAGTTTATACTTGTATTACTCGAATGCATATCTTCTTTTCGAACAATATTCTCTAATATCGTATTTTTCTCAGCATCACTTATACTACTACAATTTAGACTTCTTCACTATTAATCCTGTCAATTTCATTGACATGGTATGACAAATTGAACTGACACACATTTGTCCCAGGCTCTACGTTGATTATGAGTGACCAAAAGGTAAAAGCTAAAAAACAACATTATCAGATCAGAGGTATTTGGCCACTAGAACTTTTAAAGAGTCATTCGTGAATGGTATATAATATGAAGTAAATCAACTGATAAGATATGGGACATGTACTGGTTGAGACTAGAGTGTGTTATATACTTCAAAACGTTACTCAAAGTAGTAACGTAATCTAGGTACGTAGGATGGTAGAATAACTCATTAGAGTTCATTAACAACTGATCTGAACTATGTACAAAACCAAGAATGAATAGGGTAGGCATCGTGAAATAAAAAATCCCCGGTTATTAACAATTTTAGCTGATGTAAGAATCGATCACAGAAATATAAATATCATATTATCATAAATACTACACATTTTTTTCGGATTCGCCCAATACCAGCTTCATTTATTTCGAAATTTTCAGATTGGGTAAAAAATTTACTTATCAATCCATCTATGTTTATTACTATTGACTAATTTACACCACGAATGTATGTGAATTGTTCTAAATTCAATTAAACCACCTTATGTGCATTGCTTATGCTTCTGAGTTATTTGTTACTAAAGCATAATCAAGAGATCCTCTCTTGCGTACCGACAAACGGTTCTCAATGAACTACTTGCGCACCTACCTTTACAACTGTAGGTGAACAAACATATGTACATTAAGATATTCAAACAAGGTAACTTGTCCTTTATGCAGGTATGTAGTGGTGAATAACTACTGTAAGATACTTGAAATGATGGTCAGGTTATCACGAGAACGTCTTATGCATCATATAATCAGGACTTTATCTGATTCATTATCTTTAAGTAGCAGATTAATGTATATTTTCTTTTTTACAGTCATGACCGTTGGATGACTGATCTTCTTAAATATACAACAAATATAATCATTATTATAATTAAATGAAACTGACACTTACAGTTCACACAATATTGTGATTTCAGTAATAATACCTGTTATTGTCTCTTTACTCAATAGTGTGTATTGGATTAAACATTTTATGATTTATTGTTCCACAGTTATATAATATACCCTTGTAGGCCAGGGTAATTTTACATTGGATTTTAGGAGAACCCGACTTTGACGTGACAACCCAAACAGTACAGCTCAATGCTGTTTAACAGGAGAGCCAGACACAGCCCAGGCTTAATCCGAGCAGTACATTCTTATATAAGTGCTACTAACTTTTGCAGTATTTCATATTATAACTCATTAAATATAAGTTTATATACTCTATTATTTCTGTGTAGTGATAGTATTCTACTGCTCATATCAAAGTAAGTGATTTATTACTTAAAAGCCCAGTGCATTAGACACCTAAATTATCATCTTAATCTGTTGAGTTTGTGTAGTAAACCCTATACGAATATTCAACAAGATTAGAACGAATAGTTTGACAGAAATTGGGCGCCGACTATAGAGAAGACATTATATATAAAAATTATATTTCAAATAATTTTAGCGATTAAAATTTAAAATAATTCCAACGTTTTGTCCAGCTAACTTGTCTAGACTTCTTCAGGGTAATAATCAAAATCATCGAAGAAATACATAGCGTTTAACAATCAAATCTATGCTGTGTTAATCTAATCATATTTGGATGTTAATTTTAGTAAATAGGATAACATGAGTCAGTTAAATTGTATTGTATGCAAATCCACGTCAACTACTTCCTTACCAAAATCTATGGAATATTTGAATGAGTTATATTATCACATCAAAAGTACTCCACAAACATGGTAGTAAAATACAAGTGGGATGAAAGTCTACTGAGACATATTTCAATGATATTCTAACGTTATGTAGGATAAACTATAATAGATTAAAATAACTTAACAATAATCTTTAAAGAAACTCTTCAGGCTTTAATAGTTCAAGTGTTTTTCATAACACTTAGTCATTGATATCCTATTTTTATTCAGCTGACCATTTCATTATTAACCATTATCTAATGTAGCAAAGATATAATAGCAGGAATTACCAATTTAATTATTTAAGACCCTATAAGTTAATAAAAACTCATCAAAGTTTGTAGGACAAAATAAATTCATTATTCTACTTCACGGTTTCTTATCAGCTGGATCCAACTTATAGTAGGATGAATTCATTTTTATTGTCCAAACCTTGTTATTCTTGATTTGGTTAAATTTATCAACGGATCTAGTTGGAAGAAATTCAATTGCATCACAAAAAGTAGTTATTGTAATTTCGTGATCTGCCGATCAATAATAATAATAATAATGAACAGAGATAGATGGTGGGTAGCAGTGGAATCCGCGACGCGCGTTTCGTCCTACTTGGGACCCATCAGCTCGATGTACCTTCCACCATCCATCTCTGTTCACAATGCTTCTGACTTGAGGCAATATTGGGGTAAATTGTACAACATACATATATGCCAAAAAGTGACTGATCAATTGCAGTCCTAAACGTCAATGGGAAGATTCAAATAATCAGTACAAGATGAATAGTAATAATAATAATCTGGATTTTTTAAGTGGTATTACAATCTCTGAGTCTATACTATATTACCAACAATCACTGAGCTCCAAAGAAATTCAGTTAATGAACTGTAGATTCAATTAAACACGCATTTTGAATTCTACTGTTACTAACTATCAAGTGTATATATATATATATATATATATATATATATATATATATATATATATTGGACTGAGCAATGTGCACAGGTACAAGCTACCTGGTTGGGGACTTTGGGTTGAATTAACTGAAAACCAGCCTCAATGGGGCAGATGAGTTCACTTGTTGTTTTCTCTTAGATCCTGACTCAAAATTATTTTATGCTTTTCTATCCTGAGAATTCACTCTATTGTCTAGAATCATATTGTTTATGTCTAATCTTGCCAAACATCAATTATGTTATTACTGTTGAAACAGCTCCCAGAAAGCGAGATAAAGCTTCTAGGATCTCTAAAAGAGCCAAAAGATCCCACATAATCACAGCCCGGTAGAATTTTCTAGAAAATCAACGTGTGGATGGACAAGTGTATAAACTTCCTGCTTGACGATTGGGTACCCCAAAATGCCCTGGTGCGGCCGAGGATGGGGAGAGTCCGCTTTCCCTCTCAAAATGCTCTCACATGACCACGCATATAATAATGATGTTACAGCACGTATGAAAAACTACATATACACCTGTGTTTCTGTACATTTTGACACTGTAGTAAACGCTTTTCCTATTTTCTTCTGACTTTTAACCTGCGAATTGAGGGTTCTACACGTGCTGAAGTTGTAATCAAGTAGTAAAAATAACAAGTGCTACTTTTATTACCCTGGCATTTATTTAGATACTTTCATTTTTCAATGCTGATATGATATGACAACTTGAACTGATATTTATATGCACCGGATTTCAAGTTCTTGATGACTGACTGATTAATTTATGCAAATATACATAGAAAATTTACAGATAATTTTACTAGATTACTTTATAAATCACTCAAACTGATTAAAAGTAACCTAATCGATATGCTCAAACTAGTAATTTTTGAATGGTAACTAGATAAAGAAATAATGTTGATCGAAACAATTAATGTTCAATGATGAAGAGAAATTAACAAAATATATTAATATGACAATAAGAACTGATAGTTAAATTTGAACATTAAAAACCAATGAACTACTACTAGTAAATGTTTTAATGTTCCTATTAAATCAATAAGGATCATCAAAAATAACCTAAATTCAAGATTTAGAGGTTATCTTTTTTAACCTACGAAAAAATAACTTTATATTTGATCAAGAATTTAGATATCCAAGAATCAGAGAATCTTTATGTTTTATGTGGTATGAAGTCACATGACTCAGAAAAAAAAATCTGACTGATGTTGAGTATCAGGTATGGAATTTCAACTTCGATCGGTTAACTGTTAGTACTCAGTGGTCAGTTAGTGCAAAAAATATCAGTCTTACAGGATAACAATTGTTCAAAATAATTCAACAGCATGTCATTGATTAAGACATTGCGTGATACAAGCACTATTCTCTGATCGAGCGTTGATTTCTTTAAGATTGTAGGTAAGACTGATTGAAGAGTGTTCATGAGTATAAAACTAGGGTTTAAAACTTCCTGTCGATTTACACCAATCGATCATCAAGAGATAATCATTATCATTTTTGCTTAGTTCTTAATGCTAGCTGATTTTATAGATCAAGTTGCAATATGGGTATTCGCCTAAGTAATTTGACGTTATCTAGGTTATATTTTGATGTAATGGCCCTTTGGAAACTACCTCCAACCATCTAAATCCTAACTGACTACCTAAAGATACATAACATTAAACAGAATGGATGATGAACTCAACTTATTCAGTAAAGTGATTTAGTGAACTGATGTTACTGTGCTCGTCGTGAGACATAAAGGTTCTGGACAGAGTTTTATGCACAGGACCTCCAAAACGGGACGAAATAGGTGTTCAGTCCTCTAAAGTTTTCCCCAACTACCTAACTGATGTCAATTTATGATGAAAATCATACTTAAGTTGGAAAAGAATCTCGGAGAACCATATATCCAAATAAAAATTATTACTACATACATACCTCATCATCTTTTATATCTTTTAGTGTATAACTAACTACACTAATTCCCATATTCACCAAATCCGAACTGGCTACTTCAAAAACAGCTTTTGAAAATTTTTTTCTATCTTTGTATATTTCTTCAACTGTCATATTGCCCATAATAGCACGCTGATGACCTTCAAGTGTTTCTTGAGCTATTTCACGTATTTCATTTTCTGATTTGCCAAGAAATTGTTCACATGCAGCCGCTAACATTTCTTGGTTACTTCCATTAATTTTTACCTAAATTAAGTTGCATAAAAGTAAAGATAAGAAAGCTCCAATTATTAAATTGTTAAACAACATAAACCGAGAGTCCTTCTACGGTGGATGTAATTAATGAGAATCTTTAAAGTAGGTATCTAGGACATGTCCAAAAATGATGATTTAACCGCTTCAATACAAATGTTCACTATCTACTTTCTTGTATATAGTTCTCTATAACAATCTTTCACAGAGGTGATGTTTTAGTCTAATCAGTGGTAAAATGTTTCTATAGTTTCGGTTAGTTTGACAGTAAAATAGAGAAACAGAAATTATCTTCATATAAAACTAACTCACACTCCCCAGATTTTGACAGTATCAACAACTAGCTAGATACAAGACAGAAAAATGGGAAAGCTAGTGAAAATAGCTTTCTCAAGAAAACAGTGCTTATCGTTAATTTAAACACAAGTATTGGTACAAAGCGGCACCAAAATATATATGCGCCACACAATAACAAAATAAGATTGAAAAGGGATAGAGAAAGAAATATATGGTAAGAAACACAACAGATGAACCAAAATAAGTAAATGAGAGTAAAAAATATAATAGGAGAAACAGTTCAGTTAGGAAAAATACAACTATAAGGAATTCTTCCAGTCCAAGAAGTTCCTCTTGTTTGTATGAAAGTAAACGAAAACTACACTAGAACCACCATTAGCTTTTATTCTGAGTCATATCTGATAACGTCTTCTGAGACTGTGTTGTACTTTCTATGAGACCCCAATCAGGGAGTCGTGAAGGGCCAACAGATACCAGTTCTGTACAGCTTTATTGCAAACCACGGAACCATGTCACAGACTGACCAGTTCTGCTTTTTCCAACTAGCCCCAGGGATTGCAAATACTGTACGATACGAAATTCACTGGGATGACATGCTTAGTACATGTCCAAGTCACCAAAGTCGGTGTTTCAAGATAGTGCACCGCAATATTCAGTAAATTACCTTAGCTATGTTGCTAATATGATCGACAGAACTCAGTTAACATTTAAACTGGTGGAAATACTATCCAGAAACAGGTAAATAAGCAGATAGCTTTTTAAATTTTTGTAAAAACATGTTAGAGTTAGTAAGGAGGTTCAAAAACTGACTACGCTAATATGGCCATTTGTGAAAGCCGAATATTATCAGGTTAGAGCTTCACTTCTAATGCAATTAAAAAAAAACACGATTCCAAGTAGACTAAATCATAATTCTAAGAAAGACTCCGTAGCATTTGTTCTTTTGGTACTTGTTTGGCTAGATAACTATAATTTTGCGAACATTAGTTTTTGTCTCCTTACTGAGAGTCTCACGAAATGTAAATCAGAAAACTTATAACATGAAATATCAAGAATATATATCCTACTACTATATTAAGGTAGTGAGGTGGTCTCTGAGTAGATAAAATGGTATAACCACAAACAAACATACTTGTGCAACACCAGTTACTGTGATAGGAACACCAAGCTGAGTGTAGATTCGAGGGCTTTCGATGATTAATGTCATTGTATTCAATGGCATCCTTCATTTGATTATTGAAAAAAGTGAACAGAAACACAATTGCACAATATTCAAAGTATTTAGTAATCACAATATAAAGTTAACTAATTAGAAAAGGTCGGATTTAAATAATATCCCAGCATACATGATTCAACGATAAGAAATACAGTGGTGGATTAAAGACTGAGGCATAAGAACTCGAATTCATGAGATGTACATTTGAATCTTTTTTTCATCTACTTTAATTTCATAAACCGCATAACATCACTAACCTACAATGGGTACGGTCCAAAGTCAAGTAAAATGTCCACTTGATATCGGAGGTGTGTGCTCATTTAAAACTAGAAGGAAATTTGACCACGCAGACTTTCTTAAAGGAGCATGATAGACTGATGTTTTAAGTTTACATCAAAGAGTAAGATTTGATACTACATTGGATTACAGTATTCTCAACACAAACCTCGGGGAAATCGGCTGAGTTAGACTATAAGTACTATAAGGGTTACATCGTAGCCATTTTCAGGTTTATTCCTAAGTTCACGTACATGATTATCTGCTGCTTTAGAACTTGTTGTGAGATAGTTATATATTTTCTGAAGTACATGAGTGCAAAAATGCAGTTGTTTCTAGATGAAGATTTGCGTAAGTTGTGTGTGTAGTGCGGTCAGTAAGGGGGATACGACTAAGATATACCACCCAGTCGAAAACTTTCTCAATCTTAACAAATTACCTTTGCGTTTTGGTATCGGGAAGCCAATATCAGGACGCGAAAAACGAATCACAAAAATACTTACAAACTTCTGCTCCCCTATGGAATCCCTTTCTGTATCAGATAGTGGTTCAAGCACAGATCCTGAGGGATAAATAGCTGATGATGGAGGTACTCTGTCGACTTCATCGAAAGGCTTGAAAAATAAATTGGGTTCAATGGCACTGAAGGAGACATCTCCAGGTGACTTTCAATTACTACTAGTGTTTTTCCTTAATATTACAGAAGACTGAGAGCATATTTGTTGTCCAGTTAGTTATTTTGTCCAAATTGCTTTCAAGGATAGTGACATTTAATAGTTCCCAAATCTTCAATCAACTCTCAAAATCTAAACAAAGTATATTTATAGGGAGCATTCGGTAAATGATTGATGGATAGGATCAAAGGTGTGGGTCGATAGTGAAAAAATATGCTATTCAACTAGTTATGGAAAGCCCAGTAAACAAAAATCAAGCTCGAAAAGTTTGTAACGTGTCATTGAGACAATCCCACACACATTTAAGCAAATATCCAAGCCAGGCACTTCACGATATACTGTTTGAGGTCTAACAGAGGGATACAACCATGGACACTTCGTCCGAATTGAGGGATTAATTGTTCAGTGATTGGCAGGTTGGTAAGAAGGTACCTTGGAACTAGATTCACTAGTGGATCCGTTCATTACTATTTTCATGACTTTCGAAACAAATGATAGGGAGGGAAGTTCTCACTTTTTTTCCGCTGAGAATGACTGATTCTAATGTCCAACGACTCAGAATCAGCTATTCGGAGGCTCGACATTTGGAGTAGGAGGCAAAGTAAGTCAGCAAAATCTTTTGACGTACTAAGCAGAATGTCATTTGAGAAATCAGACTCATTTGGACCCAAATGGTCCGAAATAAGAAAGATAGAATTAAGTCACAAGGAGCTTAGGAAAGGCGGTAGACCTGCTTCCTACTATAAGTGGAGTGAGGTTTATTTAGCCAAAAAATATAATAACCTAGCAGTGACAATTATGAATCGATGGGAATTTTTGTACTTGCACGTAAACAGCAAAGGCCCTCCTTATAAATGAATTCACGCAAGGGCCACATGTTGCCTAAATTTTAAAATAAGTGTACCACACAAATAATTCTATTGAGAATAAGTTAACAGAACTGTCTATACAAGATGTCTACATCAATATATATGTGACATAACCCGCCTGCTTTTTGTGATTTCGCTTTAGGGTTGTTTCCATTTTGGAAAGAATGAAGCGAGTGAATGAAGTACTGTATTGAGATTGAAATAATTAAGAATCATGCTCACCTTTCCACTCTTTGAATTCCTGGCCAGACAAATACTCGTCCACCAGGAACTAGTAAGGGACTTTTATGAAAGCAACCTGTGGCAGTAAGAAAAAGTTAACGTTTGATCAGAAACATGCCAGAGACAACCATAGCCTCATTCGGGCCACAGGTATTAAAACCCCAACCCATTTACAGCCGAAGATGAAAACTTAAAATGTCCTCCATAATAAGGTCTTAGGAATGACCTCAAATAACCAACGATTCAAATGGTTCAAATGGTTGGGGACGGAATAGAAGAAGCTTTCGCTTAACGAGCTTCCATGTCTAGTAGCAGTGGATCGCCAATACCTCCAGGCAGTAACCTAGGTATATTAACGGCAAAAGAGGAAAAATAAATTGATAAATCATAGTAAGATACTATCCTTAGTCCTTAAGAATAGGTCAAGTTACTACTAAAAGAACTTCTGGGAAGTCGCTTAGACTAGCTCAGCTGGCAGCAAATTCTAGCATTTGACAACTCTAAAGAAGTAGTTTTGTCTACAGTCCGTTCTGCTGTGTTGTGTCTCCAATCTCCGGATGTTACCCCTTAGGTTTGTGTTGTAGCTAAACTTAAGTAGATGTTTAAGAGGATGTTCAGAAGTGTCAGGGATGCTGTAAGCCATTAGAAGGTCACCTCTAAGACGCCTGCAATCTAATGGGTAAAGGTTTGGTGATTGGTGGCGCTCTTCATAAGGCTTGAATTTGAGTCCCCCGAACTGATTTCATGGCTCGCTGTTGAACGGTCTCGTGTTGTGGCGGTGACTTAAATTAGTTATGAGACACTGTAACCAACCTAAATGGTCACTATCGGAAAGCCAAGGTTCCTGTTTCGCCAAAAACCCAGACAGCGTGCACATATTTGTATCGTCTTACTGCGTACATCAATTTACATGTGTATGCGGGAATACATACAGCAAGGTGGACCGTGAATTGTAAGTAAGGTTAGGTAAATTCATAACTAAATGGCTACGAGAGAAAATGACTTTTAGCGGTCGAATAAGATCACAAGGTAGATGAATATCTTCTTCCATCGAGAAACATTTGGTTAAGACCAGTCATGAGGTTGATATCAAGTTTTTCTATTATAGTCTGATGCAAGTTACAAGAAGGTATACTAAGGTTTGTTGAGGGCTTGATTATGAGCAAACTGAAACCTCCATTATATGTTCAAAAGCAATCTTTTATTACTTTTGATGTACTTTGGTAATAGCGATTTGATACTTAGCGTGATTTTCACACTGTGTATTTAATTATTATTTTTCCCTCCTCTTAAATTCCAAACTGTCTGGTTCTGTTTCTCCATATATGATGCATATAAGTGATCAGGTTGCTTAAAATGTATTGAGAAAATATATCTCATGGTTTTGATAAACCTGATCTTATCATCGCATTAACAAAGCTTTCGACAGCATCAAAGATACAGAGTAGTTTCACAAGTTTACAATCGTGACTGTTTACTTTGTACGACGACAACTTGCTTCTATTTGGAATACTGCCTCAGATAATAACTACAGCCTCCTCAATTCATAGCTTCAAGAGGAGACTTGAGAAACACGTACCCACCCATGCATCGATATCTTCCTTTTGAACCAGCTGTGCCTGTTGAATGTCTCATAATTTACCTAATATTATCGTTATTACTTATCAGTAACTAATTCCTATCTCTCATATCAACGTCTCCGTTTTTATTCTAATTCTTACCCCCTTGCCTTCTTACACTGTTTCGACGACCGACCAATTAACGTGTATATTTATTTATTGCAACAATCTTCTTCTCTTAGAACCTGAATATTCACTTGACTACTTTACATGGTTCAAGCAACCAGCCAACCTCCTTACTGGTAGTGTAGTAACTGATTGTACCCAGAAACCCTGCCGCTCTAAGACAAACTCACTCAAACTATAAGATGGAAAACCCACAAATATCTACTACAAACCTGAATAAAACTAGCGCAACTGAGTGACTAGACTACTACTTATTGGGCATCACCGAATGCCTGGAGTCGTGCTGAAGCAATAAGAAGCGAACGCAAATAAAGCAATCGATTTATGGAGGCTCGTGACATGATATCAGTTATTGTACAATGAACCAGCGCTTGGTTACATAAAAGCTGCGAAGTTTCAAAATTCTACAATTTTCACTATTTCACCATTTGGTAAAATGTTTTTCAAGAGTGTAAGAAACATGTTGCGCTGAGTATCACACAATTATTCACTTTAATAAAAAGTCTGGTTTCTATCTTGTTCAGTGACAAACAACCAATGAAGAGGATATGAAGGCAAACAAAGGCGAAATAAAGAAGAAGATGCGTTGAAAAATGAAGAGAAAATGGTGGAACAACGCGCCAAAATGTTTGCTTTTTCACATAATGTGGAAAACTTGACATTTTCCCTAAATAACTGACGTGAAGGCGAAAAAATGACATTTTCCTCTTATTTTCCCTTTGTTCGCCTTTATTTCCACTTTATTGGTTGCTTATGGTATTGCTGCGTATTTATACACAAAATATTTACTTTTTAATCTCCCCATTTTGGAGAAAATTTTGTCCCTTTTGAGGGAATAGAACAAAAACCCAATTTTCCCCAGAATCTTATAACACTTTTAGGGAATCTGTCCACATTTATTCAATTTTGAAATAATCATTTACGCAACTATATATAACTCAAAAGATTTTTGGAGGTAAACCTGAGTACTAATCTGATGTGCCAGAAATGGTGGCATCGTATCAAAGACATTTCTACCGGTCCTGACCATTCTGGTAAACTGAGAAAAGTGGATTCAGTCTTGGCTTAGACTATTGTTCTCACATTCGTTAAGTACAGGTACGGTACCGAACAATTGGAGGCTGGTTTGCATTACACTAAGCTTCATAGGAATCGGACGCAGCGAATTTTCAAGTTGTCGACCGGTAACACCACTCAATGCCCTCAAAACTCATGGAGTCTCTGATATACGATGGTATACGTGACTACTTGTTATTAATAAACTTCTTTTAACCCCCGGCAACATGGTCACTTTTGTATAACCAAACTGTCGACCGCGGTGGACAGATGGACAACCACCCTTGATCACGATGGGAGGGCTGATGTCATATACCCTGACCTCTGAAAAGCTTTGGATAGTGTTAATCGTGTATGCCTTATCAATAAGCACGAACAATTAAGCATCAAGTCACCGTTTATTGATTGTCTGACTTCATGTCCAAATAATTAACGTTTTAGGGCCAGGACAAACTTCGCTTTTCCTCAGGCTACAGAATGTCATAGTGGGATCCTTTAGGGTTCAGTACCAGGACCTCTTCTTTTCTTGGTTTGTATAAACGGTCTTCCACAACAAGTACCGTTTGACTTATTACTTTTCGATGACGATGTGAAACTTTGGAGAGAGAGAGAGACGCAACCAAGAGGACATACTGGCATTTCAAGTGGATCTGAGTGGAGTTCAATGTTGTGAGGATAACAATGGACTTACCTTCAACACATCAAAGTGTAAAGTAGTCTGTCTGAGATATGTTGCAGATTGCTCATACAACTTAGGTGACTCCGCCCTAGAGGTATCTCGAGTTGAAGGTAATTTGGTAGTTTTGTACCTTATGATCTGAAGTCTTATGCTAACTGCAACAAAAATATCTCTCAAGCAAACAAAGATCTGGTAACGTTGAAGCGCACTGGGAAACAGTTTGACGATAGAACTCTCCACTCGATCCTCAACAACTTTATTCGACCCCATCTAGAGTGTGGAATAATAGTGTTTCTATACTCATTCCAAAAGGATAGCAATACACTGGAACGTATCCAAAGGCGAGAGTATCGCGCCTATTCTCAGTTCCGGTGCCCGAATTCAAACCTTATGGAGAGCTTCTCAAGTCATTAAATCTTTACTCATAAGAGTATAGACGCCTAAGAGGTGACGTTTTGGTGCGTTTTAACATACGGAGCACCCTCTCAAATATTTTCTTTGGCTCAGTCTTGACACAAGCTTTAAAAGCAGTACCTAAAAGTTATAATCACGACATGACGAAACGGACTGTCGGCACATCTACCCTCTAAGGGTGGTAAAATCCTGGAATTCACTGTCGTTTAAAGTAGTCCAAGCAACTTCCCAGGAGTCTTTTAAGAACAAGCTTTACATATTCTTAAGGACTTAATACAGTATCTCAGTACGATTTACTTATATTATTCTTTTTATCATTAATTATACCTATGTTCCTATATGGAAGCATCAAAGATTCACTGTTACTAGATATGGAAATCCGTTAAGCAAGGGCTTGTTCTATTTCATCCATTACCATCTGAACCACTCTCTCAACTCATATTTTTATTAAACGTAGAGTTATGATATATTTATTGATTGCCACTATCCATTGTTGATGCTCTTCATAAATTACAAATCGAATGTAATTTGTGTCACGCGTTTCTGTCGTCTTATAAAACTATATACTGTATGTGACACTCCACGTATTTTGTTTAGCCTTGAGAATTCCCAGAAAACTAAGTAGATTAGTCGTTTAAAGTCAGAGTTATAAGAATTTGAGAGTAATTGAACAGTAATAGGCTGAATTAACTGAGAGTATTTTATTCCGTCACCAGTGAAATTATGAGTAATACCTAGCTTTCTTATGAAAGTATATGCTAATAGATTTAACATAGGATCTTTCAGTCTGGGGGGAAGGAATCAAAGGCGTATGTTAAATATTTTGGCATGCGGTTTTGTTTACCTAGTTTGTTTTTGAGTTAATCAGTCAAATGGTCTGATAGTTTCTTTTAGTAGTATGTCCCAGGAGTTGGTTACTCTTTAGACTAATCTATGATCGTGTAGAATGTGGTATGTCCTGAGCTTTTGAACTTTTTTCTACCGGTTCTTGGTTTCTTTAATTTAAATAGTCTACGAAAAGAGAATGACCTCCATGCCTATTACGAGATAGTTTTGTTACAAACAGGAAAATTCTATCACCTTATTCTAACAGCTTAAATTTTTTCCTATGGGCCCGTTTATTACTAATGCTTGATGATTCTACTCAGACATAATTTCGCCTAAACCTTAGAAGTAACCTATTACGGCATATGTTGGCATTTATTAGGTGAATACTCACTATTTTTACGTTTCATGACTACATTTTGAACATTTATGAATACTGGACATAAACCATGGATGTAGATCTGAATGTTTTGTGTGCAGAAGACACCACAAAAAAACTGTGATAGATTGCCTGAAAAATTATGCCGTTTATACAGGTAAAAACGTATAGATCGTGAGCTTTAAATCCATTCATCAGATGCTATGTAACTCTTATTAAGTTCAGTACCTGATGCATATCACGTCTATTTTGAGCCGTACGTTATGTTATCAAAACCTATTACACCTAAAAGAAGAACAAATAAAGAACCAAAGTCAGTGCCGGTAGCCAAATAAGCATCATATGAACCACTGACACTACTGTTGTGACTCGATAGCTTTTGGTTGTTATTCATACGTGAGACTAAAGTCTCTTAAGTCTGTACATATGTGATATTGTATATTGTCGTTTAGACATCTAATAAAAACTTCACTAAAGACACATGTACAAAACAATTAATGAATTTGCCCACACATAACTGTTTTGTAATGCCTTTTGTGTGCAACAAAAAGTTTTGAGAGGTTTCTAGTATTAATATCTTTGGTTGTAATACACCTTAGCACTGACAGGAGCCAACTAGTATTATCTATGTAAGTAGAAACAAACTCTAAATAAATTTCATACTATAAGACATTATGAGACATAAAACCATTATAACATGTAGGTTCCTAGGAGCTTTCTTTCACTTTTTAAAATTATGTGGTTGTTAAAACGAGTGTTTTTCATAGTCATTAATTTTAGGACGTTTTTGCTTAGTATACACACGTTTAATTTAAAATCATCATACTGTCAACTAATTTAGCGTAATGTTTAGGTCTTTGAGATAAGATCACATTTATTTACGTTGTTTATTGCCGGGAAGATGGTGAATAACTTGATGTAGCTGACAAATGTTCTGGTGGTCACATTAAAATAATTTGACTTATTAAGTTAAACTTCCTCATTTCGAATAATTAGGCCTTATCTCCAACGTTTAAGTTTCTAGTAAGCAACTATGTCGTTTGAAATTTGTCATGGATACCTAAATAGATTTATGGTTTAGCAAGTAACATTTCCTTAGTTTTGAATGAATGACTGACAACTGATACAAGTAGTTCGGAGCTAATATTTACTACCTTAACGATAAACCGGACAAGTTTCAACGTCTCTAAATCTCCCGTCATAAAACCAGAAGCTAGATGAATGGTGACAATAACATCCATTATTTAGGTTCGTCATATACGTTATTACACGAGTGAACTATAGCCCATCTCAATTTATAAATCTAACCAGGCGTATAACTCAAGCAGTTTTTAGTAAAAAGCCTAGTATCAAACTAATAGTCAACCAATTGTGATTGATAGATACTGAAATATGCAGCTACAATGACTGAACGAACAAATAACTCGCATCTGGGAATATGTAAAAGACATTACAAACCAGCTTTTTATTTAACATATTAAAAAAACATACGAAATAATTCATCACTGAGGACCTACCTAATTCTCGCAGTCCCCTTACCCTTGTTCTTTTTTCAAATCGACATCAACAATATGCTATAGGTAACCTAGCAATTTCTTACTAAACGCTTTCATGAATAAAAACTTATATGATATCCAGAACAGAATTAGATTTATCCAGTATGTTATATCTATACATCAGACTTCACCGGAAAAATTTACGATTCATTGTTTGGTACTTTGAAATTTTCGTCTGTTCATCCATCGTGTTGCTGGTGACTGTATATCAGTTTCGTTTTCTCCAGAACTTTACCTACTTTGATCTCCACAGTGTACTGATTTCATTAACATCCACATAATGTCTCTCTCAAAATCTATTACATAAGTTATTATTTAGTCATTGAATTCTATTTACTTTTAACATTTCAAAAAATATGAACTTAAATGTTCATCATGTTACAGTATCTAATTGTTACTTTGTTAACGGTACGTCAAAATGAAAATTCAAACTTCAAAGAAGCAAAAGAGGTTTTGTAGATATTATAGTAATTCTAATAGTTCAATTCTCACGAGGTGGGATCGTGGATACACACCGCTGAAGAGTCACACAATAGGACGAAACGACAGTCCAGTGTTTCCAGGTTCTCTATGGTGGTCTAGCTTCCATTCACTCATGATCTCAACTAATAAAATTACTATAATACCCACAAAACTCCTTCTCATACTAATCAACATGCTCACTAGTGACTGGCTTCAAGAGCTATCTCCTGGAGTTCTAGTGAGAAACAGTGGAGTTCAACCGGGTCTGTTGTGAGATATTAAATGACTGAAGACAATGGTGGATGTGTCGCTCAATCTCGTAGATTAGTTGGAGTTAGACATTAACACAGTTGGATCCCGACCGGCTGAGTGGTCTAGAGGTTAAGCATTCGCGCACGAGACTGATAGGTGCTGGGTTCGAATTTCGCGAGATGGGATAGTGAATGAGCACTACTGAGGAGTTCCACACTGGGACGAAACGGCTGTTCAGCGCATCTAGGTTTTCCATCGTGGTCTAGCTTCAATCAACTCATGATTTCAACGATTAAATGATAATTGTTTATTTCATGAATTAAATAGCAGAAGTGAACAGGCTGAAAACATTGAGTATGATGAATTTAGAAATTATAATTAATAAAAAGTTACATTATTCCTATCTATTAAAATTAAAATATCTCATTCATTGAATATTACATCTTTCAACATGATATATGCTGATTTTACTAAACAGGTTAGATTATGCAAAAGTGATGAACTGCAAACTGAAAATCTTGACTAGATTTGTTTAGTTAGGGATTAAAGAAATGAGACTATTATCCCGAGATTTTCCACCATCTATGAATGGAAATAAAATGATTTAATCAAATAAGAATTGGTGCTATGGGTAGAAGTATCATCAAAACTTTATAAGTAGTGATTGAAATTCTAAGTATCTTGTACGAAAAACAGAAGCTCAGGCTTAAAAATATTCCAATAACATTCATTTCTATCACCAATTAACTACTTTAGGTCTGATAAGTAACTATCAGTTACAGTATATTAACTGAATATATTTTCGCATCAATGATAGTGTTATTTGGTCATAAATGGTTGATGACTATTAGTAACAATTCCTCAACCCAAGTTTCCCACTAGTTAATTCTCACTAACGAGGGGTATCTGCGATTTTGAGTAATCTATGATTTGAGTTACTTAAACTAACATCCACTGTGGTGTGGTCCTCAGATTTTACTAAGACGTTCTGTAATTTGTGTGTTTAAATACATTCGATTGTCCCTATCTGTGTTCTTGTTCACGACACCATGGTAATCAATCTTCATTTGCACCGTTGACTAATCATTTGGCAACTTAAAAGTATCTCATAGTTTTGTTTGAAGATTTTGTACATAAATAATATCTTTAATTTTCCAGAACAAAAGCTCGGAATCCCCTTATATTTTATCTATTTTCATGGTTTATATTCTTGCTACTAACTAAAACATCACGTATATGTCACAGTGACCTTGCTGTTCCCAAATTGATTGATAAACCTCATAAAATGTTAATTTGCTTTCTCAATATTTTGTCTTGCAGAGAAATAGTAGAGAATCTCTTCAACAAGACTTGTCTACTATTTTCTCTCTTACTGAATGCATTGATATAAATACGATTGGAGAGTTATCACAGAGAAGGAGAAGAAGAAGCATAGATCATAAATCAATATTTTTTATAATTGTGCCCAATTGTCAGCCTACTACTTATTTCCATATTCAATCAGTTGACCATTGATTCTATCTTCTAAATTCTTGCATCGTTTCTATGAGTAAATGATCACTTTAACCATCTTATTTGTTTCAGTATGTTATCAAATAAACTGGCCATTGTAACACACTGTTCTTTAACTTTTCCAGATCTCTTATTGTATTATTAATTAAAATACCAGAATTATCCAAAACTATTGCAAAACGTTATCATGGTATACAATTGTTAATAATGAAATGGTTGAATCAATTTACTAATAAATCAAATGGATTGGTTAGTAAAAATATCAGCATGGAAACTACACAAACAATACTGGATAAGAATGCAGCTTGTAGACAACCGTTAAAACAACAAATTAATCTAATCAATGAATCGCAAATTCCTACAACGAAAGAAGAAAAGCCAGAAATGATAATCAATAGAAAGAAAACACTTGAAAATAAGAATATGAATGTAAAACAAGCAGCGATTATTATCCAGTCAAATTGGAGAGGTTACTCTGATAGAATGAAAATAAAACGTATGAATGAAAGCATTGGAATTTTACAGGTAGTAATATTTATACTTTTATTTATTTATTGCGATAATCATAAGAAATTTAATTTTCGACTTGCGAGGACAGTTCACGAATGAACTCGAGGAAGAGCTAACAAGTTCAGAAAGAGCCAAAGATATTCCATCCAATCATCTTTTAGAAGAATATTCCAGAATCCCTACGTGTAGCTCTCCTATTAGATAAATGCTGATAACCCCTTGTATGCAGATTGAAGGACTATAATGATGATTTCGTTATTACTAAAAACCATAAATATCTGACAGTTTTGTACTATAGATGACACTGTTTGGAATAGCATTCCTTTCACTTGTGTTTTGTTCTCTCATTTGCGACTTATAGAGGGTTCTAGCGTTCGAGTGCTCAAGTTATACGTGGTATAATAAGAAACTAAGCTTTTAAATATAACACGACTTTTATTCATTCTCAAATTGGGATATGTGCTATTTTGCTATTTGATTTTAATAATGATGTATCGAGTAAAGTCACGATTGGTTGGTGAGTTAAGATAGGTATAACCTTACAAGTTGTATACATACTTGTTCATGAATTCACAATTCATCCATCCTTTAATGCTTAATATACGTACAATATTAAGGACTTTTGGACAGTTTTCAGTTTATTTCATGGATAAGTGCCACATATTTAGCGTATTATTTTCATTGAGAATTTCATTTCAAACTCTAACTTTCTTTTTATTTTCTTTATTCATCCGGCTAATTGAAATACGCTGTAAATGATATGGTCATAAAAGACATAGAAGATTGGATAACCTCATATGCGATAGTTGCCTTACATTTATAGTTATAACGTGTACACAAATTAATAAAATATGATCAACATATCGATTAAGTTCTTAATTATGGACTATTTTTAACCAGCTACGAGTCAATGTACGTAATATCCTTTAGCCTTTGTTCTGTTGATCCTAAAATAATCCTGAATTTTTGAATAGTTGAATTCATAAGCCAATTGAATCTAGAATACCATGGAAAACCTAAAAGCACTGAACGGCCGTTTTATCCTGCTATGGGACTCCTCAGCAGTACGTATCCACGATCCCACCTCGCGAGATTCAAATCCATGACCTATCAGTCTCGCGCACGAACGCCTAACCTCTAGATCACTGGGCCGGCTGGCATCCAACGGTGTTAATGTCTAACTTCAACTAATCCACAAAGTTGCACCACCGTCCACCATTGTCAGTTGGATGCCGGCTCAGTGGTCTAATGGTTAAGCGCTCGCGCACGAAACTGATAGATCCTGGGTTCGAATCTCACGAGGCGGGATCGTGGATACACACTGCTGAGGAGTCGCACAGTAGGGCGAAACAGCCATCCAGTGCTTCCAAGTTTTCCATAGTTGTCTAGTTTCAATTTACTCATGATCTTAACTATTAAAATTATATTTGACAAGTTTACATTGACAATTAACTACATTTTGATAATGAAATTTCATATCAATACTTTAAGTTTAAATTCTTTTATCCTTACACTAAACAAGAATTTTCTCTGAAATCCTTCAACTTATTCTACCATTACACAAGCGACATTTTAGAGAACGTCAATTGAAAAAATTAGAAAATGAGCAACAAATTCAACTTGAAAAAGAATCTCAGATTATGATCACAAAAAATCGTCATAAACGTTATTGTGAGAAGTTAGAAACAGAAATTAAATTATGGTCAAGTTTACCTGGTTGTTTAGTTGAAAATGAATGGAATAAAGAACGTGAATTAGCTGCTATATCTATTCAACGATATTATCGTGGTTACTATGTACGAAAATATTTGAAAAATCAACGAGATTATTTAAAACGTGATAAAGCTGCTAGAATAATTCAATTGAATTTTCGTAAATATTTATCACGTATAGAATGTGCATCGTCTGGAAAAGGTGTATCTAACATAGATTCAATAGAGAATAACTTAATTAATAATAAAAAGTTGGAAATCACTATGAAGAAAGTTCTCAAAGTAAGTATCATTTCAACTACTTAATATATTTTCCATTTATTCATTTATTTATTTATTTCAACACATAAATATTGGTAAAAGAGGGCACCAAATATATATGCGCCACACCATATTTGTGTGTGTGTGGGCTGTGATACTGCCCGGGTGCCCAGACCGAATCAGGTGATTTTCTTGGGGGGCCACACCCTGAGCGTTTGACCTGAAGGTCTGATCCACAAGGCAGTGGAGCATTGTGAGAAGATGCAGTCCCATGGTAGCCGGTGACCAACGATTGGTTCATATGCCATTTGTTCCCTCAGGATACTGGAGCCCATGTGCACCATTGATTTGGTTTGGGATTCGGTTAAATCGCCGGACATTCGCTTTCTGTCCTCTCATTTTCGTAAACAACACCCCGCGGTGAGTAGGACTTCCCTGTCAGAGGCTGTATACGCGTGGCCGTGTGAGAGCATTTCGAGATGGAGGGCGGGCCTACCCCACTCTCGGCCATACCCCTGGACATTTGGGGGCTTTACGAGTTTAAATTCTAACACATTTTATTAATTATTGTTCGATGCACTGATGCACTGATATGTGACAATTTGACTCAATCTACAAGTTTATCAAATTCTATATTGTTTTTCACTAGTTGACCAGTGACGATTTGCCCTATTAGAAAACAGTTGGAATAGTTTTCAGAGGTATTTAAAAATGGTTCATCATAATATAAATGTAATAACTTTAAATGTTATATTTGGATGTATCGAGTAAGTATGAGAAAATAGAACATCTCTTCCTTTGTTAAGTTATGAACGATGATGTTCAAAAACAGGAATGGACATTTATCCTTTAGTCAAACACTTGATTTCCAGAGTTAAAATAAACTGACTTTTTTCTCATCCAACTTGTTCTAAGCTACAAGATGTTGATTTGTACACAACACAGGCCTTAATGATCCACTTAAATAAATCTAATTCAAAGAATTCTTGTACCGTCCTTCACTTTTTTCTTGCTATTTAATGAACTTCATGCATTCAGCTTTACTGATATGAACTTACAGATTATTAAACTAAATGTTTTATTTTTCCAATTCTTATTCTTATGGAAAATCATTTTAAATAAATAATCGATTGATTCATACTTTTATGATTGATGTTTCTATTATTATGCTAATTTCATAATCAACTCTGCCTGTAACTCTTCGAGGGCTACTGCCGGTTCGAAGCCCTAACAAAGGAGGAGTGTCGGGCATAAGGTCAGCATCCCCATGCCGTAAAAAACAACCTTGCTAAAAAAAACGCAAACCAAAATGAACAAATTAAACCATTTAAATCCTACCCTGGGATTTGAAGGGAGAATTAGGACGTCTCATGGTAAAAGCTGTGATTTTTCGGAAATCGCGAGACCGATTTCTTTTCTAACGACCAGAGCAATAATTAATATAGGTACATTGAATGCTCGGACAATGTGGTTCACCAAGAGGATCAACGAAGAGATACAACTTGGTGGTACTCGGAATAAGTGAAACCCATTGGACCAAAGCTGAACGGAAAAGGATAGATTCGGGAGAGATACTGCCGTGCTCGTGTCACAAAGAAGAAAATTCTGCACACACTCAGGAAGTTATTCTGATGCCATCCAAAGAAGTACGTTAAGCACTTGTAGGATGGGAATCTCATGGATCCAGGATCATCAAAAAATTCTTCAAAACAAAAAAATGAAGGAATCACAATGAATGTTATCCATTGTTATGCACCCACCAATGATAGCAACGATAACGATAAAGATCAATTTTTTGAGAGGCTCCAGTCGATTTTAGATAAGTGCTCAGGAAAGAACCAAACAATTCTGATGGGAGATCTAAATGCTAAAGTCGAAATGGACAACAACGGTTATGAAGATATCATGGGACGACATGGGCTTACTGGGATAAAGGAACGAGAATAGTAACACATTTGCAAATCTATGTGCATTCAACAAAATGGTTATAGGCGGCACGATATTACCCCGCAAACTCATACACAAGGCTACATGGGTCTCACCGTGTCATACCATAGAAAACCAGATCGATCACATTTGCATCACCAAGATGTTTAGAAGGTCAGTGAAAGACATGAGAACCAACAGAGGAGCTGACATAGCTTCGGATCACCACCTGGTGGTGACATACATTAGATATAAGTAGTAGTATGTGGCAGGAATCGGAAGTAGAATTCTTACTAGCTAAAAAGTAAAACGAGATAAAAAGAAATGAAAGGATGATGGGGTTTGTAAGGGGCAACTCAAGGATGATATGCTAATGGTGTTAATAATGTATTGTTTCCTGATTTTACGAATGTAGTGTGTAACTCTGCACAATACAGTCGATTTTCCCTTTCAAATTACGAACCTATTACTCTACCATTGATTTCACCCGATAAAACTGTAGGGAGTAATTAGCTACAAATGAATTTCTTGAATAGGTCCATACACTGTCGTTCACAATGTCACAGCACGACTGTAGTCAAAACAAGTAATTATGTACATACCCAACAATTGTATCCTGTTATTAAAATATGAATTAATACAATTAGTAGAAAAATTCTAAATAGTAGCCGGTTACAAAGAGAACAATCAACACACTCATACAGAACAGTAGCAGGGACAAAAACGAATCAGTAACAAGAACTAGTCATGGTCACATAACTGGTACAATTTCATGATCGATTGTTACATAAAAATGGCAAAAGTATTAACCGGTGAAGGAATAAATGAATCTTAAGTGGGGGATGTTCAACTCAAGTTAATTTAGCCCTGTCGATAGAAATTATCAATCTCCCCAAAACGACCACCATGTCCTTTGTCAGCATTCTTCGCTGTCAGACCTTGTGAACTACCGTAACCATATCTGTCATGTAAGGGGACATTGTCATTACTAAAACTTGCATAGACTATGCTTGTTGTACTGTAATTTGCACTAAGTTTCCCTTTTGCAACACCGACATCTCTATTATCCCTATTACTACTTCGGCTAACAAGTAGACCATATCTATTTATTAGACATATCAGCTTGTTTCTTAACAAACTCAATAAGATCGCCAAACAGAGGCTCTCAATCTCCTTTAATAATCCCATAAGCTACCTTTAGCCAGTCTTGTTGAACGTGCGTTGGTAATTTGGAAATTATAGTTTAAACAGTTCTGGAAGAGTTTAAACCAGAAACGTAATTCATCTATCCGATAGTCAAACCACATGCTTGCATTACTCTAGATTATCTTTTCAAATCATGTGATTGGTCCCTTCTTGTATTAGGAAAATTTAACAGGTTGTCAGTAAATGTGCATACTGAGACATGCATTCGACCAAACGGTTCCTCTGGAAGCTTTAGTGTTTGACGATAATCTATCTCTAATTCTATCAAGGTACTATGAAAGATAGCACCTTTTGCTTCTCCGTCACAATACTGGATTACATAATTCAATTTAGCTCTAAATCCAACATTTTCATCGTCGATTCACTTTTCGAATTAAATTACAATAATTTACTGGTGTACCATCGAATCTTAAGATTTCTCTCTGTGGTATATAAATAGATTTTTTAGTATTTCATTCTCGCAAATGTTTACTGATTGAACAGAACCTTAACTTCCCTGATGACGTGGTTTTTCCAGTTACACGTAACCAGGCCAATCTAATTCTATCAGGGAGTTGGTCTAAATTGGTAAGGAGTCAAATATTTTGTTGAATAATGTTAAAATTATTAGACTAGTTTTAATAACCATAAATTAATATTGAAAAATGGGACAAGAGTAAAAAATGTGAATGTTGTGGTTAAATAAAAGTGAGGTCATGCAAACGAAACCAAGACATTAAAGGATGGGTAGTGCAGCAGTGAATTGGTCAACACGGCAGCGCCGGATGAAACAAGTTTTTTGTATACATAAGCTGGGTTTAAGACGACTCGTTGCTTCTGTGTAATATAGAAGTCTGCTGTTAATTGCTACTTGAAAGGTAGTACCAGGGTTTGCTGAATAACCCATGTCTTATTTATGTTTTCCCATGGAATTGCTAGGTTGTTAACGGCCATTCATGATTAGATTCTTTGAGTTAACTGAAAACTCAGTTTTAATTAGATGATCATTATGAAATTTTTTAAATACTCTCTCTTAATCCTTGTAAAGTTATGATGAGACGTTGGTTTGGACAATTGTTGTGAATTACGTCATTTAAGGTCAATGTATACTGTTCCATGTGAAAAGATTAACTGACAGGCTACATGATAAGGTGGTGTTTAAATCACTCTTTTTATTAGTTGATTTGACTTTTTAAATAGCAAGTCGAGTTTAATTTTTCTCGAAATCGAAGCTAATTAGTATGATATTATCGTTCATATAAAAAATTCAAGCCAGTTCCAATACTATCTGTTTATGCTTTATTTCTTAGCTAGATGGTTAATTAGGTCTTAAGATATTTTTCGTCATGAACTGATATTTTCCATTAAAGTTTGGGGATTTCCGAGTTGAATAGTATCAGAAAGCTGATATTCACCGAGAAGGTCTACGTGAAAACCGTCTAACATTGAACTATTTAACAGAATTTTACTAAACCGTAATGTTTGATTTCTTAAAACCACTCAGGAACATCAAAAATGGTGTGAAACACATCAGCAAAGTATGAGACCAATCAATCAATTAGAAGATGTCCATAAAGAGACTCAAGTCAAAATTGATCAGTATCGTCGTAATTATCGAGTAAACAGTATTAAAGTAAGATTCACTTGTTCAATATTGTTTTTCTAGTATTTTTATTCACATGAAGTGAAGTTTATCTACTTAAATCGACAAGAATATTTGCAAGTTATGGTGAGATATTAAGTAATAAATGACTATGTACATTATAATACTGAATCGTCAATGTTCTTACATTCATGTTTAGATAGAAAAGCTTAGAATTAGAGTTTATTGATGTCATTATTCATCTGAAGAACATACTGTTAAAGTTAAGATGATTTATGGATTCCGTCGGAAATTTAAATCCAACATTTTCAAAGGTTATCGTGTTAAACTATTTGATCGACAGTGTAACTATAAAACACAATGTTTTCCACTGGCCAATGACTAATTAGAACCAATTACGTAGGTTACTGATAAAACAAGTAGAACACTATTCATCTTGTTAAAATACGTAATGAATGTTTCGGTCTGTATAGAAACGAAAGAACCTCTGAGATTGTAGATTAGCAATATTAATGAACAGCAAATAAATGGAGTCAGATCATAGAATAAATAAATAAAATTTCCACTAAGTAATATTATGTTAACAAGACTATGAAATAACCTAAATGTTATTTGGATGCGATTCTCCTCCTCGAAATGCAAAATGTTACTTCAGGGTTGGGTGGCATCGACACCTGAACTAATGATAGGGAGTGAAGTAGTTGAGCGTGTCGACCGCTTCACTTATCTTGGAAGTCTCATCAGCCCTTTTGGTCTGGTGTGTGACGAAATCTCAGCACGAATATAGAATGCTCGACTAGCTTCCGCCAAATTGCGTCATTTATGGCGTAGGCGAGATATCCATCTACCAACCGAAGGATAGGTTTACTGCTCAGCAGTTCGTTCTGTCCTACTTTATAGCAGTGAAACATGGCCGGTAAGAGTAGAAGATATTCGTAGGTTACTAGTATTGGATCATAGGGGTGGCCAGACCAAAACATGGCACAAATCCATGAAGTCACTGTTAAGTGGACTGAGCCATGTTGGTAGATGTAGACTACCTGGTTGGGGACCGCGAGATGATAGCAACCGATGGTTAGAGACCTTGAATGACATGGTTCAAAATCGTTTACAATGGTGCAGGTGCATCCACTTCTTGTGTTCTCCCAAATTCTAATCTCCTGATTCCTCCTTGCCTCTTTTTTCTCTTTCCAAATTTACTTCACTGAATTATACACCTTGAGTAACATCTTCAAACCACAATCTTCCCGTTTACTGCTTATACTCTTATTACCTCTACCACTACGGGATTTGAATCGACAACTACATCTCTGTGTTAATGTGGTATGGCAACTTGAACTGATGTACGTACGTACGTACGAAGTTCTACGTTGTTACTGACTGACTGATTTGGATCTCCTATATAACACTCAGCACCAGAAATCACTTGCATGTCAGATTAAATATGACAAATTTAAAGAAAATATCGTTACATAATCATGTACACTGTCTATACAAATTTAATGATTTTTGACATAATCATCACATATATTACATTGGTGCCACTCTTTAAAATATAACGTTCTGGTGAAAAGATTTAAGGGATAACTATATAAAATATTCAATTGATAAATACGATAAATATCTCTAGGAAAATATGCTTTATTTGATTAATTATTGGTATTCACTTCCAGTCATTAAATTACAGATTCAAATTCATTTAGTTCGATCAAAAATTTAGTGAAATATAATAATTTTTTATTTTTTCAGACTATCCCTTTCCCTAACTTGGTATTGTTTGGCTTGTATCTTCCCATTGAGGTTTAACACTGCAATTGATCAGTCTGTTATTGGCATATGTGCATACTGTGCGTATGCCTCGATATTACCTTAATCCACAAGCTATTTGTAAGCAGTGATGGATAGTGGCTAGCAGTGGAATGCAGTTTGACGCGCGTTTCGTTCTATTTGGGACTCGTCAGTTGGATGTACCTGCATCTGAGAGAGTTGATGTTCACTGTGTGACTCGAACCCAGTAGCATTCGCTTCAAACGCCATCGCCTCATCCTCTCAGCTACTGAGTCCTGATAGCCACTTGCTTGTGCAATGGGGTGAATTTGAATTCACTTGGTATTGTTTTACTTGTATCTTCCAATTGTTATTTAGGACTGCAATTGATCAATCTCTTATTGGCATATGTGCATTCTGTAAGTACTGTCTCGATATTGCCTGAAGTGTTTCATTCTCGGTAATGCTTACTGACTGATCGAAACCTTCACTTTCCTAGTGACGTAACTTTCCCCGTTACACGTAACCTGGATTCCACTGCTAACCATTATCCATCTTCGCTTATTCGTTTCCCTCTTAATTCATTTTGAAACACTCGTTTTTACGAATGCATTTATTTTACTTTTAATTTTTCAGTAATACATAACTAGTGATGTTGACTTCAAATGACTACTTATCTCAACATTTTGAATACTTTTGCGAAATAATCATTCAAACAGTGGTTCATTTATTAAGGCAACTAATTTTTGGATATTGGTTTATATATACCCAGTACAGTATTTACTTGAATAATGAGTTTGATTAAGTTTACTAATCACAATTATCAACAACAACAGTAATGTCCTATCATTTCAATTATTCAATTACAACAGTTTGGATTACGCTACATTATTCTTATTCTTCATCCGCACTTAATCAGTTGGCAATCAATGTACGTAGGTACGGTATTTGCTTTGCACCTTCGAAGTGCAAAGTGCTTCTACAAGACTGGCACGATTCTAATCCTGTACTCATCCTGGATGGTGAGCAGATAGAAGTAGTCGAGAAGTTCGTGTATCTAGGTAGCTGCATAAGTGCTGATTGTGGAGTGAATGATGAGATCAATGCACGTATAGTGAAAGCCAGAGCGGCCTATGCCAATCTGAACCGTCTTTGGCACCTTCGTGATGTTAGTCTGGCTGTAAAACTTCGGATCTACAACGCGTCGGTGAGAGCATTTCTACTCTATGCTTATGAAACCTGGCCTCCGAGTTGAAGATGTTAGACGACTCTCTGTGTTTGATCATCGTTGTCTCCGAAGGATTGCTCACATCCAGTGGCAACACCATGTTAGTAATGCAGAGGTTCGGTATCGTGTGTTCGGTCACAGAGACGATAATGCAATTGGTGTCACCATCTTGAAACACCGACTTCGGTGGCTTGGACATGTTCTACGAATGTCGTCCCAGAGAATTCCGCGTCACACATTATTTGCCGTTGCTGAAGCAATCGCGATAAAAATAACTCAAACCGAATCTTTATATTCAAAAAGAGACAGTAATAAACCTATTACTACCCTGATAATTCAATTTTTTGGTCATTAATTTTATTTTGTTAATGTTTAGTTTATTATATTTCTCTTTCACTACCGAATTCTTAAACCAACCCTTCACCCATACATTTCCACTCACTTGGTTCTCTTTAATTATGTGAACTCTTCACATCCTATTTGATTATTACGTAACCCATCTTACCAGTTTTTTAATTCCATGAATCTTATGTAAACCCTCTATTACCTCTAAACTTACCACATCATTTATCTTATGTGCAAAGACGGATAGTGGCTAGAATTGAAATCCAGGACGCGAGTTTCATCCTATTTGGGACTCGTTAGCCGGATGTACCTGCACCTCAGAGTTGATGTTCACTCTGGGACTCGAATTAAGTACCGTTCGCCTTAAACACCATTGCGCACAGCATACACATATGCCAATAAGAAACTGATCAATTGCAGTCCTAAACATCAATCAATTGCATGAGATTAATGCATAATTCGATATTTTTTAAATGTGTTTATGCTTTTTAATGTTTATTTTCTTACTTATTTGTATATAAACATTTTTTAGAGTCAAACTAGACAAGTGACATTAACAAGAATGAAGATCGACGCCGATTTACTGTTGAATGAGTTCACTGACGAAGAAAAAGGAGAAAAAGATAAACAATTAAAAAATAGAATAAAACTCAAGAAAACAACAGCACTAAATGAAATAGTTGATAAACATATTGAAAATTCTGATATAACTAATGCATTTAGTCAATTCACTTGTCGAGTTCAACCACTGACACGTTTAGCTCGAATGGAACATCATGATAAAATGATAAGAATGAATTTAAACAAATCATGGTGGAATATATTCATGGATGAATGGAGACAGAAACAAGATGAGTATATACTATCGTATAATAAAAATTGCTCAAATTTGATAGATACCAACGTTACTAATTTAAATGTTGATAATGATGATTTATCATGGTTACCTGATCGATTTATTGAAGAATTGGAGAGTCGGGATATTTTTCAGTGGTGAAATATGCCTTTTTCTTTGAATTATATCTTTTACTTAGGGTAATGCATACGAAAGTAAATTAGATTGATCAGAATTGATTTTATTGCTAAGAAAAATCATATGAATTTCAGGAACTGAATTCAATATGTTGTACTTTAAATTTTTGTACACCACCCCGGTGATAACAGAACCTGTTACCTGATGTTACATTCCAACAGTGGATTAAAATGTTTCATGATGTTTTCATATAGTCACAATTGATTGCTCACTGGGTGGTGATCAATGTCATGTGTGTCAAGTCCTTATTTAGTGCAGATCGAATGCTATCGACCATGTTGGAATGTGGCCACCAGTCTAGGTGACTCGACACTGAGTGCACTATATATTAAGATTAGATGGTGGTTGAGGGTAGTCGATAGGAAACCCTGGACCCGAGTTTAGTGCTACTTGGCACTCGTCAGCAAGGTGTACCTGTAATCTTGAGGGACCTGGTGCTCCCTGGCGGATTCGATCCAGTGTCACTCAGCTTCACAGTCAGAGACGTTACCACGACCGACCAGCTGTAGGACTGAGATTTAATCACAATTGATTGATCACTGGGTGGTGATGGGAAGATACAAGTAAACAATACCAAGTGAAGTTAAACTTCACCCCAATACACAAACAGGTGGCTATCAGGACTCAGTTGCTAAGTGGATAAAGTGATGGCGTTTGAATCGAACGCTACTGGGTTTGAGTCCCAGAGTGAACATCAACTCTGAGGTACAAGTACATCCAACTGATGAGTCCCAAATAGTACGAAATGCGCATCTTAAATTCTACTGCTAACCACTATCCATCTTTGCTTATAAAGCTTGTGACTTGAAGCAATATCAAGGCAGTCCTCACAGCATGCACATATGCCAGTAAGAGACTGATCAGTTGCAGTCCTAAATAATAATGGGAAGGTACAAGTAAAAAATCACCATGTGAATATGTTTCAAATAGTTTGTAAAGCCAACTAATAATAATTTAAATCAAAAAGTTACATTATTTTCATATAACTCAGTTAGTTGACAAGTGGTTTTGTCATTGAAAATCTACTCAATTTTCGGTTGGGCAGAGATCCCTTGGAAAAAATCTGACTTCACCAACATCAAACTCGCTAGCAGTTTTAAAAACCAATTAAGATTTAATAACTTCTGACAGTTATTAAATCATGAATATTAGATCAGTGAAATGCAAACGTGGTTTTAATTTGACTGTTTAATCGTTGCTTTGAATTTTCACTACGATGTTTAGTCTTGCGTTTATTTAACGAACAATGACCTTCTTTGTGGCCAATGCGATGACATTTGCGGCATTTATGATTCTTAAACGGACAGAATTTTGCAAAATGCCATGCTCCGCAGAACCAGCATGGTGATGGGGGTTGGCAGGTTGTTTCCCTTGTACAGTTTTGTTTCGATGATTTTATGGATCGGAGCGCATTAATTGAATCAGAACCGGAAGGTTTAACCTTCTGTTGCACCATCGCAGTGTCATGCTTGAGATTAAGTAACCGCTGACATTCGGTTGTGACCATTTGTAATGTCATATTTGGTTCTTGTTCAATGCGTACCAACATTCTGGTACGGACATCTGCATCTTCTTCATTCTTTAGACCACATATGAAAATCAAGCATTTAAATTGGTCCGCTGTGATTTCGTTTATTTTGAAGCGTTCGCACTGTCGATTTACCTTCCCGGCATACGTGAGATAATCGTCCTCTGGAGATTTCGTTATTTGGAAGCATTTATAGCGAGTATTAAATAATGAGGACTGTTCATCGAAAATATCAGATAAAATCTGAACTGTATCTTTGAATGATACATCTCGTGGATTTTGCGGCAAGATAAAATTCACATATTTATTATATTCCTGTGTTCCCAGTCTTCTTAAGAGTAAGCGGACTTTCGCTGCGTCATCAAGATGCGAGCATTCAACGCGGAAAATATCTTCACAACGGTGAAACCACGAACTGAAAATGACATTAGCTTCAGGATCATACTGGAATTCAGAAATAGAATTTATGATGCTTTCATGCTTATCTGATTGACAAGCTGAGGACGACTGTAATGAGAACATTCGTGCCAATGCATCCAAAAGCTTCGTCTGATTTGCATCATTTTGTGCTTGCTGCATTTGAAGAATAGTTTTAAGGTCATCCAATGAAACAGGCATTTTGTACTGGATCAATCAATATAGGAAAGAAAAAAAAAATTCTCCGTCGCCAGTTGTTATGACCTTGAATCGCTTTTACCCCGTGATACTTGTTATGACTTGACCTTGGTCTGTCTAGTCTAAATTATGACCTTGACGCGTTAGGCTGAGTGGCTTAACCTTGAGTCTAATACGCGTGAGTTCGATCGGGGTAGAGAGAACTATTCTAAATCCTGATTGGTTGGCAAGCACACAAGTGAAAGAAGACAAGACAGTTGGAACACTAAACTCTGGATTCTCTGAATTCGGATTACTACAAAAATGTACATGAATAAATAAGTGCATATCTTGACCACGACGTACGATAATTTGGAAAAATACAGTTATGCCCGAAACAGGGAATTAGGGTAGAAAATATAGTGCAAAATATAATGTTTAAATTACAATATTTTGGAACAAAAAAGGGTATGCTAGTGAATGATACATAGAACGAAAGCTCGTGTTATGTAGAATAAGATAGGGACAAAAATAAATATAAGTGTTTTACAGGGTTTGAATGAAATGCAATAACGTCCCAAGAAAATAGCTTTCGTAATTGTCTGGGCTTCTTAATTCCCCGTTCATAACACCTTCCCTAAAAAAAAGAAAAAAAATATGGTTAGTTACTATATACAGGTAAGTGCTGAGATATCATCATTGATATCTTCCTTCGAAACGTATGTTCTCCTCTTTGGGTCTACCTGTAGAATATCTGGTCTTCTGCGTTTCCGTGATGCTTTCCTAATAGGACCTTGTTCATGTTGCGCAGTCTTCTGAGTTGCTGAGCATTTTATGTCGAAACTGTCCAGAATGATTCTCCACATTGAGTCTAATTTCTCGGTTTTCTGTGAAGTGCCAGCATTTTCCAGTATGTGGTTGACATGGCGTGTCCACTTCTGTCCTTCAACTTCCACCACATACATTACGTTCCCTTGTCTCTTAAGTATGCGTCCACTGGCCATTGTGGAGGTGAATATCGGAAATCGCGGACGTATACTTTTTGATTTCTTTGGAAAATTCTGCGTTTTGCCCCATGATGGCGATCAAATTGGTTTTCCATCTTTCTGTTTCTTTTTCCGATGTCTATTTGCTGTGGTTTTATGGCATCGAGGGCAGTTCTTACTTTTCTACCAAACATAATTTCTGCTGGGGACATTTGATTTGGTGTTGATGGGTTTGGAGTTGTTCTATAGACCAAGAAAGTCATCAAGAATCTCCTCTATCTTTCCCTCCCCTTTTGCCTTCAGTAGCGCTCTTTTGAAGGTATCTACAAACCTTTCGGCCTGACCATTCGATTGTGGATGGTACGGAGGTGAACGGACATGTTTGACTCCAAACCTCTTGCAGAAATCTGAGAAGATGGAAGAAATAAACTGAGTGCCGTTATCTGTCACGAGAACATCTGGAACTCCAAAACGGGAGAATAACTGCCGTAGCTTCATGATAGTCTGTTGCGAAGTGATTTGATTTATAGGAAAAATCTCCGGCCATTTTGAATAAGCATCAACACAAACGAGGAAATACGTACCCTGGAATGGGCCAGCAAAATCAACATGTATACGCGACCAAGGTTCTTCTGGAGATGGCCAGGAATGTAGTTCAGCTTTTCGTGGACACTTAGAAACCTCAGCACATTTTCTGCACGCACGCACGAAATCTTCGATGTGTTCATCGATATTAGGCCAATATACATAACTTCGAGCAATAGCTTTCATTCTTCCAGTACCTGGATGGGCTGTATGCAGTTGTTTCAGGACGAGTGAGCGTAAGTTATACGGAACCACTACGCGATCAGCAACCATAATACAGTCATTTACGATGGATAAAGATTGGCGTCGTTGATAATACTGTTTCAGTTCATGAGATGTTATACGTGGGGGCCAACCACGCTGGATAAATGTAGATAATCGTCTTAAGATAGGATCGCGGCGAGTGTGTTCAGCGATTCGAGCAGCTGTCACTGGAAGAATTTGTCGAAGATGGTTTATGTAAGATACGGACGACAATTGAGAGGAAGCAGAAGACTTTGATGTAGACATAACATTAGAAAGAAGTACATGAGATTCCGAAGTTTCACTAGCGCATACTTTGTCTGAAGTATTCGATTTGGAAATTTTATGAGAAGGCAATGAATCGGCGGTATTTGATTTGACATGGTGAGAACACATAACATTTGAATTGTTTGATTCAGAAAGATCATAAGAACATGTTTCATCAGAAGCATTTAATTCGTTAATATCCAGAGAGGATGATTCGTCGGAGGCATTTGATTTAGAAATATCATTAGGGATTTGGATAGACTCATAGGAAACATTTTGAGAACATACCTCATCTAATAATTTATTCAAAGTATCAACATGTGCAATCCAATCTAATCCCAATAGATCTAAATCGTGTCGATTTGTTAGATAACAAACATCTGTAAATTTACTTCCCATAAGTTGAACATTGCATAGAACCTCTCCTGTCAACTTTACTATGTCTCCTGACGCATTTCGGGCGACATGTTCCGTCAGGTCGGATGGATGGGCATCTAACTTGTGCCATGTGTTCTTTGAAATCAACGTGACATCAGAAGCAGTGTCAACTGAAGTCGTATAAGTTTTTCATTTACTAATAAATTTACAAATTTCCGCCTACTTTTTAAATCCAACTTTAAAGGTTGCAAACGTGGTTTTAATTTGACTGTTTAATCGTTGCTTTGAATTTTCACTACGATGTTTAGTCTTGCGTTTATTTAACGAACAATGACCTTCTTTGTGGCCAATGCGATGACATTTGCGGCATTTATGATTCTTAAACGGACAGAATTTTGCAAAATGCCATGCTCCGCAGAACCAGCATGGTGATGGGGGTTGGCAGGTTGTTTCCTGCTTGTACAGTTTTGTTTCGATGATTTTATGGATCGGAGCGCATTAATTGAATCAGAACCGGAAGGTTTACCCTTCTGTTGCACCATCGCAGTGTCATGCTTGAGATTAAGTAACCGCTGACATTCGGTTGTGACCATTTGTAATGTCATATTTGGTTCTTGTTCAATGCGTGCCAACATTCTGGTACGGACATCTGCATCTTCTTCATTCTTTAGACCACATATGAAAATCAAGCATTTAAATTGGTCCGCTGTGATTTCGTTTATTTTGAAGCGTTCGCACTGTCGATTTACCTTCCCAGCATACGTGAGATAATCGTCCTCTGGAGATTTCGTTATTTGGAAGCATTTATAGCGAGTATTAAATAATGAGGACTGTTCATCGAAAATATCAGATAAAATCTGAACTGTATCTTTGAATGATACATCTCGTGGATTTTGCGGCAAGATAAAATTCACATATTTATTATATTCCTGTGTTCCCAGTCTTCTTAAGAGTAAGCGGACTTTCGCTGCGTCATCAAGATGCGAGCATTCAACGCGGAAAATATCTTCACAACGGTGAAACCACGAACTGAAAATGACATTAGCTTCAGGATCATACTGGAATTCAGAAATAGAATTTATGATGCTTTCATGCTTATCTGATTGACAAGCTGAGGACGACTGTAATGAGAACATTCGTGCGAATGCATCCAAAGCTTCGTCTGATTTGCATCATTTTGTGCTTGCTGCATTTGAAGAATAGTTTTAAGGTCATCCAATGAAACAGGCATTTTGTACTGGATCAATCAATATAGGAAAGAAAAAAAAAAATTCTCCGTCGCCAGTTGTTATGACCTTGAATCGCTTTTACCCCGTGATACTTGTTATGACTTGACCTTGGTCTGTCTAGTCTAAATTATGACCTTGACGCGTTAGGCTGAGTGGCTTAACCTTGAGTCTAATACGCGTGAGTTCGATCGGGGTAGAGAGAACTATTCTAAATCCTGATTGGTTGGCAAGCACGCAAGTGAAAGAAGACAAGACAGTTGGAACACTAAACTCTGGATTCTCTGAATTCGGATTACTACAAAAATGTACATGAATAAATAAGTGCATATCTTGACCACGACGTACGATAATTTGGAAAAATACAGTTATGCCCGAAACAGGGAATTAGGGTAGAAAATATAGTGCAAAATATAATGTTTAAATTACAATATTTTGGAACAAAAAAGGGTATGCTAGTGAATGATACATAGAACGAAAGCTCGTGTTATGTAGAATAAGATAGGGACAAAAATAAATATAAGTGTTTTACAGGGTTTGAATGAAATGCAATAACGTCCCAAGAAAATAGCTTTCGTAATTGTCTGGGCTTCTTAATTCCCCGTTCATAACACCTTCCCCCTTAAAAAAAGAAAAAAATATGGTTAGTTACTATATACAGGTAAGTGCTGAGATATCATCATTGATATCTTCCTTCGAAACGTATGTTCTCCTCTTTGGGTCTACCTGTAGAATATCTGGTCTTCTGCGTTTCCGTGATGCTTTCCTAATAGGACCTTGTTCATGTTGCACAGTCTTCTGAGTTGCTGAGCATTTTATGTCAAAACTGTCCAGAATGATTCTCCACATTGAGTCTAATTTCTCGGTTTTCTGTGAAGTGCCAGCATTTTCCAGTATGTGGTTGACATGGCGTGTCCACTTCTGTCCTTCAACTTCCACCACATACATTACGTTCCCTTGTCTCTTAAGTATGCGTCCACTGGTCCATTGTGGAGGTGAATATCGGAAATCGCGGACGTATACTTTTTGATTTCTTTGGAAAATTCTGCGTTTTGCCCCATGATGGCGATCAAATTGGTTTTCCATCTTTCTGTTTCTTTTTCCGATGTCTATTTGCTGTGGTTTTATGGCATCGAGGCAGTTCTTACTTTTCTACCAAACATAATTTCTGCTGGGGACATTTGATTTGGTGTTGATGGGTTTGGAGTTGTTCTATAGACCAAGAGAAAGTCATCAAGAATCTCCTCTATCTTTCCCTCCCCTTTTGCCTTCAGTAGCGCTCTTTTGAAGGTATCTACAAACCTTTCGGCCTGACCATTCGATTGTGGATGGTACGGAGGTGAACGGACATGTTTGACTCCAAACCTCTTGCAGAAATCTGAGAAGATGGAAGAAATAAACTGAGTGCCGTTATCTGTCACGAGAACATCTGGAACTCCAAAACGGGAGAATAACTGCCGTAGCTTCATGATAGTCTGTTGCGAAGTGATTTGATTTATAGGAAAAATCTCCGGCCATTTTGAATAAGCATCAACACAAACGAGGAAGTACGTACCCTGGAATGGGCCAGCAAAATCAACATGTATACGCGACCAAGGTTCTTCTGGAGATGGCCAGGAATGTAGTTCAGCTTTTCGTGGACACTTAGAAACCTCAGCACATTTTCTGCACGCACGCACGAAATCTTCGATGTGTTCATCGATATTAGGCCAATATACATAACTTCGAGCAATAGCTTTCATTCTTCCAGTACCTGGATGGGCTGTATGCAGTTGTTTCAGGACGAGTGAGCGTAAGTTATACGGAACCACTACGCGATCAGCAACCATAATACAGTCATTTACGATGGATAAAGATTGGCGTCGTTGATAATACTGTTTCAGTTCATGAGATGTTATACGTGGGGGCCAACCACGCTGGATAAATGTAGATAATCGTCTTAAGATAGGATCGCGGCGAGTGTGTTCAGCGATTCGAGCAGCTGTCACTGGAAGAATTTGTCGAAGATGGTTTATGTAAGATACGGACGACAATTGAGAGGAAGCAGAAGACTTTGATGTAGACATAACATTAGAAAGAAGTACATGAGATTCCGAAGTTTCACTAGCGCATACTTTGTCTGAAGTATTCGATTTGGAAATTTTATGAGAAGGCAATGAATCGGCGGTGATTTGACATGGTGAGAACACATAACATTTGAATTGTTTGATTCAGAAAGATCATAAGAACATGTTTCATCAGAAGCATTTAATTCGTTAATATCCAGAGAGGATGATTCGTCAGGCATTTGATTTAGAAATATCATTAGGGATTTGGATAGACTCATAGGAAACATTTTGAGAACATACCTCATCTAATAATTTATTCAAAGTATCAACATGTGCAATCCAATCTAATCCCAATAGATCTAAATCGTGTCGATTTGTTAGATAACAAACATCTGTAAATTTACTTCCCATAAGTTGAACATTGCATAGAACCTCTCCTGTCAACTTTACTATGTCTCCTGACGCATTTCGGGCGACATGTTCCGTCGGTCGGATGGATGAGCATCCTAACTTGTGCCATGTGTTCTTTGAAATCAACGTGACATCAGAAGCAGTGTCCAACTGAAGTCGTATAAGTTTTTCATTTACTAATAAATTTACAAATTTCCGCCTACTTTTAAATCCAACTTTAAAGGTTGCAAACGTGGTTTTAATTTGACTGTTTAATCGTTGCTTTGAATTTCCACTACGATGTTTAGTCTTGCGTTTATTTAACGAACAATGACCTTCTTTGTGGCCAATGCGATGACATTTGCGGCATTTATGATTCTTAAACGGACAGAATTTTGCAAAATGCCATGCTCCGCAGAACCAGCATGGTGATGGGGGTTGGCAGGTTGTTTCCTGCTTGTACAGTTTTGTTTCGATGATTTTATGGATCGGAGCGCATTAATTGAATCAGAACCGGAAGGTTTAACCTTCTGTTGCACCATCGCAGTGTCATGCTTGAGATTAAGTAACCGCTGACATTCAGTTGTGACCATTTGTAATGTCATATTTGGTTCTTGTTCAATGCGTGCCAACATTCTGGTACGGACATCTGCATCTTCTTCATTCTTTAGACCACATATGAAAATCAAGCATTTAAATTGGTCCGCTGTGATTTCGTTTATTTTGAAGCGTTCGCACTGTCGATTTACCTTCCCAGCATACGTGAGATAATCGTCCTCTGGAGATTTCGTTATTTGGAAGCATTTATAGCGAGTATTAAATAATGAGGACTGTTCATCGAAAATATCAGATAAAATCTGGACTGTATCTTTGAATGATACATCTCGTGGATTTTGCGGCAAGATAAAATTCACATATTTATTATATTCCTGTGTTCCCAGTCTTCTTAAGAGTAAGCGGACTTTCGCTGCGTCATCAAGATGCGAGCATTCAACGCGGAAAATATCTTCACAACGGTGAAACCACGAACTGAAAATGACATTAGCTTCAGGATCATACTGGAATTCAGAAATAGAATTTATGATGCTTTCATGCTTATCTGATTGACAAGCTGAGGACGACTGTAATGAGAACATTCGTGCCAATGCATCCAAAAGCTTCGTCTGATTTGCATCATTTTGTGCTTGCTGCATTTGAAGAATAGTTTTAAGGTCATCCAATGAAACAGGCATTTTTGTACTGGATCAATCAATATAGGAAAGAAAAAAAAATTCTCCGTCGCCAGTTGTTATGACCTTGAATCGCTTTTACCCCGTGATACTTGTTATGACTTGACCTTGGTCTGTCTAGTCTAAATTATGACCTTGACGCGTTAGGCTGAGTGGCTTAACCTTGAGTCTAATACGCGTGAGTTCGATCGGGGTAGAGAGAACTATTCTAAATCCTGATTGGTTGGCAAGCACACAAGTGAAAGAAGACAAGACAGTTGGAACACTAAACTCTGGATTCTCTGAATTCGATTACTACAAAAATGTACATGAATAAATAAGTGCATATCTTGACCACGACGTACGATAATTTGGAAAAATACAGTTATGCCCCGAAACAGGGAATTAGGGTAGAAAATATAGTGCAAAATATTATGTTTAAATTACAATATTTTGGAACAAAAAAGGGTATGCTAGTGAATGATACATAGAACGAAAGCTCGTGTTATGTAGAATAAGATAGGGACAAAAATAAATATAAGTGTTTTACAGGGTTTGAATGAAATGCAAATAACGTCCCAAGAAAAAATAGCTTTCGTAATTGTCTGGGCTTCTTAATTCTTCTCGTTCATAACACCTTCCCCCTTAAAAAAGAAAAAATATGGTTAGTTACTATATATAGGTAAGTGCTGAGATATCATCATTGGAATATCTTCCTTCTGTGGAAACTGCATATGTTTCTCCTCTTTTGGGGTCTACCTGTAGAATATCTGGTCTTCTGCGTTTCCGTGATGCTTTCCTAATAGGACCTTGTTCATGTTGCACAGTCTTCTGAGTTGCTGAGCATTTTATGTCGAAACTGTCCAGAATGATTCTCCACATTGAGTCTAATTTCTCGGTTTTCTGTGAAGTGCCAGCATTTTCCAGTATGTGGTTGACATGGCGTGTCCACTTCTGTCCTTCAACTTCCACCACATACATTACGTTCCCTTGTCTCTTAAGTATGCGTCCACTGGTCCATTGTGGAGGTGAATATCGGAAATCGCGGACGTATACTTTTTGATTTCTTTGGAAAATTCTGCGTTTTGCCCCATGATGGCGATCAAATTGGTTTTCCATCTTTCTGTTTCTTTTTCCGATGTCTATTTGCTGTGGTTTCATGGCATCGAGAGCAGTCTTACTTTTCTACCAAACATAATTTCTGCTGGGGACATTTGATTTGGTGTTGATGGGTTTGGAGTTGTTCTATAGACCAAGAGAAAGTCATCAAGAATCTCCTCTATCTTTCCCTCCTTTTGCCTTCAGTAGCGCTCTTTTGAAGGTATCTACAAACCTTTCGGCCTGACCATTCGATTGTGGATGGTACGGAGGTGAACGGACATGTTTGACTCCAAACCTCTTGCAGAAATCTGAGAAGATGGAAGAAATAAACTGAGTGCCGTTATCTGTCACGAGAACATCTGGAACTCCAAAACGGGAGAATAACTGCCGTAGCTTCATGATAGTCTGTTGCGAAGTGATTTGATTTATAGGAAAAATCTCCGGCCATTTTGAATAAGCATCAACACAAACGAGGAAATACGTACCCTGGAATGGGCCAGCAAAATCAACATGTATACGCGACCAAGGTTCTTCTGGAGATGGCCAGGAATGTAGTTCAGCTTTTCGTGGACACTTAGAAACCTCAGCACATTTTCTGCACGCACGCACGAAATCTTCGATGTGTTCATCGATATTAGGCCAATATACATAACTTCGAGCAATAGCTTTCATTCTTCCAGTACCTGGATGGGCTGTATGCAGTTGTTTCAGGACGAGTGAGCGTAAGTTATACGGAACCACTACGCGATCAGCAACCATAATACAGTCATTTACGATGGATAAAGATTGGCGTCGTTGATAATACTGTTTCAGTTCATGAGATGTTATACGTGGGGCCAACCACGCTGGATAAATGTAGATAATCGTCTTAAGATAGGATCGCGGCGAGTGTGTTCAGCGATTCGAGCAGCTGTCACTGGAAGAATTTGTCGAAGATGGTTTATGTAAGATACGGACGACAATTGAGAGGAAGCAGAAGACTTTGATGTAGACATAACATTAGAAAGAAGTACATGAGATTCCGAAGTTTCACTAGCGCATACTTTGTCTGAAGTATTCGATTTGGAAATTTTATGAGAAGGCAATGAATCGGCGGTATTTGATTTGACATGGTGAGAACACATAACATTTGAATCGTTTGATTCAGAAAGATCATAAGAACATGTTTCATCAGAAGCATTTAATTCGTTAATATCCAGAGAGGATGATTCGTCGGAGGCATTTGATTTAGAAATATCATTAGGGATTTGGATAGACTCATAGGAAACATTTTGAGAACATACCTCATCTAATAATTTATTCAAAGTATCAACATGTGCAATCCAATCTAATCCCAATAGATCTAAATCGTGTCGATTTGTTAGATAACAAACATCTGTAAATTTACTTCCCATAAGTTGAACATTGCATAGAACCTCTCCTGTCAACTTTACTATGTCTCCTGACGCATTTCGGGCGACATGTTCCGTCGGTCGGATGGATGAGCATCTAACTTGTGCCATGTGTTCTTTGAAATCAACGTGACATCAGAAGCAGTGTCCAACTGAAGTCGTATAAGTTTTTCATTTACTAATAAATTTACAAATTTCCGCCTACTTTTAAATCCAACTTTAAAGGTTGCAAACGTGGTTTTAATTTGACTGTTTAATCGTTGCTTTGAATTTTCACTACGATGTTTAGTCTTGCGTTTATTTAACGAACAATGACCTTCTTTGTGGCCAATGCGATGACATTTGCGGCATTTATGATTCTTAAACGGACAGAATTTTGCAAAATGCCATGCTCCGCAGAACCAGCATGGTGATGGGGGTTGGCAGGTTGTTTCCTGCTTGTACAGTTTTGTTTCGATGATTTTATGGATCGGAGCGCATTAATTGAATCAGAACCGGAAGGTTTAACCTTCTGTTGCACCATCGCAGTGTCATGCTTGAGATTAAGTAACCGCTGACATTCAGTTGTGACCATTTGTAATGTCATATTTGGTTCTTGTTCAATGCGTGCCAACATTCTGGTACGGACATCTGCATCTTCTTCATTCTTTAGACCACATATGAAAATCAAGCATTTAAATTGGTCCGCTGTGATTTCGTTTATTTTGAAGCGTTCGCACTGTCGATTTACCTTCCCGGCATACGTGAGATAATCGTCCTCTGGAGATTTCGTTATTTGGAAGCATTTATAGCGAGTATTAAATAATGAGGACTGTTCATCGAAAATATCAGATAAAATCTGGACTGTATCTTTGAATGATACCTCTCGTGGATTTTGCGGTAAGATAAAATTCACATATTTATTATATTCCTGTGTTCCCAGTCTTCTTAAGAGTAAGCGGACTTTCGCTGCGTCATCAAGATGCGAGCATTCAACGCGGAAAATATCTTCACAACGGTGAAACCACGAACTGAAAATGACATTAGCTTCAGGATCATACTGGAATTCAGAAATAGAATTTATGATGCTTTCATGCTTATCTGATTGACAAGCTGAGGACGACTGTAATGAGAACATTCGTGCCAATGCATCCAAAAGCTTCGTCTGATTTGCATCATTTTGTGCTTGCTGCATTTGAAGAATAGTTTTAAGGTCATCCAATGAAACAGGCATTTTGTACTGGATCAATCAATATAGGAAAGAAAAAAAAAATTCTCCGTCGCCAGTTGTTATGACCTTGAATCGCTTTTACCCCGTGATACTTGTTATGACTTGACCTTGGTCTGTCTAGTCTAAATTATGACCTTGACGCGTTAGGCTGAGTGGCTTAACCTTGAGTCTAATACGCGTGAGTTCGATCGGGGTAGAGAGAACTATTCTAAATCCTGATTGGTTGGCAAGCACACAAGTGAAAGAAGACAAGACAGTTGGAACACTAAACTCTGGATTCTCTGAATTCGGATTACTACAAAAATGTACATGAATAAATAAGTGCATATCTTGACCACGACGTACGATAATTTGGAAAAATACAGTTATGCCCGAAACAGGGAATTAGGGTAGAAAATATAGTGCAAAATATAATGTTTAAATTACAATATTTTTGGAACAAAAAAGGGTATGCTAGTGAATGATACATAGAACGAAAGCTCGTGTTATGTAGAATAAGATAGGGACAAAAATAAATATAAGTGTTTTACAGGGTTTGAATGAAATGCAATAACGTCCCAAGAAAATAGCTTTCTTAATTGTCTGGGCTTCTTAATTCCCCGTTCATAACACCTTCCCCCTTAAAAAAAGAAAAAATATGGTTAGTTACTATATACAGGTAAGTGCTGAGATATCATCATTGATATCTTCCTTCGAAACGTATGTTCTCCTCTTTGGGTCTACCTGTAGAATATCTGGTCTTCTGCGTTTCCGTGATGCTTTCCTAATAGGACCTTGTTCATGTTGCGCAGTCTTCTGAGTTGCTGAGCATTTTATGTCAAAACTGTCCAGAATGATTCTCCACATTGAGTCTAATTTCTCGGTTTTCTGTGAAGTGCCAGCATTTTCCAGTATGTGGTTGACATGGCGTGTCCACTTCTGTCCTTCAACTTCCACCACATACATTACGTTCCCTTGTCTCTTAAGTATGCGTCCACTGGTCCATTGTGGAGGTGAATATCGGAAATCGCGGACGTATACTTTTTGATTTCTTTGGAAAATTCTGCGTTTTGCCCCATGATGGCGATCAAATTGGTTTTCCATCTTTCTGTTTCTTTTTCCGATGTCTATTTGCTGTGGTTTCATGGCATCGAGGGCAGTCCTTTTCTACCAAACATAATTTCTGCTGGGGACATTTGATTTGGTGTTGATGGGTTTGGAGTTGTTCTATAGACCAAGAGAAAGTCATCAAGAATCTCCTCTATCTTTCCCTCCCCTTTTGCCTTCAGTAGCGCTCTTTTGAAGGTATCTACAAACCTTTCGGCCTGACCATTCGATTGTGGATGGTACGGAGGTGAACGGACATGTTTGACTCCAAACCTCTTGCAGAAATCTGAGAAGATGGAAGAAATAACTGAGTGCCGTTATCTGTCACGAGAACATCTGGAACTCCAAAACGGGAGAATAACTGCCGTAGCTTCATGATAGTCTGTTGCGAAGTGATTTGATTTATAGGAAAAATCTCCGGCCATTTTGAATAAGCATCAACACAAACGAGGAAGTACGTACCCTGGAATGGGCCAGCAAAATCAACATGTATACGCGACCAAGGTTCTTCTGGAGATGGCCAGGAATGTAGTTCAGCTTTTCGTGGACACTTAGAAACCTCAGCACATTTTCTGCACGCACGCACGAAATCTTCGATGTGTTCATCGATATTAGGCCAATATACATAACTTCGAGCAATAGCTTTCATTCTTCCAGTACCTGGATGGGCTGTATGCAGTTGTTTCAGGACGAGTGAGCGTAAGTTATACGGAACCACTACGCGATCAGCAACCATAATACAGTCATTTACGATGGATAAAGATTGGCGTCGTTGATAATACTGTTTCAGTTCATGAGATGTTATACGTGGGGCCAACCACGCTGGATAAATGTAGATAATCGTCTTAAGATAGGATCGCGGCGAGTGTGTTCAGCGATTCGAGCAGCTGTCACTGGAAGAATTTGTCGAAGATGGTTTATGTAAGATACGGACGACAATTGAGAGGAAGCAGAAGACTTTGATGTAGACATAACATTAGAAAAAGTACATGAGATTCCGAAGTTTCACTAGCGCATACTTTGTCTGAAGTATTCGATTTGGAAATTTTATGAGAGGCAATGAATCGGCGGTATTTGATTTGACATGGTGAGAACACATAACATTTGAATCGTTTGATTCAGAAAGATCATAAGAACATGTTTCATCAGAAGCATTTAATTCGTTAATATCCAGAGAGGATGATTCGTCAGGCATTTGATTTAGAAATATCATTAGGGATTTGGATAGACTCATAGGAAACATTTTGAGAACATACCTCATCTAATAATTTATTCAAAGTATCAACATGTGCAATCCAATCTAATCCCAATAGATCTAAATCGTGTCGATTTGTTAGATAACAAACATCTGTAAATTTACTTCCCATAAATTGAACATTGCATAGAACCTCTCCTGTCAACTTTACTATGTCTCCTGACGCATTTCGGGCGACATGTTCCGTCGGTCGGATGGATGGGCATCCTAACTTGTGCCATGTGTTCTTTGAAATCAACGTGACATCAGAAGCAGTGTCCAACTGAAGTCGTATAAGTTTTTCATTTACTAATAAATTTACAAATTTCCGCCTACTTTTAAATCCAACTTTAAAGGTTGCAAACGTGGTTTTAATTTGACTGTTTAATCGTTGCTTTGAATTTCCACTACGATGTTTAGTCTTGCGTTTATTTAACGAACAATGACCTTCTTTGTGGCCAATGCGATGACATTTGCGGCATTTATGATTCTTAAACGGACAGAATTTTGCAAAATGCCATGCTCCGCAGAACCAGCATGGTGATGGGGGTTGGCAGGTTGTTTCCTGCTTGTACAGTTTTGTTTCGATGATTTTATGGATCGGAGCGCATTAATTGAATCAGAACCGGAAGGTTTAACCTTCTGTTGCACCATCGCAGTGTCATGCTTGAGATTAAGTAACCGCTGACATTCAGTTGTGACCATTTGTAATGTCATATTTGGTTCTTGTTCAATGCGTGCCAACATTCTGGTACGGACATCTGCATCTTCTTCATTCTTTAGACCACATATGAAAATCAAGCATTTAAATTGGTCCGCTGTGATTTCGTTTATTTTGAAGCGTTCGCACTGTCGATTTACCTTCCCAGCATACGTGAGATAATCGTCCTCTGGAGATTTCGTTATTTGGAAGCATTTATAGCGAGTATTAAATAATGAGGACTGTTCATCGAAAATATCAGATAAAATCTGAACTGTGTCTTTGAATGATACATCTCGTGGATTTTGCGGCAAGATAAAATTCACATATTTATTATATTCCTGTGTTCCCAGTCTTCTTAAGAGTAAGCGGACTTTCGCTGCGTCATCAAGATGCGAGCATTCAACGCGGAAAATATCTTCACAACGGTGAAACCACGAACTGAAAATGACATTAGCTTCAGGATCATACTGGAATTCAGAAATAGAATTTATGATGCTTTCATGCTTATCTGATTGACAAGCTGAGGACGACTGTAATGAGAACATTCGTGCCAATGCATCCAAAAGCTTCGTCTGATTTGCATCATTTTGTGCTTGCTGCATTTGAAGAATAGTTTTAAGGTCATCCAATGAAACAGGCATTTTGTACTGGATCAATCAATATAGGAAAGAAAAAAAAATTCTCCGTCGCCAGTTGTTATGACCTTGAATCGCTTTTACCCCGTGATACTTGTTATGACTTGACCTTGGTCTGTCTAGTCTAAATTATGACCTTGACGCGTTAGGCTGAGTGGCTTAACCTTGAGTCTAATACGCGTGAGTTCGATCGGGGTAGAGAGAACTATTCTAAATCCTGATTGGTTGGCAAGCACGCAGTGAAAGAAGACAAGACAGTTGGAACACTAAACTCTGGATTCTCTGAATTCGGATTACTACAAAAATGTACATGAATAAATAAGTGCATATCTTGACCACGACGTACGATAATTTGGAAAAATACAGTTATGCCCGAAACAGGGAATTAGGGTAGAAAATATAGTGCAAAATATAATGTTTAAATTACAATATTTTGGAACAAAAAAGGGTATGCTAGTGAATGATACATAGAACGAAAGCTCGTGTTATGTAGAATAAGATAGGGACAAAAATAAATATAAGTGTTTTACAGGGTTTGAATGAAATGCAATAACGTCCCAAGAAAATAGCTTTCTTAATTGTCTGGGCTTCTTAATTCCCCGTTCATAACACCTTCCCCCTTAAAAAAAAAGAAAAAAAAATGGTTAGTTACTATATACAGGTAAGTGCTGAGATATCATCATTGATATCTTCCTTCGGAAACGTATGTTCTCCTCTTTGGGTCTACCTGTAGAATATCTGGTCTTCTGCGTTTCCGTGATGCTTTCCTAATAGGACCTTGTTCATGTTGCACAGTCTTCTGAGTTGCTGAGCATTTTATGTCGAAACTGTCCAGAATGATTCTCCACATTGAGTCTAATTTCTCGGTTTTCTGTGAAGTGCCAGCATTTTCCAGTATGTGGTTGACATGGCGTGTCCACTTCTGTCCTTCAACTTCCACCACACATTACGTTCCCTTGTCTCTAAGTATGCGTCCACTGGCCCATTGTGGAGGTGAATATCGGAAATCGCGGACGTATACTTTTTGATTTCTTTGGAAAATTCTGCGTTTTGCCCCATGATGGCGATCAAATTGGTTTTCCATCTTTCTGTTTCTTTTTCCGATGTCTATTTGCTGTGGTTTTATGGCATCGAGGGCAGTTCTACTTTTCTACCAAACATAATTTCTGCTGGGGACATTTGATTTGGTGTTGATGGGTTTGGAGTTGTTCTATAGACCAAGAGAAAGTCATCAAGAATCTCCTCTATCTTTCCCTCCCCTTTTGCCTTCAGTAGCGCTCTTTTGAAGGTATCTACAAACCTTTCGGCCTGACCATTCGATTGTGGATGGTACGGAGGTGAACGGACATGTTTGACTCCAAACCTCTTGCAGAAATCTGAGAAGATGGAAGAAATAAACTGAGTGCCGTTATCTGTCACGAGAACATCTGGAACTCCAAAACGGGAGAATAACTGCCGTAGCTTCATGATAGTCTGTTGCGAAGTGATTTGATTTATAGGAAAAATCTCCGGCCATTTTGAATAAGCATCAACACAAACGAGGAAGTACGTACCCTGGAATGGGCCAGCAAAATCAACATGTATACGCGACCAAGGTTCTTCTGGAGATGGCCAGGAATGTAGTTCAGCTTTTCGTGGACACTTAGAAACCTCAGCACATTTTCTGCACGCACGCACGAAATCTTCGATGTGTTCATCGATATTAGGCCAATATACATAACTTCGAGCAATAGCTTTCATTCTTCCAGTACCTGGATGGGCTGTATGCAGTTGTTTCAGGACGAGTGAGCGTAAGTTATACGGAACCACTACGCGATCAGCAACCATAATACAGTCATTTACGATGGATAAGTTGGCGTCGTTGATAATACTGTTTCAGTTCATGAGATGTTATACGTGAGGGCCAACCACGCTGGATAAATGTAGATAATCGTCTTAAGATAGGATCGCGGCGAGTGTGTTCAGCGATTCGAGCAGCTGTCACTGGAAGAATTTGTCGAAGATGGTTTATGTAAGATACGGACGACAATTGAGAGGAAGCAGAAGACTTTGATGTAGACATAACATTAGAAAGAAGTACATGAGATTCAAGTTTCACTAGCGCATACTTTGTCTGAAGTATTCGATTTGGAAATTTTATGAGAAGGCAATGAATCGGCGGTATTTGATTTGACATGGTGAGAACACATAACATTTGAATTGTTTGATTCAGAAAGATCATAAGAACATGTTTCATCAGAAGCATTTAATTCGTTAATATCCAGAGAGGATGATTCGTCGGAGGCATTTGATTTAGAAATATCATTAGGGATTTGGATAGACTCATAGGAAACATTTTGTGAACATACCTCATCTAATAATTTATTCAAAGTATCAACATGTGCAATCCAATCTAATCCCAATAGATCTAAATCGTGTCGATTTGTTAGATAACAAACATCTGTAAATTTACTTCCCATAAATTGAACATTGCATAGAACCTCTCCTGTCAACTTTACTATGTCTCCTGACGCATTTCGGGCGACATGTTCCGTCGGTCGGATGGATGAGCATCTAACTTGTGCCATGTGTTCTTTGAAATCAACGTGACATCAGAAGCAGTGTCCAACTGAAGTCGTATAAGTTTTCATTTACTAATAAATTTACAAATTTCCGCCTACTTTTAAATCCAACTTTAAAGGTTGCAAACGTGGTTTTAATTTGACTGTTTAATCGTTGCTTTGAATTTCCACTACGATGTTTAGTCTTGCGTTTATTTAACGAACAATGACCTTCTTTGTGGCCAATGCGATGACATTTGCGGCATTTATGATTCTTAAACGGACAGAATTTTGCAAAATGCCATGCTCCGCAGAACCAGCATGGTGATGGGGGTTGGCAGGTTGTTTCCTGTTTGTACAGTTTTGTTTCGATGATTTTATGGATCGGAGCGCATTAATTGAATCAGAACCGGAAGGTTTAACCTTCTGTTGCACCATCGCAGTGTCATGCTTGAGATTAAGTAACCGCTGACATTCGGTTGTGACCATTTGTAATGTCATATTTGGTTCTTGTTCAATGCGTGCCAACATTCTGGTACGGACATCTGCATCTTCTTCATTCTTTAGACCACATATGAAAATCAAGCATTTAAATTGGTCCGCTGTGATTTCGTTTATTTTGAAGCGTTCGCACTGTCGATTTACCTTCCCAGCATACGTGAGATAATCGTCCTCTGGAGATTTCGTTATTTGGAAGCATTTATAGCGAGTATTAAATAATGAGGACTGTTCATCGAAAATATCAGATAGAATCTGAACTGTGTCTTTGAATGATACCTCTCGTGGATTTTGCGGTAAGATAAAATTCACATATTTATTATATTCCTGTGTTCCCAGTCTTCTTAAGAGTAAGCGGACTTTCGCTGCGTCATCAAGATGCGAGCATTCAACGCGGAAAATATCTTCACAACGGTGAAACCACGAACTGAAAATGACATTAGCTTCAGGATCATACTGGAATTCAGAAATAGAATTTATGATGCTTTCATGCTTATCTGATTGACAAGCTGAGGACGACTGTAATGAGAACATTCGTGCCAATGCATCCAAAAGCTTCGTCTGATTTGCATCATTTTGTGCTTGCTGCATTTGAAGAATAGTTTTAAGGTCGTCCAATGATACAGGCATTTTGTACTGGATCAATCAATATAGGAAAGAAAAAACAAAATTCTCCGTCGCCAGTTGTTATGACCTTGAATCGCTTTTACCCCGTGATACTTGTTATGACTTGACCTTGGTCTGTCTAGTCTAAATTATGACCTTGACGCGTTAGGCTGAGTGGCTTAACCTTGAGTCTAATACGCGTGAGTTCGATCGGGGTAGAGAGAACTATTCTAAATCCTGATTGGTTGGCAAGCACACAGTGAAAGAAGACAAGACAGTTGGAACACTAAACTCTGGATTCTCTGAATTCGGATTACTACAAAAATGTACATGAATAAATAAGTGCATATCTTGACCACGACGTACGATAATTTGGAAAAATACAGTTATGCCCGAAACAGGGAATTAGGGTAGAAAATATAGTGCAAAATATTATGTTTAAATTACAATATTTTTGGAACAAAAAAGGGTATGCTAGTGAATGATACATAGAACGAAAGCTCGTGTTATGTAGAATAAGATAGGGACAAAAATAGATATAAGTGTTTTACAGGGTTTGAATGAAATGCAATAACGTCCCAAGAAAATAGCTTTCTTAATTGTCTGGGCTTCTTAATTCCCCGTTCATAACACCTTCCCCTAAAAAAAAAGAAAAAAATATGGTTAGTTACTATATACAGGTAAGTGCTGAGATATCATCATTGATATCTTCCTTCGGAAACGTATGTTCTCCTCTTTGGGTCTACCTGTAGAATATCTGGTCTTCTGCGTTTCCGTGATGCTTTCCTAATAGGACCTTGTTCATGTTGCACAGTCTTCTGAGTTGCTGAGCATTTTATGTCGAAACTGTCCAGAATGATTCTCCACATTGAGTCTAATTTCTCGGTTTTCTGTGAAGTGCCAGCATTTTCCAGTATGTGGTTGACATGGCGTGTCCACTTCTGTCCTTCAACTTCCACCACATACATTACGTTCCCTTGTCTCTTAAGTATGCGTCCACTGGCCCATTGTGGAGGTGAATATCGGAAATCGCGGACGTATACTTTTTGATTTCTTTGGAAAATTCTGCGTTTTGCCCCATGATGGCGATCAAATTGGTTTTCCATCTTTCTGTTTCTTTTTCCGATGTCTATTTGCTGTGGTTTTATGGCATCGAGAGCAGTTCTTTTTCTACCAAACATAATTTCTGCTGGGGACATTTGATTTGGTGTTGATGGGTTTGGAGTTGTTCTATAGACCAAGAGAAAGTCATCAAGAATCTCCTCTATCTTTCCCTCCCTTTTGCCTTCATTAGCGCTCTTTTGAAGGTATCTACAAACCTTTCGGCCTGACCATTCGATTGTGGATGGTACGGAGGTGAACGGACATGTTTGACTCCAAACCTCTTGCAGAAATCTGAGAAGATGGAAGAAATGAACTGAGTGCCGTTATCTGTCACGAGAACATCTGGAACTCCAAAACGGGAGAATAACTGCCGTAGCTTCATGATAGTCTGTTGCGAAGTGATTTGATTTATAGGAAAAATCTCCGGCCATTTTGAATAAGCATCAACACAAACGAGGAAATACGTACCCTGGAATGGGCCAGCAAAATCAACATGTATACGCGACCAAGGTTCTTCTGGAGATGGCCAGGAATGTAGTTCAGCTTTTCGTGGACACTTAGAAACCTCAGCACATTTTCTGCACGCACGCACGAAATCTTCGATGTGTTCATCGATATTAGGCCAATATACATAACTTCGAGCAATAGCTTTCATTCTTCCAGTACCTGGATGGGCTGTATGCAGTTGTTTCAGGACGAGTGAGCGTAAGTTATACGGAACCACTACGCGATCAGCAACCATAATACAGTCATTTACGATGGATAAAGATTGGCGTCGTTGATAATACTGTTTCAGTTCATGAGATGTTATACGTGGGGGCCAACCACGCTGGATAAATGTAGATAATCGTCTTAAGATAGGATCGCGGCGAGTGTGTTCAGCGATTCGAGCAGCTGTCACTGGAAGAATTTGTCGAAGATGGTTTATGTAAGATACGGACGACAATTGAGAGGAAGCAGAAGACTTTGATGTAGACATAACATTAGAAAGAAGTACATGAGATTCCGAAGTTTCACTAGCGCATACTTTGTCTGAAGTATTCGATTTGGAAATTTTATGAGAGGCAATGAATCGGCGGTATTTGATTTGACATGGTGAGAACACATAACATTTGAATCGTTTGATTCAGAAAGATCATAAGAACATGTTTCATCAGAAGCATTTAATTCGTTAATATCCAGAGGGATGATTCGTCGGAGGCATTTGATTTAGAAATATCATTAGGGATTTGGATAGACTCATAGGAAACATTTTGTGAACATACCTCATCTAATAATTTATTCAAAGTATCAACATGTGCAATCCAATCTAATCCCAATAGATCTAAATCGTGTCGATTTGTTAGATAACAAACATCTGTAAATTTACTTCCCATAAATTGAACATTGCATAGAACCTCTCCTGTCAACTTTACTATGTCTCCTGACGCATTTCGGGCGACATGTTCCGTCGGTCGGATGGATGAGCATCTAACTTGTGCCATGTGTTCTTTGAAATCAACGTGACATCAGAAGCAGTGTCCAACTGAAGTCGTATAAGTTTTTCATTTACTAATAAATTTACAAATTTCCGCCTACTTTTAAATCCAACTTTAAAGGTTGCAAACGTGGTTTTAATTTGACTGTTTAATCGTTGCTTTGAATTTCCACTACGATGTTTAGTCTTGCGTTTATTTAACGAACAATGACCTTCTTTGTGGCCAATGCGATGACATTTGCGGCATTTATGATTCTTAAACGGACAGAATTTTGCAAAATGCCATGCTCCGCAGAACCAGCATGGTGATGGGGGTTGGCAGGTTGTTTCCTGCTTGTACAGTTTTGTTTCGATGATTTTATGGATCGGAGCGCATTAATTGAATCAGAACCGGAAGGTTTAACCTTCTGTTGCACCATCGCAGTGTCATGCTTGAGATTAAGTAACCGCTGACATTCAGTTGTGACCATTTGTAATGTCATATTTGGTTCTTGTTCAATGCGTGCCAACATTCTGGTACGGACATCTGCATCTTCTTCATTCTTTAGACCACATATGAAAATCAAGCATTTAAATTGGTCCGCTGTGATTTCGTTTATTTTGAAGCGTTCGCACTGTCGATTTACCTTCCCAGCATACGTGAGATAATCGTCCTCTGGAGATTTCGTTATTTGGAAGCATTTATAGCGAGTATTAAATAATGAGGACTGTTCATCGAAAATATCAGATAGAATCTGAACTGTGTCTTTGAATGATACCTCTCGTGGATTTTGCGGTAAGATAAAATTCACATATTTATTATATTCCTGTGTTCCCAGTCTTCTTAAGAGTAAGCGGACTTTCGCTGCGTCATCAAGATGCGAGCATTCAACGCGGAAAATATCTTCACAACGGTGAAACCACGAACTGAAAATGACATTAGCTTCAGGATCATACTGGAATTCAGAAATAGAATTTATGATGCTTTCATGCTTATCTGATTGACAAGCTGAGGACGACTGTAATGAGAACATTCGTGCCAATGCATCCAAAAGCTTCGTCTGATTTGCATCATTTTGTGCTTGCTGCATTTGAAGAATAGTTTTAAGGTCGTCCAATGATACAGGCATTTTGTACTGGATCAATCAATATAGGAAAGAAAAAACAAAATTCTCCGTCGCCAGTTGTTATGACCTTGAATCGCTTTTACCCCGTGATACTTGTTATGACTTGACCTTGGTCTGTCTAGTCTAAATTATGACCTTGACGCGTTAGGCTGAGTGGCTTAACCTTGAGTCTAATACGCGTGAGTTCGATCGGGGTAGAGAGAACTATTCTAAATCCTGATTGGTTGGCAAGCACACAAGTGAAAGAAGACAAGACAGTTGGAACACTAAACTCTGGATTCTCTGAATTCGGATTACTACAAAAATGTACATGAATAAATAAGTGCATATCTTGACCACGACGTACGATAATTTGGAAAAATACAGTTATGCCCGAAACAGGGAATTAGGGTAGAAAATATAGTGCAAAATATTATGTTTAAATTACAATATTTTTGGAACAAAAAAGGGTATGCTAGTGAATGATACATAGAACGAAAGCTCGTGTTATGTAGAATAAGATAGGGACAAAAATAGATATGTGTTTTACAGGGTTTGAATGAAATGCAATAACGTCCCAAGAAAATAGCTTTCTTAATTGTCTGGGCTTCTTAATTCCCCGTTCATAACACCTTCCCCTTAAAAAAAGAAAAAAAATATGGTTAGTTACTATATACAGGTAAGTGCTGAGATATCATCATTGATATCTTCCTTCGGAAACGTATGTTCTCCTCTTTGGGTCTACCTGTAGAATATCTGGTCTTCTGCGTTTCCGTGATGCTTTCCTAATAGGACCTTGTTCATGTTGCACAGTCTTCTGAGTTGCTGAGCATTTTATGTCGAAACTGTCCAGAATGATTCTCCACATTGAGTCTAATTTCTCGGTTTTCTGTGAAGTGCCAGCATTTTCCAGTATGTGGTTGACATGGCGTGTCCACTTCTGTCCTTCAACTTCCACCACATACATTACGTTCCCTTGTCTCTTAAGTATGCGTCCACTGGCCCATTGTGGAGGTGAATATCGGAAATCGCGGACGTATACTTTTTGATTTCTTTGGAAAATTCTGCGTTTTGCCCCATGATGGCGATCAAATTGGTTTTCCATCTTTCTGTTTCTTTTTCCGATGTCTATTTGCTGTGGTTTTATGGCATCGAGAGCAGTTCTCACTTTTCTACCAAACATAATTTCTGCTGGGGACATTTGATTTGGTGTTGATGGGTTTGGAGTTGTTCTATAGACCAAGAGAAAGTCATCAAGAATCTCCTCTATCTTTCCCTCCCCTTTTGCCTTCATTAGCGCTCTTTTGAAGGTATCTACAAACCTTTCGGCCTGACCATTCGATTGTGGATGGTACGGAGGTGAACGGACATGTTTGACTCCAAACCTCTTGCAGAAATCTGAGAAGATGGAAGAAATGAACTGAGTGCCGTTATCTGTCACGAGAACATCTGGAACTCCAAAACGGGAGAATAACTGCCGTAGCTTCATGATAGTCTGTTGCGAAGTGATTTGATTTATAGGAAAAATCTCCGGCCATTTTGAATAAGCATCAACACAAACGAGGAAATACGTACCCTGGAATGGGCCAGCAAAATCAACATGTATACGCGACCAAGGTTCTTCTGGAGATGGCCAGGAATGTAGTTCAGCTTTTCGTGGACACTTAGAAACCTCAGCACATTTTCTGCACGCACGCACGAAATCTTCGATGTGTTCATCGATATTAGGCCAATATACATAACTTCGAGCAATAGCTTTCATTCTTCCAGTACCTGGATGGGCTGTATGCAGTTGTTTCAGGACGAGTGAGCGTAAGTTATACGGAACCACTACGCGATCAGCAACCATAATACAGTCATTTACGATGGATAAAGATTGGCGTCGTTGATAATACTGTTTCAGTTCATGAGATGTTATACGTGGGGGCCAACCACGCTGGATAAATGTAGATAATCGTCTTAAGATAGGATCGCGGCGAGTGTGTTCAGCGATTCGAGCAGCTGTCACTGGAAGAATTTGTCGAAGATGGTTTATGTAAGATACGGACGACAATTGAGAGGAAGCAGAAGACTTTGATGTAGACATAACATTAGAAAGAAGTACATGAGATTCCGAAGTTTCACTAGCGCATACTTTGTCTGAAGTATTCGATTTGGAAATTTTATGAGAAGGCAATGAATCGGCGGTATTTGATTTGACATGGTGAGAACACATAACATTTGAATTGTTTGATTCAGAAAGATCATAAGAACATGTTTCATCAGAAGCATTTAATTCGTTAATATCCAGAGAGGATGATTCGTCGGAGGCATTTGATTTAGAAATATCATTAGGGATTTGGATAGACTCATAGGAAACATTTTGTGAACATACCTCATCTAATAATTTATTCAAAGTATCAACATGTGCAATCCAATCTAATCCCAATAGATCTAAATCGTGTCGATTTGTTAGATAACAAACATCTGTAAATTTACTTCCCATAAATTGAACATTGCATAGAACCTCTCCTGTCAACTTTACTATGTCTCCTGACGCATTTCGGGCGACATGTTCCGTCGGTCGGATGGATGAGCATCCTAACTTGTGCCATGTGTTCTTTGAAATCAACGTGACATCAGAAGCAGTGTCCAACTGAAGTCGTATAAGTTTTTCATTTACTAATAAATTTACAAATTTCCGCCTACTTTTAAATCCAACTTTAAAGGTTGCAAACGTGGTTTTAATTTGACTGTTTAATCGTTGCTTTGAATTTCCACTACGATGTTTAGTCTTGCGTTTATTTAACGAACAATGACCTTCTTTGTGGCCAATGCGATGACATTTGCGGCATTTATGATTCTTAAACGGACAGAATTTTGCAAAATGCCATGCTCCGCAGAACCAGCATGGTGATGGGGGTTGGCAGGTTGTTTCCTGCTTGTACAGTTTTGTTTCGATGATTTTATGGATCGGAGCGCATTAATTGAATCAGAACCGGAAGGTTTAACCTTCTGTTGCACCATCGCAGTGTCATGCTTGAGATTAAGTAACCGCTGACATTCAGTTGTGACCATTTGTAATGTCATATTTGGTTCTTGTTCAATGCGTGCCAACATTCTGGTACGGACATCTGCATCTTCTTCATTCTTTAGACCACATATGAAAATCAAGCATTTAAATTGGTCCGCTGTGATTTCGTTTATTTTGAAGCGTTCGCACTGTCGATTTACCTTCCCAGCATACGTGAGATAATCGTCCTCTGGAGATTTCGTTATTTGGAAGCATTTATAGCGAGTATTAAATAATGAGGACTGTTCATCGAAAATATCAGATAGAATCTGAACTGTGTCTTTGAATGATACCTCTCGTGGATTTTGCGGTAAGATAAAATTCACATATTTATTATATTCCTGTGTTCCCAGTCTTCTTAAGAGTAAGCGGACTTTCGCTGCGTCATCAAGATGCGAGCATTCAACGCGGAAAATATCTTCACAACGGTGAAACCACGAACTGAAAATGACATTAGCTTCAGGATCATACTGGAATTCAGAAATAGAATTTATGATGCTTTCATGCTTATCTGATTGACAAGCTGAGGACGACTGTAATGAGAACATTCGTGCCAATGCATCCAAAAGCTTCGTCTGATTTGCATCATTTTGTGCTTGCTGCATTTGAAGAATAGTTTTAAGGTCGTCCAATGATACAGGCATTTTGTACTGGATCAATCAATATAGGAAAGAAAAAACAAAATTCTCCGTCGCCAGTTGTTATGACCTTGAATCGCTTTTACCCCGTGATACTTGTTATGACTTGACCTTGGTCTGTCTAGTCTAAATTATGACCTTGACGCGTTAGGCTGAGTGGCTTAACCTTGAGTCTAATACGCGTGAGTTCGATCGGGGTAGAGAGAACTATTCTAAATCCTGATTGGTTGGCAAGCACACAAGTGAAAGAAGACAAGACAGTTGGAACACTAAACTCTGGATTCTCTGAATTCGGATTACTACAAAAATGTACATGAATAAATAAGTGCATATCTTGACCACGACGTACGATAATTTGGAAAAATACAGTTATGCCCGAAACAGGGAATTAGGGTAGAAAATATAGTGCAAAATATTATGTTTAAATTACAATATTTTGGAACAAAAAAGGGTATGCTAGTGAATGATACATAGAACGAAAGCTCGTGTTATGTAGAATAAGATAGGGACAAAAATAGATATGTGTTTTAACAGGGTTCCACACTGTCATTCATATTCTTATTTAGATAATAATTAATGACTGGTTTCAAGAGATATTTCCTGGAGTTCTGGTGAGAAGCAGTGAGCAGTGGAGTTCAACCGGGTCTGTTGTGAGATAGTAACTCACTGAAGACATTGGTGGATGTGTCACTGAATTTCGTGGATTGATTGAAGTTAGATATCGCGCGCGAGACTGTTAGGTCCTGAGTTCGAATTTCGCGAGGCGAGGTCGTGGATGGGCACTGCTGAAGGGTCCCACAATAGGACGAAACGGACGTCCAGTGCATCTAGGTTTCCCATGGTGGTCTAGTTTCAATTGACTCATGATCTCAACTATTAAAATCTTTCTTCGAAAACTAAAAATTCATATTCATTCTTTATATATTCATAAGAAATTTTAATATTCGCACAAATTGAATATGAAACTTACTTCTTCTAAACAACCTTTGTTATTTGTGAATGAGTTTGTAGAAAACATTTCCTCGTTAAATGAATCCATGTATTGTGATGAGTAAGTTGAATCCATTCAAGATTGAATCAATTGCATCAGGTCAAAGGTATCTCTCTGTAGATAATGGATACTATTTTAATAGTAGTATAAAACGTTTGTATTCTTGTATTCCCTTTTCAGTAATATAAGTAAATTTCATCACAATAATGAAGATAAATTGATTAGATCATGTGTGTCATTTTTAAAAAGATAATTTAATCGATCTATTAGCTTGATTATTACTTAAGAATAGCTATATATTAAATTAGAGAATAACAGACATATATTTCATTGGTACTTGACTAGTAACTATAATTCGTAAAGATGGATGATGGCTAGCAGTGGAATGCATGATGCGTGTTTCATCTTAATTGGGACTCGTCAGCTGAATGTATTTGTATGTCATAGTTGATGTTCAATTCATGCATTGAATCCAGTAGTGTTCGCTACAAATGTCATCACGTTATCAATTTAGCTAGTGAGTTCAGATAGCCATTAGCTTGTGCAATAGGATGAAGTTTAAATTCATTTTGTATTGTTCATTTGAAACTTCGTGTGATTCAAGGTAATATCGAAGTAATCAGCATAGAATGTACATGTGCTAATAAGAGACTGATCAATTGAAGTCTTAAACAACAAAGGGCAGATTCAAACAGACAATATAAAAGGAATCTACTAGTAACTAGTTGATAAGTGATCTCCTCGCATCTCATTAAATTCCTTATCTAGTACAAATAGAATCTATAGTAAGAAGGTAACTCTTTTAAAAAGGTTGAAACATTAAAATAAATGTAAAAATGAATGTGATAATCGGTATTCCTTATTGGTTATATAACTCAATAATTCTGCCTACAGTCGACTTAATTATCTTGATAATTTGCCGTAAAAACACATTAACATCGAATGGGGTTTTTGCAGGAATTATATTCATTTCAATAGTTGAGATAATGAGTCAATCGACGCTAGACCACCATGGAAAACCCGGAAGCACTGAACGGTCGTTTCGTCTCATTATGGAACTCCTCAGCAATGCAAATCCTGACCTTGGTGTTGGTTGACAGTTGTTTTGAGTTCTAGATGTCCTTCAGTTGTAAATATACTGCTCTCGCTTTACCGGTTCGCGCTTTCACATCTGCATCCGATCCACCGTGTTCATCAATGATGCTGCCCAAATATGTAAAGGTTTTCACATCTTCCAAATCTTCTCCGTTAATTGTGATTGGATTGGTGCATGCTGTGTTGTTTCGGAGAATCTTTATTTTCCCTTTGTGTATATTGAGACATACTGCTGCTGAGGCTGCTGCTACACTAGTCGTTTTCTCCTGCATTTGTTGTTGCGATTACGATAGTAGGATCAGATCATCTGCAAAGTCTAGATCGTCCAGTTGCATCCTAGATGTCCATTGTATCCCGTGCTTCCCTTCAGATGTTGACGTCTTCATGATCCAGTCGATCACCAGGGGAAAGAGGAAGGGTGAGAGTAAGCAACCTTGCCTGACACCGGTCTTTACTTCGAACGAGTCTGTCAGTTGTCCTCCATGCACGATACAAATTATTCATCTTAACTAACTAATATTCAGTTCGAATTCAGTATATTTTTTTAAAGTCAAATTATATACTCTATGTTATCCATTAATTGTCTCAGACTTTGTTGTTCCTTCATTTCCAATATCAATCACTCTTCGATTTTCTCAACCATCTGCCGTCAAGTTATTCCACTTTCGATTGATGATGCATACTATTTATATCTGTTGATATCGGTAGCACATACCACACTATGAACCAACACAATTACGTCAAAATTAATACCTTATATCTTGCTTTATTATTTGCTTGTATGTTCCCATGGCTGTTTAAGACTGAGATTGATTAGTCCCTTGTTATCATATATGTATCCTGTGTGTACTGCCTCGATACTGTTTTAAGCAAAGATGGATGATGGTTATCGATGGAATCTAGGCTCCGTGTTTCGTCCTATTCGACACTCGTCAGCTAGATTTACCTAACTGTTTTCAGAATAAATGAGTTTTCTCTGGTTTACAATAGCTATCTGAATAATATTAATCCATAGTGAAAATGATAGTTTAATTATTATCCATAAGTTGTTTACTAATCAAATCCAAGAATAAATTAAAGTTTGTTTTTCTTTTTATGTTTGTTAACATTCTGAAGTATTGATAATAAGAGTTTAGTTCATAGATATTTTCCACTCAATTGAATGGATTTTATCACATACAATTGTAGATATCCCTATGAACTATTCATTGAAAGTGTACTAATCTAACATTAGACATACATTTTGTAATATGGTTTAATATTTATTTGATGTTCAATCTTCTGAACGACATCATCAGCACAAACTTCAGATAGATGATGAAAGCTCCACGACCAAACCATCCAGCTCAGAGAATAAAACTCCGTCAAAAAATGTTCTTATGTGATGAATGGTCTTTGTAATTCATGTACATAAGTAGTTGATACCCTATAAATATCAAGTTTTATTATAGACAGTCATAACTGTCGAGGTTTCTTTCTTTGTGTTGTTTTAGGAAATACATTTTATAATTAATCATATTGTATTAATTGATTTGTATCGGTTGTTTGAATCTGCGCATTGATGTGAAAGATTAGTAATTGACCAGTGTCTTTTAGTATACATACATCCTGTGCGAATTGTCTCAATACTGTCATTAGTCAGTCAGTTACAACGTAGCACCAGGCATATATATATATACATGATTTAAAAACTTGCTAAGGTTTGATTAAGGTTCAGAAGTTCTCAATTCATAATGCATACGGTACATAAACTCGTCCATAGGGTTAGGGTTTAGGGTTGGGTTGTAGCCTAGGGTTAGGATTAGGGTTGTAGCCTCTCAATAAACACCTCTTCTCTAAAATCCGTTGTAAACCGATCGTATGTTAGCATCCTAACCCTAACCTTAAACCTAAACCTAACCCTAACCCTATGGACGAGATTCTATATCATATGCATTATGAATTCAGAACTTCTGAACCTTAATCAAACCTTAACAGGTTTTTAAATCATGTAAAAGAAGAATATCCACTGTAATTCATTACTTTCATATAATATGTTTCCACTTTATACTAACTGTCTTCTGATTGGCTAATAATTGTCAAGGTCACTTAAGATTCGTTCAAAGGTCGTCCCTAAATTAGTCTCGCCCCATTTTTATTGATCATTTTAGGCTTCAGAGGGTGATTTGTGTGGCCAGTTCTCTGGCGTTTTTCGTTAGTCTGCGTGTAAGAAGGCTTGTTACGCTGAAGCTCAACACCCATTTCGCAACTTCGAGGTGTTGAAGGCAAGTTATACGATAGCAGCGGGGAGAATCTGTTCACTGTGACTCTTATTATTATTATTATTATTATTACTATTACTATTATTATCATTACCATCAGCTTTATTCAATTTTATATTTTTTGTACAATATAGAATTCTCAGCGCAAAGTATTTCAATATGTTTCCGTTTCTTTCAGTTATAGTGACCCACATTTATCACGAGAACACGACTGGTTTAATAAAAACAATTATTATTATAACCAACTGTACCAGTATTTGTTTTAATGTGCTTTTGTTTGACTGTGCTAATGACAGCTATATTGTTCTTCCATTCTTATTCTCACACTTTGATTGTGACTTTGCGCGAATTCGGTTACGTTCTGTAACCAAGCTTGTATCCTGGCACGATCTCGATATCCTTTCGATACCACGAGATCGCCAGCAAATATATCTCGACTTGGTCCATTAACTGCCTTCTGATATTTGGCTTCTCGGGGATTTTATGGATTTATTTGGTTACGTTCAACCTTCGCCTTCTGATTTACTTGGCACGTGCTTTTTTGGTAGTGATGTTCATAGTCAATCCCGACTCGACGCCACGCTACACAGTCTTCAGTAATAAGGAAAGTAGGTTGGTGAGCCTGTATTAATCCTGACATATTGCTTTCCAGTGAAGGTCCAGCTTCTCTTTGAAAGTATTCACTGATGGGACTGATACCACTTGTTCGGGTAAGGCGTTCCAATCAATGACTACTCGATGAGAAAAACGAGACTCCACATTAAGTTTATTAGATCTTGTTGAAGTATCTAGATGGCAGAAACAGGTAGCCCAGATGCTCAAGCAGGACGCCCTTATTAGAAAGAGCTGGAGTCTTTCGTTGTCTCTGTGAGATGAACTGAGATTCATTCAAGTCAACTTGTGGAGTATCTTTAGGAGGACTAATTTTCAAGTGTATAGGTTTAGCTGGATGCGTGTTGTCACATGACTCACATTTTAGCACATTACTGAACGAACAGCCGGGATTAGTCATGTCGTGGACTCATCTAGCTGAAGGCGCTCGGTCATGCATCCGCACCAGATCACGTGTGGTAACGCCGTGCTCAACATCAACCGCAATCGCTAGCCAGATTAGATCAGAGAATTCCGATATATTGGTCATCGCCAAATATACCCTTCCGATGCCCTCGACTCTGTCTTTTGATTTCTCTGGGTGGAAACGAAATATATTAGAGGGTGTTACTGGTAAAAGCGTTGTCAAACACTGAATACCTGTGACATCATCATTGGTGAGACCGACGTGATCTGGTAGACCTAATTGCAACTGTGAGTCCGTTCCTTTTTGGGATTATTATATATCATTGCCCTACTTTTTTATTTTTTTTTAAACATTGTGATTTTTTTCGTACTTTTTCTTGGATATATATATATTTTCCCCTCGTTCATTATCGTACTTCATATTTCATCATGACTGAACAGACACCTAAAGTACTCAAGCTTAAGACCTTGTCCCCACCTTCGTTTCAACTGATGCCTTTCTGGCCCGACAACATCGAAGCCTGGTCTTGCTACGCAGAAGCCGACTTCTCCGAGCACGGCGTGATCGACACACGTGCACAATTCCTCGCAGTAGTCAAGACACTACCGCGCGAATTCAACAGGTACGTAACACTTAGTATGTCTACTAGTGATGTTTCTGAACCTTACGAAACCTTGAAACGTTCGATTCCTAAAAGAGGAGACCTAACCGATCGACAAAGGTTGGATCAACTCTTCAATAACATCGACCTGCAACACGGTTCTGCGACGGACATGTTGCAAAGGATTAGAGAGGTTATAGGCCCAAGAACTTTCGACGAAGGTCTATTCAAACAACTTTTCTTGTCAAAACTTCCCCAACAGGTGCAAGCAGTTCTGGTCTCGCTCCAGGACAACGCCTCAGACGAGCTAGCTGCATCTGCCGACCGCATTTTAGAAACTACGAAACCTTCTACTGCCGAGGTATTTTCAGTCAAAGAAAAGCCTCAAACGACTCAGAATGATATAACCGATTTGTGTCATACACTCACGCGTTATCTTAGTCTTCGTACCGACCGTAAGAGATCGCGCACTCCACGTAGAAGCATTACGCGTAAGCGATCTGTCTCTAGACCACGAGAGACAGATAACCCCGACTGGTGCTGGTATCCTAACCAGTATGGAAAGTTTTCCAGAAATTGCAGAAAACCCTGCAATTTTCTCAACACGAAACCGACTGACTCGAAAAACAACTCGGGAAACTTCCAAGCCGGCACGCGTTAACGGCAACCGTAGCCGGCGAACATGGCCGTCTGTTATACATCACAGATGTGACAACGAGAGTTCGCTACCTCGTCGACACTGGCACAGAAGTTAGCGTTCTCCCAGCAAATCCTAACGACCGGCTTCACGAATCGGCTCTTAACTTACAGGCGGCAAACGGAAAACCGATCGCTACGTATGGCAAAAGGTAAGTTTACCTTAACGTGGGTTTACGCAAACCCATTCACTGGATTTTCGTTGTTGCGGATGTTTCTATGCCAATCATTGGTATGGACTTTCTACAACACCATAATCTGATCATCGATACGCGCAAACGGAGGCTAGTAGACGGAAACATTAATTTATCCGTTTGCGTAACTCCCTTTTCTGGTTGCAGATTATCCCCAGTCACAGTTAAGCATACGATAGACCCACTCTATCAACCACTACTCGATATGTACCCTGGGATACAACAAACTCAGCCGAAACTACCGTGTGTAACCAGCAATGTTACACATCACATCACGACTACAGGACCACCTGTATTCTCTAAAGCACGACGACTAGCTCCTGAAAAGCTCAGGTTAGCGAAAAACGAATTCGATCACATGATAGACTTAGGAATCATACGACCGTCAAGTAGCCCATTTGCATCTCCGTTGCACATGGTCCCTAAGAAGGACAGCAACGATTGGCGTTCAACTGGTGACTATCGGCGATTGAACGCGAAAACCATTCCCGATCGTTACCCGTTGCCTCACATTCACGATTTGACAGCTACCTTGAAAGGTACAACTGTTTTTTCGAAAATCGACTTGGTTAAAGCGTATAACCAAATACCTATGGCTACTGACGACATTCCGAAAACAGCTATCATAACTCCCTTCGGACTCTATGAATTTTAGCGAATGCCTTTCGGTCTAAGGAACGCTGCTCAAACATTCCAAAGATTCATAGACGACGTTTTTCGAGGTCTCAACTTCGTACATGCGTATGTTGACGACTGTCTAATCGCAAGTCCGGATAGAGAAACACATCTCAAGCATCTGGATCTTGTTTTCGAACGACTACAAAAACATGGCATAACTGTAAACGTTCAGAAATGCCAATTCGGAACCGACTCGTTAGACTTCCTAGGACACACAATCGATGCTCAAGGTATCCGACCCCTTAGAACCAAAGTGACGGCCATTCTGGATTACCCAGAACCGACCAACGTCAAGCAATTACGCACGTTTAATGGCCTCGTAAGTTTCAATAGACGTTTCATACCGAAATGCGCATTACTCATGAAACCTCTAACCGACCAACTTCGTGGAAATGCGAAATCCATTAATTTGGACGACAACGCACGAAAAGCATTCTCCACAGTTAGGGAACAGATTGACAAAGCAACAATGCTCGCACATCAGGACACCGAAGCACTCATTAGCATCGCGGTAGACGCATCCGACTCAGCAATCGGAGGAGTCTTACAACAATGGCTTAACAACTCCTCGCAACCCTTGGCATTTTCCTCTAGAAGGTTGCTAGACACCGAATCGAGATACAGCACATTCGGTAGGGAACTCCTAGCTATGTATTGTGCTGTACGGCATTTCCAACACTATGTCGAAGGCCGTGAATTCACTCTTTTCACGGACCATAAACCGCTCACTTTCTCGTTAAGCTCTCCTTCAGACAAATACTCCCACCGTGAGTCTCGACAACTGGACTACATTTCGCAGTTTACTTCAGATATTCAACACATCTCTGGAGCAAACAATGTAGTTGCAGACGCCTTATCTCGCATAACTTCCTTGAACAGTTTCCAAGGAATCGACCTTCTTAAACTCGCTGAGCTTCAAAAAGAAGACACTGATCTTCAGCACGAGTTATCGTCCACAACCCTTAAACTACGCATCAAACAGATGGGAACAGGTAAGGAAACCTTACTTTGTGACACATCTACAGGTAGGGATCGCCCAATCGTGCCGAAACATTATCGACGCAATGTCTTCAACACATTGCACAAACTTTCGCATCCAGGTGTTCGTGCAACCATCAAGCTTATAGCAGAACGGTTTTGCTGGCCTGGTATGAATAAAGACGTGAGGGAGTGGGCGCGCTCCTGTGTAAGCTGCCAAAAATCTAAGGTTATCAGACACAATAAATGTCCCTTAGGCTCATTTAAAACTCCCGATGCTCGTTTCGACCATGTTCATCTGGATTTGGTAAGACCCTTACCAGATTCAAATGGATACTCTTACCTCTTAACCTGCGTAGACCGTCTCACTCGATGGCCAGAAGCAGTACCTATCAAGGACATCACTGCTGAAACAGTGGCCCGCACATTCGTCGAACGATGGGTAGCAAACTTCGGCTGCTCTTCAACCATCACTACAGACCGCGGACGTCAGTTTGAATCTGATCTTTTCCGTCGTCTGACCACACTTTTGGAATCACTCGCTTCCAAACGACCCCCTACCACCCACAAGCAAACGGGTTGGTAGAACGCTTTCACCGACAACCAAAAGCTTCACTATCAGCTGCGAACGTTTCACAGTGGACCGACGCTCTTCCACTCGTCTTACTAGGTATCCGTGAAATCAGTGAAATTCCTCTTTCATTGGATTTATTGGCCATGATTTGAAAGTGAGTGAGCACAGAGCTCGTTAAATTGAATATAATATCTGAATGTTTGTTGTTATTAAGTATTAACCTGGTTAATACTAGGATCAGAGTCTATGAGTATATAATAAATTTTAGATGTATTTGAGACTTAAGTCCGCAATAGGAATAATAAGAACTGGTAGTTGTCCATCGAAAACAATTTTTTTCTTATTTTTAACGGTAAAATGTACTCGATGTACAAGATAGGATGATAATAACAGTACAATACACCCTACAATAGAACAAGTCAATGAATACCTAAACCATGTGAAAAACGTTACCATTTTCAAATTTCGCACGAACATTCTTTATCTAGGATACTTACAAGATCACGCAGAGGGATTCGGCAAACGTTTATGCACACAGCATTTAACAAACACATATGGGAAGGAAATACTTGTACTCAATACAAATAAATGACGAAAATTTTGCCAAAAATCCTCGTTACAAATATACTACAAAACTGAATTATTTTAGTTGATTGATATGCTCTTCTAAAATTGGTGTCAACGTGAGAATGAGAACTCCAGAGCACTATGAGTAGATAAACGTTACGGTTCGACTGAAGTAAAAAATGACCTAAAATATGCACAGCACTGTCAATATCACATGACCTATTTCGCAACCGACAAAACTGACAGAAGTCAAAGTGAGGACTCGGACAATGAATTTGGTAATATGTAATGACGTTACGAGCTATGTATGCCTTACAACTGATGAATATAAAATAAAGAGATTGAATAGCAATATTGTTACGCATAAAGTGTCCGTAGGACCAATCAAATGTCGCTGAGCCCTTGCGAAATCATCTGGCGGTTGAGTCCCTGTATGTCGAACGGTTCGCCGATCCCCGTCAGGGTCAAGGACAAGTAACACGCACCAATCGATTGCACGCTATGAACTAACTCATACGGTGGTGGTCTCAACTTCTTCCTTGTACCTACTTTTGCTAACACATTTCCGTAACAACGTCTTTTGTGTTATACGGGTTTCAAAGCATCCATATTACCTGTTATATCCGAGCGAAGATTAAACCACGAGTACCTTCTGAGACATTAATTGACTAATAATATCTGTATATTCTTATGCTATAACTATTCAACAATTAGATTGTGTATATTTATATTTCTCTTATTATAAGCTTCATTTTCACCTATAATTTTTTATTATACGATTTACTGTGACTAAGCTGTGTTCAGTTTAGTGACTACTGTCTCCCACGTTCATAGCCACTTTTTGGCTTTATTGTGTACAGACGTTATTTTCTATTTTATGGCGCGTTGCAGTCTAATTGCTTGATATATTGTAGATCACCAACGTAGATGATCTATGTCGAAATGATAAGAGGCCTACTCGAATTAGACGGGAATGGTGTGAGAAACTAACTAACGTCGAAGTCACACCTCGTGGTCGGCACATTACTTGGACTACCCCATTGACATATCAAGGTACTATAGATGCTTTGAAGACTGTACAACACGGAGGACGTTATTACAGAAATATATTAATTAAAGTAGATACAAGCGAAAGTAAGACCACTTCCGCATGGGCCAGTCCATGGCATATCATTAAATGATGCGCGTTGGTTATCCCTAACCATGACGAGGATCGATGATTTGCTCGATACTCAATGACCCGACTGCCGGATGATTTGGTTAAAGCTTAGTGACATTTCGCTGGCCCTACATTACTCCCTCACCAGATTCATTGGTTTGGCAGCGTGCTAAGATTGTATAAGTTGTATTTGATTGGTGGATAAATCACGTGATAAGAAGCCGGACATAGGGTTGTAACAGCTTAGGTTGGTTGGTTAGGAGTTGACCTCAAACAACCAAGCCTATGCCTGGACAATATAGTTCAAGTATTTATTCACTATCTTATTTTGTATAGGTGTCATATTCCCTATTATCTTATATTGAATGTTGAGAGGCTTTGTTTGTCTGAATACATGACTCCACGCTCCACTGTGACTGCGCGAAGATCGAAATAAAGACCTATTCACTATTTGTCCGAGGCTGTCGCCAAAATGCAAATGGGTCATAGAAACAGGAGCAGGTCACCACAACGACCACGATGCACGTCACAAAACAGGTCACAAATGTCCAGACAATCTGGGCAGTTTTGTTGGTACCACTGGAAGTTTGGTGTCAACTCAACCAAGTGCATGCAACCATGCGCCTGGCCTAAACAAAATTCCAAGATAGCGGGAAACGAGTAACCCCCTCCCAGGTCGCGACGACTGAGGAGGTGCGCCTAAACAGTCGCCTGTTTTATGTAAGAGACAGAAACTCTGGCTTGAATTTCTTGGTGGATACTGGCGCTGCTCTTAGTATCATCCCTCAAAACAAAGATAAGCTGAGTCCAGAAATATCCTCAATTACACTCCAAGCTGCAAATAAAACTAAAATCGCGACATTTGGGCAGAAAACTTTAACCCTAGATTTGGGGTTCAGGAGGCAATTCCCTTGGGTTTTCACGGTAGCCGACTTAGATCTGGCAATACTGGGGATGGACTTTCTAGAGAGATACGAATTTCTAGTTGACACTAAAAACGGCGCTTAACACTAACAGAAACTTCGAATTATACAAAAGGCAAAGAAAGTCACATCAGCTCTCTTAACTTGATTCAAACTCCTCCAGTAACAACAGCGAAATTCCAAGATATACTCGCGGAATTTCCAAACATAACTAAACCACACCCACAGCCTTCCGAAGACAAACTAAAAGTAAGTCATAATATCAAAACCAAAGGTGCACCGGTGTTTGCAAAACCCAGGAGACTAGCATCAGATAAGCTCAAAATCGCCGGAGCCGAGTTTGATTATATGCTACAACTCGGTATTATCCGTCCCTCTGATAGCCAATGGGCATCCCCTTTGCATATGGTCCCAAAGAAAAATGAAAGCGACTGGCGACCGTGCGAGGATTACAGAGCCCTCAACCGTCAAAGTGTACCAGATAGGTACCCAATACCGCATATCCAACATTTTACAAACGGTTTACAAGATATGAACATATTCACTAAAACTGACTTAGTCAGGGCATATCACAATATCCCGGTGGCCAATGAAGATATCCCCAAGACAGCTATTACTACACCTTTTGGCTTATTCGAGTTTGTACGCATGTCATTTGGCCTGAGAAATGCGGCACAGACATTTCAAAGATTCATAGATAACCTACTTCGAGATATGCCATTTGCTCAGGGGTAGATAGACGATTTGTTAATTGCCAGTCCCGATTTACAATCACACGAACAGCATGTACGAGCAGTGTTGAAAAGACTGAATGAACATGGAATGAACATACATCAAAGTAAGTGTGTTTTCGGTGTTCAAACTTTAGAATTTCTCGGTCACACAATAAGCCCAGAAGGGATTAAACCGATCAACAAAGAAGTAGATACCATCAAACAATACCCCATACCTAATTCTCTAACACAACTGAGAAGTTTTCTAGGTCTAATTAACTTTTATCGCAGATCCATACCAAGTTGTGCACAATTAATGCAACCTTTGGCAGATTCACTCGAAGGAAAACCAAAAGAATTCAAAGTGTCCTCTGACGCCGTCGAAGCTATTAAACAGCTTAAAGATAAACTAGCTCAAGCAACTACGTCGATGTATCCGAATTCTCTTTCCCCACTTACGTTTATGGTGGATGCTTCAGATAAAGCAGTAGGTGGTACCCTTAACCAACTGGTTAAAAACGCCTGGAAACCGATTGCTTTCTTCTCAAAAAGACTCGCTCCAGCAGAGACAATGTATTCTACCTTCGGGCGAGAACTTCTTGCAATCTACCTAACCATTAAACACTTCCGACACATGTTAGAAGGCAGGGAATTTATAGTCTTTACGGATAACAAACCACTAACGAATGCACTAAGAGCGAGAGCTGATAAATACTCACCTCGAGAGGTCCGACACCTTGACTATATATCACAGTTCACAAGCGATATCCGACATGTCAAAGGTCAGGACAATCAGGCGGCAGATGCTTTATCTAGACTAGAAATGAACGTGCTACAGCAGTCTACAGTAAGCTTCGAGACGTTGCGAAACGAACAAGAGCAGGACCTAGAATTACAAAACCTGCTTAAAACAAACAATGCAAGTCTTAATTTAAAACAGTTCCCATCACCTGTCGACGGTATTCTAATCTACCGTGACACGACCAAGGCAATGCCGCGACCTTTCGTTCCCAAAAGTATGCGAAAGTTGATGTATAATAACCTTCATTCTCTGTCTCATCCTGGCGCAAAATCTTCAACAAAACTAATCAATGCCAGATATATATGGCCGAATTTACAGAAGGATGTACACAAGTGGGTTAGAGAGTGTTCAGCATGCCAACAATCAAATGTTAATCGTCACACAAATTCACCCATAGGTGTTTTCTCGCAACCAGATGCACGTTTTGCCCATGTGCATATCGACCTGGTAGGCCCTTTACCTCGTTCAAACGGCTTTAATTATCTGTTTACATGCATAGATCGATTTACCAGATTCCCTATAGCCATCCCGATAGCGGACATTACGGCGGAAACAGTGGCCAAGGTTTTCATGCAGGACTGGGTAACCATTTTTGGTACACCCATAACAATAACGACTGATAGAGGAGCGCAATTCGAATCCGAACTATTTAATAACTTGGCTAAACTTCTAGGCTCCAATAGGACACGCCGCACTGCATATTATCACGGCTATGCCAACGTTAAACCAATTGTTATTAGTGGTCCATACAAAATCCTGGAACTTAACACCAGCGTTATAAAAGAGACATGTTGTGTCAATAACTTATATATATCGTTGGTTTAAGTATAATGTAAAATGGAAAATTACCAAACTTGTAGTTTTCTTTCTATAGCATTATTATTAATATAAACAAAGAACTTGTACTGTTCCAATATGGCACTTTGACACATCAATCTGTCCTCTTGTCATTTTTCTCTCATATCTGAGCGACTTACGGGCAACAAACATCGTATTGAAGGTGGGTAGCCATTAAACCACATCAGGTCACGAGGAAATGACTTCAATATTTCCTTACACCGATTAATCATTCATAATACTAATGAGTAATAGGACTTACACACTTCTAAGGTGCAGACCAATTCGTTGCTTGGATGAATTGATGAAATATTGCTTCAATATATCATGAATACCTAAATCAAACCACAAAAGATTATTTGACACAACTGTACTTGATCCTCACAGTCTACACAATTTTTTTCCTCCTTAACCGTATATTCTTTCCCATTTTGTGGAGTACTCTTATGTACCCTTTTGTAATCAAGCAGAGCGTATTTAGGAATGCACAAGTTCTTCATTCACTGATCACCACTTGTTCAGATCGACCACTAGGATGTAGCAGTTGAGTAAGTACATGATGACTTCAACCAAACAAAGCTTACAAAAACACAGTTCAAGTTTGCGAACTTCGGTATACTCGAGTTGAAACTAAAATGCAACCTTGAATGTCTACAAAGACACTCTCTTTTAAGAGTCATTTAATGTCATCTATATACAAATAATAAATAAAATGTTCTCATCTCTGTCTGTTAATCGTTACAAATAAGATGTCTTCTTGTTATTTTTTGTGTAATTTTGTAAGATGTATAGGCTCATAATCGGTTGTACAACCTCAGTTTGAGTGTAGCTCTTTTATGGTGTTTATATGCTGTAAAGACATCTTGAAAGTAGCCTAGCAGCCAAGGTCAGGGAAGGTAGCCAAGCTCATTTAACACGTCACACTGGCAGAAGTAAGATGTCGGAACTAAGTAGAGCAGAGAAAATAGCGGCTGCTAAGAAAAAGGTGTGTCCACTGACATATGACCATACTATTGCAGAATACTTTTATTTTGTTGGTTGGTTTTGACATTTCGATTTCTCTACGCAAATATTTAATTGGAGTACGTGTTCGGTCTAAGAAAAACTCGTGAGATCATCTGTTCAAATTTAAGTAGCAGTTTTCCTGTGGTATGTGGGGTCCAGGCACTTTCGATACTGGGTATTTGTGTTTATTGTTCGGGTATAGATCGCTAATGTGTTTGTAACCAAGTCATCGAAGGAATATCAAAAAGTGTATAGTGTCATCATAAATCCGCTAAAATACTTATCCTGTGGTTTTTTCGTGATCATCTGTGTCAGTCAACATTACATTGTAATAAGGTGGTGGCTGAAATCAGATAATGCATAAAGTTACCGGTTTTGGAGAGGACGGTTTGTTCTATCTATCATTTTCCAATTGTTAGGTATTTGCGGCCCTGTTTATCGGTTTATCAGCTCAATATAATAATTTGCTTTTAAGATCGTTATACACTCAGTTATTTTTCTTTACGTGAGATACGTCGGTCTATGGTCAAACACTAACAACTTTACACATTTCCCAATTACGAAGGACGTTCTACAATATAATCCACTGTTATACAGTGCACTTAACGTTCTATGTAGTAGTTTCAAAAACCTGGTGCCAGAAATTAGGTCTTTAACTCTCATCTTTCGACACGCCTGTTCGAAACGTCGGAATAAATTGCAGTTGTGCCACTAAGCCTTACTATCATTTAAATGGAATTAAACTAGCTTTGTAATTCGTTGTTTTTAGTGGTCTCATGTCGTACATAGCGGAAACTCACGTTTCTCTGAACAGTGCTTTCTATTTATAGTACTAATAAAGCCATATTGTGTTTTGTTTTCTTGCTTAAAATAAAAGTGGTTTAGACACAGACTTTTCTCACTCTAATATATGACATTGTATTAAATTTCAAAGTTAACGTGGGCGGAAAGCATAAATTCTGCTAATTGAACGTAACGAGTATTTTTGGTTTATTTCATATCAGATATAAGATTTATATAGCGTAAATATGCCAATGAGGATTTCGTGGAATTGATACATCATCGTGTTTAGATTTCTTGAGAACTATTATCAAGCTTCCACTGCTCACACATGCATGATACATCTGCTTTCCGAGACGTAGTTTTTAATTCTGAACCTCGAACAATTATAATTTCAACTTGACATTATCTTCTCAGTTTTACGTGGTAGATGAACTACACATATACTAATATTATGAAGTGATTTTTCGCCATACATCACATTCTTTCCTATACATCTTTCTAATAGCTAAGAGAATTCCAAGCTGCCAAGGCTTACAAACAGTCAAATGAATCATATGTCAACGAAGCTCATGGTTTCAACGTTTCGGGGACTGGTGGCTATCGAGTAAGTAATGGGAAAGGTTTTAATGCAGACCGTGATTTGTTTCTAAAGATCAGTTACTGAAAAGCTTTAGGGTTGAGATGCATATCTTCTATAGCTCACTGAGAAATAGTTATCTTCGGCTACAATGTATTTCATCATCCTGTGTAAATGTAAACGCATCAATTCACTTGTATAGTTGACCTTTTCAAGTATAATCCTCATCTACAAATGTGTAGCAACACTTGTTATCATCCGTAGACGAATGGATAAATTTGTTTCACGGTAAGTATATTTTTCCATGATCAGCTGTATGTCTTAGTTGATATTATTTCTATTTCATTCTCTCTCTCATCTTATAAATTAATTTCCTCACTTAAGTGTGGTAGCATGGATCATCATCATCTCAAACATCTAAATCATTATCATCATCATCATCATCAACATCTAAATCATCATCATCACCATCTAAATCAACATCATCACCATCATCTAAATCATCATCACCACCTAAATCATCATCATCATCTATATCATCATCTAATCCATCACCATCATCATCTATATCATCATCATCACCATCTAAATCAACATCATCACCATCATCTAAATCATCATCACCACCTAAATCATCATCATCATCTATATCATCATCATCACCATCTAAATCCTCTTCATCATCATCCTCATGTCTTTCTTCAGAAATACACAATGATTTGAATTCGTTTGTACAGATCTTTTCTCTTTTATATAATAATAATAAATAATAATTATCAATTTTTACTTGTTTCTCACGTTTCTTGTGGCTCCGTTTAAGAACGGATCTCTACTTGTGAAACTTGAACATTTTGTAGATATTATTTACGGGTTGCGAATTATAAATAAATCATAGAACAGAAATTATTCGTTTTGTTGATTTAAATATGTCAGATAAAAAGAAATAGGAAGATCAATTGGCTATTGAATGGAGATAGATGTATCCAGTTGTATTAAGGATCTAGACAATTTATACAAATATCCGTTGATATTTGAACGAATGGTTTGCCAGAAATTAGAGGTAGTGTTAATAGTGGTAATATATAAGAGAACGAGTGCGTATAATGACATAGTACGGGAAGAAAGAGTTTGTTCGTAGAAAGAAAGATACTTACCCGGTGATCCCAGCAGATGTGAGCAATATTTCTAAGGCATCTGTGGTCAAATACTAGTAGCTTAGCGGTTACTTGTATATAGTTTATATCAGAGAACATGAAATAGTTTATATGGTTGAGTATTGACAGATTAGTTATATGAATTTTAAAGAAAAAAACAGAATGTCATGGGAACAGGTTTATATTGAGGAATATGAACTACAATGAAAATAGACTGTTTGGATAAATGGAGGTCAGATAATAATGAAACACGGGGAAAGAGGTTAATATAACTGAAAGCATGCGTATTAAAAACTGAGGTAACCGGATCAAAGTAATATCGACAACTGTACAGTATCTTATCGAATGAATAAATTTAGTTTCAGCAAAGTATAAAAACATTTGAAGTCATTTTCTCACAGTTTCTCTTGAAATGATACCATTACATCCAAAATGATCAGCGACTGGACAGCTTAGAAAACCCGTTTGTTTAGCCTATTCGTATCATATATCTTTTTAAGCAGTTAGTGCATGTCGTGAAGCCTACTGTCACACCGTTTGATGCTGACACATTTGTATATGATCTCGACTACTTAGGAGGAAGGACGGAAGGTAGGAAACTAAGTTTATTTGAGTAAATATGTATGTGGCGAGACTCTAATTCACAGACGAGCCAATCAGATGCCTGTTAGAGATTTCAAGGTGACGGCGCAAACTTTAGTGCTTTGTGCTAACGTACGGTCGGTTCACAGGGAATTTTGTACAAAACATGATAATTCAGCGGCTATAACAAATAAAACGGCGGGACTATAATTTGTGGACGAATCAACCAGGTATAAGATAATAGATCTAGGATGTTAACGCGAAAGCCTTTCTTCTATTTGGCTAAATGAATTTCTGGCATTATAGCTGATGTCAGTTTGTGACGAAAACCCCATATATAATTCCTCACTACGGCGAATTACGACAAATAGTGTGAACTGGATAATAAAAGCACCAGTAACACTGTCTGCAGCCAGGTACTACAATATATCCGGATGTTTGGAGAGCGTACAGACTCCTACATAAGCTTGGTTATGTGCAACGTGTCGTTATCCACAAGTAGCATTTTGTGTACTCAACAACCGAAGTGCGCATAAACAATATGTGGTTGAGGCTGAAAGAGGTTTTGAGATTTTATCATGGCTCCAGAGGCCGACTGTACATGAAGGATCGCGGAACTTACTTTTTATCATTCCTCAACTTCGATCAAAAGCGCTTCTGATTCCTTACACATGTTATCATTATTTTTAAGCTTCTAGTCGACATCAGTTCCCTTAAAATTACACATACGTCTTGCTGACCAATCCAAACAATGAGAAAAAGCCAGCCCTACAAATCAACACTTACCGGATAACTCTAAGCAATCGATACGCAGAAACACAGTACACACAACATAAGTCAGTAAAGACAAATGGCTAAATTTCAACTTGATCGATCATTACTTGAAAACTAGATATATATTATGATCTTGGTTACTACACAAAGCACGGATAGTCCCTAAAATATTCTGCTACATTTAGAATTCTACAAACCAGTTTTCTTTTATTCATAAGATAATTTCATCGTATCACATTTATATATGTGAAACATCCATTAATACTGGAGATCTTTTCCATCACCAAGTGACTTGTTTATTACCAGTGAAAAATACTTAGTTCAGTGTAATAAATTACTTGTGCCTTCATTGTTTGAACACAATTGTAATTGTACGCTTAGCTAGTGAAATGATTGAAACATCATCAAATAAGAGAATGAATCTTTTCATAATCTTTTTATAGAAACAAGAACTATGATAAATAGAATACAGCATTAAATGTTATTTACATGTTTGTAAATATCATAGTATGTTCATTTGATAATAAGTAAATAAGTAGTATCTTTAGATGTATGATTTTAGTTAAACTTTATTTTCTCCTTTAAATTGATTTTCCTTTACTGCCTTCCTCATACTCTTTCAAATAATTCAATCCAGTAAAGTTGACGATGCTTAGGTAGTGTATCAGCATTTTAACATTCAATAGATGCTTTGAAAATAGCTTCATTAAATGTTGTTGCACTAGTTATGTCGGCATAATCATTATTATCATCATCATTATGAATTAAATGAACTAATGAATCATGTAGACCAACATGTAAATTTGTATTCAATTCGATGGATTTCTTTGGTTGTAACCATTGTTTATTAGTTTGTTTATAAAATCGTAGTAAATTTAGAATATCAGTTTTATTACCGATTGTTTGCATAGACGACGACGATGATGATGATGATGATGATGTTGGTTTGACATTTGTCATTTGAGGTAATAATTTACATAAACGTACAAATTGTTGAGTAAATTCACTATCCCGATTATCTTTATTGTATAAATAGCTGGAATGAAGAAATCAGATAGTTAAAGAATAAAAGAATAATAAAACTGAGTTAGGTTATTATCACTTATTTATGCAACTCTCTTTTGATAAAATTCAATCCTTTACAGTAATTAGATTATCAAGTTAAACGTTGGGTGGTGACATGTGTTATAATGAGTCACAGTGGAACAGTCTCATATTGGTGGGTGTAGACTACCTGGTTGGGAACCGCGAGATGTTAGCAACTGATGGCTAGAGACCCTGAATGACATGGCTCAAAATCGTTTGCAATGGCACAGGTGCATCCACTCTTTATGTTCTCCCAAATTCTAATCTTCTGAATTCTTCATGCTACTTTCACTTTTCTCTTTCCAAATTTATCTCACTGTATTATACTTCTTGAATAACATCTTCAAACCCTAATGTTTCCGATTACTGCTTGTACTTTGACTAACTTTAGCACTACGGGATTTGAATTGGCAACTGCATCTCTGTACTAATGTGGTGTGGCAACTCGAACTGATGTACGTACGTACGAAGTCCCACGTTGTGACTGACTGACTGACTGTGGCACAGATTCATTCCTTTTTTATCGTGCGCTATAAAGTAAAGATTGTGCACCTGTATTTTCGAATAATATCGGGATTGTTTAATCTTTCTTAGAATGGTAGCTGCTATATTATTTTAATTCCTTTGCAATTAAACGTTAATATGTGAGAACTTAGATAAACGTATATACATTTTGGATCCTACATTGATTATGACTGGCTGTCTAAAGATATATTCAAAACTGTTCGTTATTTATTCTAAGTCGGATTACGTATGTGATATAACAATCCAATGGATATAAAGATAGATGTTCAAAGAAGCACAGCGTCTAATTACACGATTGAGATACACATGCAGAAATGGTAAAGCGTAAATGCTAATCAGTCAGTCAGCTACAACGTAAGACCAGGCACATATATGCATCGTTTCAAGTTGCCATACCTAATCAGCACAGCAAGATGAACACCGGACTCATAGAAGTAGTTAATTCAGTGGTGGTAATATGTAAAAGACTGAGTGCGTATAATGACATAGTACGCGAGGAAAGAATTAGTTCATAGAAAGAAAGATATGAAGCGATTTTAATCTCATAGTTTAAGGAAGGACAACGAATGTATACAACGACGCCAATGTGATCGATATTGAGCCATGCTAATCCCAGCACTGTAAATCATATTTTCATAATTACAGTTTTCTGATTGTTCGGACTGAGTCCAGAGTTGGTCAAGATCACTAAGTCTCTCATGTTCGCACTTAATTATCAGGTTTATCACAAACTTTTGACAATAAGCAGAAAAATAATATTTTCAAGGGTAGGTTCCTAACAATGTCTATCTTCCATACATCTGAAATTAGGAAAGTGATGTTGCATTCATAGGGAATTTTTTGTTTTAATAAATACAAACTCATCGATTCAAATGGTGTACAGTTATCAAGAACAATAAAGGTTGACGAGTTATTTGGACTGTACCAGATAGAATTGCAGCCGCATAAACACGAATCACGGATGAGTTCGATTCAACTGGTTCAAGGAAGCTTGACAATGGTATAACAAGCTATATTTATACGAATTATGAATAGAAATAATATAAATTCGGAAATAAAGATTTAGTGATATCCATGGCAGAATAAATTTCAAAACAAGGAATCTTTATTCTTGCTCTATTTTTAGGATGAACTATGAGTATGAAAGTGACATAGTAGTTAAGGCGTCCAACTTCCGGAAAGTTAGTCAGTCTTAAAACTAGGGCTCATTTTGCCTGCATCGGATTGAACAACCGGATAATATCGTTGGTCAATTTTTGATGTTTACAACTACAGTTGATAAGTGTCCATTCTGTGAGAATTGCTTTGGTAATGTCGGCAATTCATAAGCATTTTTAAACAGGGATGGATAGTAACCAGAAGTGAAATCCAGAAAGCGTGTTACGTCCTATTTGGGACTCACCAACTAGATTTACCTGCATCCCACAGTTAATGTTCACCCCGAAATTAGAGCCATTCGCTTCAAACACCATCACGTTGTCTACTTAGCTAATCAGTTCAGATAGTCAACTGACTTTTGCAATGGGGAGAAATCTAATTCCTTTATATTAGTTGCTCTCTAAATCGTCCCATTATGTTTACAACTGTAATTCATCAGTCTATTTTTACTATTATTATAAAATATAGGCTAAATATGAACAAACTTCATCTCGTGTAAAATGTTCTGTAGCGTTGAAAGCGTCTATCTATATGATTAAAAGAAGAATATCTCTTAGATTATTTACCAACGTAAGATAACCTAAATAAAAGCTAAGTCCACAATAACTGCCAACAATTGAAATGAAAACTAAGAGAATATAACAATTCGAAAAACCGTCACATCTAAACAGAAATTCAATGAATGTACAAAACCTGAATAGAACTATTAGAATATATTTCACATTACAAGTTCATGTCAACACACCCAATAATAACGTACAATTAAATTGAGATAAGCATGACATATTCAAATAATGAAGAAATAGAGATCAGAGGTCAAACAAAACAAAACAAAACAAAAAGCAAATAGAAAACAGACTTAACAACTAACCTGATTTAAAACAATACGAAGTGAATTTAAAACTTGTTGATGTTCACCCCATAGTGCACATCTATATTTCACATGACATAACTGTTGACAACGCCAAAAAACTAGATTGGCAAACGCTGGAGAATCATAAGACAATGCATTGTAGTGATTCACTAGGTCAATATATCTATACAGTAAAAAACAAAAGCGAGTAATGGCACACATGATTATCTATAAAGATCCGAACGGTGCGTTAACTAAATATACCGTTCATTTACCTGGTATTTAAACACATTTTCGAAATTAGAGCTAGTGATAATTTCTGGTCCCTTAAATCAAAGTGGGTAAGATTTAAAAACTCCGACACTGCAATACCTGAATATCAAATATTCAAACTTCTATAAAATACGTATTTTGCATTATTGAAGAAACTGATACTTCATCCATACAATTTGAATTTCAGTCGGTCAGTGCAACAATCAAATGCTTTGTTCATTCATTCACCCAATCTCACAGTAGTTTCAAGTAACATTTAGAAAATACATTCACTGAATACATGTCTAAAGCATGATTATTACACATATACATATACCCCATTTACTTTTCCTTGCTCGAGGTACTTACCTACTATATAAATGTTAGGACAGTGCAATCGATATTTACATCATTTATACAACTAGTAACTCCCATTGACTTTCAAGTATTTTTTAATGAACAGTCGAAAAGTGGAAGAAAAATCCAACTACTGCAAAAAGCACACTGAGCAAAGTGAAGAATACATATTTACTGTCTTTTCCGTGTTACAGACAATATTAGCAGTTAGAAAGCACTAAAACAAGTGGAGCCAAGAAATTTCGGGCATATTGAAGTCACCACAAATAAGCTCGCCTGTGAATGGGAGGGATGATGCTAGTGTGAATACCTCCTATAATACTGCTATGGGTAAGAGTATCTCGGATAAAGTCGTCGTAACCCTCGCGGGTGTGAGATGAGTTTGAAGTGAGGGATTGAATGTTCTTCATTAGCTCGGTATTTTGATAGCTAGACTTAGTGGGAGATGTATCAAATGAGCTAGTGAAGTTGATTGGGAGTTTACCCAAGGGAAAGGGTCGGAGTACTCTCTGATGGAAATTGTACGGAGGAAACAAATTTATGGTTTGCATGTGGTTTGAAATAACTTGGGCTATATGCTTCAACAGAGGTGTCACTAGGAGTCGTATTCCAAAAATTCTTGTACAGGCCTACTGTGGAGTGTATGGTTACTTGCAAAATAGTCTTGATGGTTAGACTTGTGGTGGATCAGACGATATACAAACGCAAAAAGTATCAACAAAGTTAATAAAAAGCAATAGTAATATTAATATATATCAGTTAAATGTTACAAATACAATAAAAATGGGACTTTACTTAAGTTCACCCAAAATGATGCGTGTTCGGCTTTAATCTGGTACAATAAATCCACAATTAAAGATGCTTGATAATTCCAAACGTATCGATGAACTCCCCAGGGGTGTAATCCAAAGTAAGGTATGGTGTATTCGCTCTCACAGTCTATGAATGTAAATAATATTTATTTTAGATCATAGTTAACTCAATCTCAAATGAAAACAGAACGGGGAATGTGAGAGAAGCAGTGTATTTGTTAACCAGCAACGATATATCACGCTATGTAGTATCACAACGGAAAAAGTCTTCAAGGTCATTTACTTAAACAACAGGTACAATCATTTAATGATAAATTTACATGCAGTGAGAAATTGACAGAACAAATACAAATAATATTAAAAACTATTTACAAGATAAGCTTATCAAACTTATCTCCACAGACTGGTAGCCTTTGTTATGGCTATTTACGTTAGCGTGAGAGAGGTCTGCTGCGCGTAACTGGAAGGAGTTGGGACTGTTATTACACATGCGAGCCGTTTTTATGTGATAACTTAGTACTAAAGGGTGTGAAAAGTTTCTTTCTGAGAGTAATTACAGTTGTGATCCTGGGGAATGTAGATAGGGTGTGGAGTGAGAAACCTATTATTACCATTGTTATTAATGATTTTGGGCTGCGTGTAAGAAGGCTTGTTACGCTGAAGCTCACCACCCTTTTCGCAACTTCGAGGTGTTGAGGGCAAGTTATATGATAGCAGTGGGGAGTGTTCCCTTGCTTGCTTGCTCGATCGTTCTCTGGCCGTTTGCAGAATATATTTTCCATACCAAGCCTGGACTTCTCCTTCTAGATAGCGGGGCTGGGACGCATCAATAGTTAGATTACTGGTCTTCGGTCATTGAGTCTTGTTCTCGTTCGCAGCATAAGTGAACTCGTGAGCTTCAAATCATAACCGTAGACGAGAATGTTATATCCATTAGAAGGTCTATGATGAAGTTAAACAAAAATGGAGAAAGTGGACAGTCTTGTCGGACACCACTTGAAGTTCCAAAAGCAGATGATAGTTCGCCATAAGCTCTGACTCGACTGGTAGCGTTTATGTACTTCTGAGGAACGCCTTTCAATGAAAGACACTGCCATAGAAACTCGCGGTCTACCGAGTCAAATGCTAATTTTAAGTCAAGAAAGACCACCATTGTCGGACGTCGATAAGTATGCCAATGTTCTAGAACCTGACGAATGGTGAATATGTGGTCGATGCAGCCACGACCAGGTCTGAAGCCAGCTTGATTCTCTCGTGTTTGCAGTTCACGAGTCTTAGTTAGGCGTGTGATAATTATCGGGGCTAGTATTTTAGATACTGTATTAGTTAAACTAATCCCTCTATGGTTTCCACAGGATGATTTTAACGCTCTCTTATATATTGGGACGGTAAGTGATTGTGACCAGTCAGATAGAATAACGTCTAACTCCCAAATCTTATCTAAAATATCAGTCAACCTAATCGTCAAAATTGGATTACCACCCTTAAAATTATCTGGTGTCAATCCATCTGGACCAGCTACCCTTCCTGGTTTCCGATTAACTATAGCCTTTTGAACTTCTGCTAGAGTTGGGGGACCTGTAGTGGCATTGGACAATAGCCACACAATCCACAAAGCTGTGAACACGAGACTACTCAGAAAATAGACATTCAATATTTAACGCGGAGAAATACCTAACAATGGAGAAGGCGCGAACAACGAATGGAATAAACTAGAGTTGATCGAGTAGCATGGTTCGGCCATGCAGGCGTGGTCCATCTGAATATTACCTTATATCTTCTATTCATATTAAATATATTGTTCCTTCTCTAGCCTAACCTTGTTCTACATCATGTATTGGTAGTTGATAAGATACAGTGAGTTGGTGTAGTCCATGATGTGACTTCCATGTAAGATCTTATAGATTAGGCAGTTATATCATGACAAATCTACAATTTTAGGATTAGGTCTATTATTAGAGCAGTACTAATACCATAGTAGACCATAATTCTACAGACCTACTTCAATGTTACATTCACACAGTCTGGGAATGGAGGGTAATTGTAGAATAGCTAAAGACTTAACCTAGATCTGATTTGTTTTCACTCTTCATTGTGTTCAGAGCCTGATGCAATGTGTTTACGAGAATCCATCAGTGCAATAGACCTTGAAAGGAATCCATTGGTTCTTTGTAACCCTGTGGCCTAAATCACTAAAAGATATCACTGCTGTTTGTATATCTTTCCGAGCAACACCTGGGTCAGCCTCGTTTTCAGAACTACCTAATTGTGACCTCAGTTGTTCCTGGAAACTACTTTTGGTTTTCTTGCTACTCAATTCAGTTCTGATGGGTCTTTTAACCGAGGTTTTTTTCCGTCCAGTGAGGCACAAGCAGATGCGTGCCCGTCTTAGGGCGTGGTCGAAGACCATATAGGTAATTCAGAATGAACGACAATCTTCTACCGACCCTCTCCAACGATGACTGATGGCAATATGGTCTATTAGAGTCCATCGTTGGTTTGGTGTAGGGGGTCGCCATGTTAGACGATGTCTCTCCTTATGCTTAAAATTTGCGCTTGCTAAAAATAAACGATTGTCTGAGCACAGTTGCAGCAGACGATCACCATTATCTGTTCGTTGTGCTGGAATACTAAAATACCCACCTAAATGCCTTTCTGTTTGGTTTAAACTACCTATCTGAGCATTAAAGTCACCTGCTACGAGTACCATGTCTGAACGTTTAGCTTTCTGTAAAATTCATCCTTCACTTCATCTGAGCTGCAGTCGGTGGGAGCGTAGGCAGAAACGACAAAAAGGCAATGACATGTGTCCCTATCCGTCCGAGTTCTTACGGAGCCGAACAGCACATAAACGACTGTTAACGTTGATCCACACTAACAGTGCTTGTTCTGCCGTCATGTTCAGTGCTATGCCTACTCCTGCCAGTCCACGAGAGCTGGGCGTCGGGTCACCAGATACACGGAGGGTGTATCTCGTTGGCTCTCCGTTTCGCTGAGGTGAGGTCAAATGAATGTCCACACTGGGATCCCGTATGCGTGTTTCAGAGACACAGCATACATCAATGATACGAGATTCTAGGGTTCTAGCCAGAGAAGCCTGTTGACCGATTTGACATAGGGTGCGTACATTGAAGGCTCCAATGTGTAGTTTGGAGCGAGGTTTCAGTAGACCTGGGACAGTGTTTTGCGCACTAGAATCGTTAGCTGTGGTGATATTTGAATGGGAAGCCGAAAGAGGAAATTTAGAGGTGAAAGTCTATGTAGGAGGAATAGTAGGAATTGAAGAGGGAGGTTGATTATGAATACAGTGGTTTTGAGTGCTGTTAGAGATGTGAGGGCGGTTATCACTTCCCGGTTGTCCACACCGTGGAAGGGTTCTTCCGGAGGTGCCTAAAAAGGAACTTGGATTAAAGATGGTCATAGTGACCTGGGAGCGTGATCGCAGTGCTCAAGGAACAACTGCTTGAGGTCGGTCACACATCACTTTTTATGGGTAATTTTTGTGTTACCTCCGTACTTGTTGAGACCTTACCGTCGGAGACGGATATCCATTGGATAAGGCGAGGTGTGCATTTTTAGCGTCGACCTTTTCTGACCCCACCCCTCCTTGTCGGAAGGGAGCATCGTTTTCATGCTGATTGTCTGAAGGAAACACATTACTGCTGTGACACCTCTGTACAATCAGTGGTACGACTTCACCTTCGGACCTTAGATTTGTTGCTTTTAGTCTTACCGCTCTTCAACCGACCTGTCTGACATACTAGGACCTTGAGGAACGGTTGTACCAGCCAGTATAGCTTGATCGCTTCATCACGATAGGCAAGCCCGACCACCACGTCAAGGTAGCAACAACGGTTGGGTACCATAATCAGTACTTAGATTTAAACAAATAAAATGTTAGATGGTTGGAGACATTCATGAAAAAACCCTGGACTTAAGTTTCTTATTAGTAGACACTCTTTATCAACAGCAATCTTGAGAGGATTAATAATGGATGTCGAATTCGAATAGTTATCACCTAGCTCCATAATCTTAGATGTTAGCACAGTGGTATTTATATATATTAACCAGATTTTGAATCGTAGATGAGCTAACCTTACACTAGTTAATCAATAGTTCAAAATTTTAAGAATATTTATTGTCATTATGAAATACGACGACCTAGGTTTAATTTAGAGTTGAGCAATCATTGAATCAGGAGCGAAATTAAGCCATGTATTGCTATTCTATGTGTTTCCCTTTTGAAGTAATAACTAGTTTCATGAGGGTCTAGTTAATTCACTAAAATAATGAAACATAATAATAACACATAAGTAAAGAAAGGGATATTCATAGACTGGTTGGTATGAAACTAACTCAACTAATATGATTAGATAACAATCCTATGATAATAGATCTCGATTGGTTTTCTATTACTGAATTGATAAAAGTCTACTGAATAGAAATTAATACTTATCATATGATAAGCTATTTATACCATAAACGAAAATCCTAAAAATTTATCAGTAAACTGTCATTATAATCAGTATCTATTAGAATGTCTGAATCTACAACCATTCATTATTCACTGTAATATGATCACTTACAGGAAGAAACAGTAAACTCTTGAAAATAAACTGGTGGATGAATAATATTTGTTTACCACATTGAAGCAATGACTTGAAAGTTGAGATATTTAACACTGAACTAGTGAATTCAACCTGAGGTCTTTCCTAAACTTTAGTTTATACAAATCAGAACTAATGTTGGCTCACACACACATACATATAAACTGTAACTCAAAATCATCTAAATTAACCTTTACTTTAAAGATAGCTTACATTAGTATCAGAAGTGGTTTTTGTGGATATTATAGTTATTTTAATAGTTGAAACCATGAGTCAATTGAAGCTAGATCACCATGGAAAACCTGGAAGCATTAAACGACCGTTTCGTTTAGGTGTGAGACTCCTGAGCAGTACGCATCCATGATCCCGCCTCACGAGATTCGAACCCAGGACATACCAGACTTGCACGTTAACGCTTTACCTATAGACCACTGAGCAACACATCAACCATTGTCTTCAGTGAGTTATTATCTCACAACAGAACCGATCGAACTCCATCATTGAATACAGGCTCAGTGGTCTAAAGGTTAAGTGTTCCTACGCAAGACCGATAGGTCTTGTGTTCGAATCTCGCGAGGTGGGATCGTGGATACGAACTGGTGAGGAGTCCCACAATAGGACGAAACGACCGCCCAATGCTTCCATGTGTTGCATGGTGATCCAGCTTCAATTAGCTCATGACCTCAACCATTTAAATTACATTAATTGAAAGTATTTATTCTTATTCTACCTATCATTCTCTTACATACACTATTAATTAGAATGGCGATAAATATAAACTCACGCAATTCTACTCAAAAATTGTGTAATCAACTTACGACTTTTGTTTTCATAATATATTATCTAAGTATAAAAATGTTCTATGTTGTCCTGACTACTGTTGAAATTGATTTCGACAAATTAGACCAAAAATAAATTCTTTCTTACAATCAAGATGATCTTATTGTTTTTGTTAATAATATAGAACATGGTAACTGAATCTCTGTCAGTTCTCTCTAGTATCTATGATAAAAGTGGTCAATATACAATATTCCTATTAGTAGGTTGAAGCTTAAAGTCAAGCCTATATTCCACAAGAAATCAATAGACTAGTTGTTTTGACTAATATCCATAGAGTAATTTGAATGTTCATCATTATTATTTTACACTGATGCATTACATGTTAAATAACTTTAGTTAAAAGTTCTATATTACGATGAAATATTGATCTTATGAAAGTTGTGTTTCATTTGTTCAACTTAAGAACAGATTTTTCCCATGTATATTCAAAATTTTCCCACGCCTAGTATGAGGTATTACATGTTATATTGGGAATAGTTAAAAATATGTTATACAATTATACTATAGGACAAGTTATTAATTAAAGTACCGTTTAACTTATAAAAAGTTATTAGTTCCATCTTTCATCTAGAAAAAAAGATCTAATACAACTACGTACTTGTACAAGTTACTAATCTCCATCAATATCTATATAATTGCTAATTCTATTCAGGTTTTGTACATTCATTGAATTTCTGTTTAGATGTGACGGTTTTTCGAATTGTTATATTCTCTTAGTTTTCATTTCAATTGTTGGCAGTTATTGTGGACTTAGCTTTTATTTAGGTTATCTTACGTTGGTAAATAATCTAAGAGATATTCTTCTTTTAATCATATAGATAGACGCTTTCAACGCTACAGAACATTTTACATGAGATGAAGTTTGTTCATATTTAGCCTATATTTTATAATAATAGTAAAAATAGACTGATGAATTACAGTTGTAAACATAATGGGACGATTTAGAGAGCAACTAATATAAAGGAATTAGATTTCTCCCCATTGCAAAAGTCAGTTGACTATCTGAACTGATTAGCTAAGTAGACAACGTGATGGTGTTTGAAGCGAATGGCTCTAATTTCGGGGTGAACATTAACTGTGGGATGCAGGTAAATCTAGTTGGTGAGTCCCAAATAGGACGTAACACGCTTTCTGGATTTCACTTCTGGTTACTATCCATCCCTGTTTAAAAATGCTTATGAATTGCCGACATTACCAAAGCAATTCTCACAGAATGGACACTTATCAACTGTAGTTGTAAACATCAAAAATTGACCAACGATATTATCCGGTTGTTCAATCCGATGCAGGCAAAATGAGCCCTAGTTTTAAGACTGACTAACTTTCCGGAAGTTGGACGCCTTAACTACTATGTCACTTTCATACTTATAGTTCATCTTAAAAATAGAGCAAGAATAAAGATTCCTTGTTTTGAAATTTATTCTGCCATGGATATCACTAAATCTTTATTTCCGAATTTATATTATTTCTATTCATAATTCGTATAAATATAGCTTGTTATACCATTGTCAAACGGCTCGCATGTGTAATAACAGTCCCAACTCCTTCCAGTTACGCGCAGCAGACCTCTCTCACGCTAACGTAAATAGCCATAACAAAGGCTACCAGTCTGTGGAGATAAGTTTGATAAGCTTATCTCGTAAATAGTTTTTAATATTATTTGTATTTGTTCTGTCAATTTCTCACTGCATGTAAATTTATCATTAAATGATTGTACCTGTTGTTTAAGTAAATGACCTTGAAGACTTTTTCCGTTGTGATACTACATAGCGTGATATATCGTTGCTGGTTAACAAATACACTGCTTCTCTCACATTCCCGTTCTGTTTTCATTTGAGATTGAGTTAACTATGATCTAAAATAAATATTATTTACATTCATAGACTGTGAGAGCGAATACACCATACCTTACTTTGGATTACACCCTGGGGAGTTCATCGATACGTTTGGAATTATCAAGCATCTTTAATTGTGGATTTATTGTACCAGATTAAAGCCGAACACGCATCATTTTGGGTGAACTTAAGTAAAGTCCCATTTTTATTGTATTTGTAACATTTAACTGATATATATTAATATTACTATTGCTTTTTATTAACTTTGTTGATACTTTTTGCGTTTGTATATCGTCTGATCCACCACAAGTCTAACCATCAAGACTATTTTGCAAGTAACCATACACTCCACAGTAGGCCTGTACAAGAATTTTTGGAATACGACTCCTAGTGACACCTCTGTTGAAGCATATAGCCCAAGTTATTTCAAACCACATGCAAACCATAAATTTGTTTCCTCCGTACAATTTCCATCAGAGAGTACTCCGACCCTTTCCCCTTGGGTAAACTCCCCAATCAACTTCACTAGCTCATTTGATACATCTCCCACTAAGTCTAGCTATCAAAATACCGAGCTAATGAAGAACATTCAATCCCTCACTTCAAACTCATCTCACACCCGCGAGGGTTACGACGACTTTATCCGAGATACTCTTACCCATAGCAGTATTATAGGAGGTATTCACACTAGCATCATCCCTCCCATTCACAGGCGAGCTTATTTGTGGTGACTTCAATATGCCCGAAATTTCTTGGCTCCACTTGTTTTAGTGCTTTCTAACTGCTAATATTGTCTGTAACACGGAAAAGACAGTAAATATGTATTCTTCACTTTGCTCAGTGTGCTTTTTGCAGTAGTTGGATTTTTCTTCCACTTTTCGACTGTTCATTAAAAAATACTTGAAAGTCAATGGGAGTTACTAGTTGTATAAATGATGTAAATATCGATTGCACTGTCCTAACATTTATATAGTAGGTAAGTACCTCGAGCAAGGAAAAGTAAATGGGGTATATGTATATGTGTAATAATCATGCTTTAGACATGTATTCAGTGAATGTATTTTCTAAATGTTACTTGAAACTACTGTGAGATTGGGTGAATGAATGAACAAAGCATTTGATTGTTGCACTGACCGACTGAAATTCAAATTGTATGGATGAAGTATCAGTTTCTTCAATAATGCAAAATACGTATTTTATAGAAGTTTGAATATTTGATATTCAGGTATTGCAGTGTCGGAGTTTTTAAATCTTACCCACTTTGATTTAAGGGACCAGAAATTATCACTAGCTCTAATTTCGAAAATGTGTTTAAATACCAGGTAAATGAACGGTATATTTAGTTAACGCACCGTTCGGATCTTTATAGATAATCATGTGTGCCACTACTCGCTTTTGTTTTTTACTGTATAGATATATTGACCTAGTGAATCACTACAATGCATTGTCTTATGATTCTCCAGCGTTTGCCAATCTAGTTTTTTGGCGTTGTCAACAGTTATGTCATGTGAAATATAGATGTGCACTATGGGGTGAACATCAACAAGTTTTAAATTCACTTCGTATTGTTTTAAATCAGGTTAGTTGTTAAGTCTGTTTTCTATTTGCTTTTTGTTTTGTTTTGTTTTGTTTGACCTCTGATCTCTATTTCTTCATTATTTGAATATGTCATGCTTATCTCAATTTAATTGTGCGTTATTATTGGGTGTGTTGACATGAACTTGTAATGTGAAATATATTCTAATAGTTCTATTCAGGTTTTGTACATTCATTGAATTTCTGTTTAGATGTGACGGTTTTTCGAATTGTTATATTCTCTTAGTTTTCATTTCAATTGTTGGCAGTTATTGTGGACTTAGCTTTTATTTAGGTTATCTTACGTTGGTAAATAATCTAAGAGATATTCTTCTTTTAATCATATAGATAGACGCTTTCAACGCTACAGAACATTTTACATGAGATGAAGTTTGTTCATATTTAGCCTATATTTTATAATAATAGTAAAAATAGACTGATGAATTACAGTTGTAAACATAATGGGACGATTTAGAGAGCAACTAATATAAAGGAATTAGATTTCTCCCCATTGCAAAAGTCAGTTGACTATCTGAACTGATTAGCTAAGTAGACAACGTGATGGTGTTTGAAGCGAATGGCTCTAATTTCGGGGTGAACATTAACTGTGGGATGCAGGTAAATCTAGTTGGTGAGTCCCAAATAGGACGTAACACGCTTTCTGGATTTCACTTCTGGTTACTATCCATCCCTGTTTAAAATGCTTATGAATTGCCGACATTACCAAAGCAATTCTCACAGAATGGACACTTATCAACTGTAGTTGTAAACATCAAAAATTGACCAACGATATTATCCGGTTGTTCAATCCGATGCAGGCAAAATGAGCCCTAGTTTTAAGACTGACTAACTTTCCGGAAGTTGGACGCCTTAACTACTATGTCACTTTCATACTTATAGTTCATCTTAAAAATAGAGCAAGAATAAAGATTCCTTGTTTTGAAATTTATTCTGCCATGGATATCACTAAATCTTTATTTCCGAATTTATATTATTTCTATTCATAATTCGTATAAATATAGCTTGTTATACCATTGTCAAACGGCTCGCATGTGTAATAACAGTCCCAACTCCTTCCAGTTACGCGCAGCAGACCTCTCTCACGCTAACGTAAATAGCCATAACAAAGGCTACCAGTCTGTGGAGATAAGTTTGATAAGCTTATCTCGTAAATAGTTTTTAATATTATTTGTATTTGTTCTGTCAATTTCTCACTGCATGTAAATTTATCATTAAATGATTGTACCTGTTGTTTAAGTAAATGACCTTGAAGACTTTTTCCGTTGTGATACTACATAGCGTGATATATCGTTGCTGGTTAACAAATACACTGCTTCTCTCACATTCCCGTTCTGTTTTCATTTGAGATTGAGTTAACTATGATCTAAAATAAATATTATTTACATTCATAGACTGTGAGAGCGAATACACCATACCTTACTTTGGATTACACCCTGGGGAGTTCATCGATACGTTTGGAATTATCAAGCATCTTTAATTGTGGATTTATTGTACCAGATTAAAGCCGAACACGCATCATTTTGGGTGAACTTAAGTAAAGTCCCATTTTTATTGTATTTGTAACATTTAACTGATATATATTAATATTACTATTGCTTTTTATTAACTTTGTTGATACTTTTTGCGTTTGTATATCGTCTGATCCACCACAAGTCTAACCATCAAGACTATTTTGCAAGTAACCATACACTCCACAGTAGGCCTGTACAAGAATTTTTGGAATACGACTCCTAGTGACACCTCTGTTGAAGCATATAGCCCAAGTTATTTCAAACCACATGCAAACCATAAATTTGTTTCCTCCGTACAATTTCCATCAGAGAGTACTCCGACCCTTTCCCCTTGGGTAAACTCCCAATCAACTTCACTAGCTCATTTGATACATCTCCCACTAAGTCTAGCTATCAAAATACCGAGCTAATGAAGAACATTCAATCCCTCACTTCAAACTCATCTCACACCCGCGAGGGTTACGACGACTTTATCCGAGATACTCTTATCCATAGCAGTATTATAGGAGGTATTCACACTAGCATCATCCCTCCCATTCACAGGCGAGCTTATTTGTGGTGACTTCAATATGCCCGAAATTTCTTGGCTCCACTTGTTTTAGTGCTTTCTAACTGCTAATATTGTCTGTAACACGGAAAAGACAGTAAATATGTATTCTTCACTTTGCTCAGTGTGCTTTTTGCAGTAGTTGGATTTTTCTTCCACTTTTCGACTGTTCATTAAAAAATACTTGAAAGTCAATGGGAGTTACTAGTTGTATAAATGATGTAAATATCGATTGCACTGTCCTAACATTTATATAGTAGGTAAGTACCTCGAGCAAGGAAAAGTAAATGGGGTATATGTATATGTGTAATAATCATGCTTTAGACATGTATTCAGTGAATGTATTTTCTAAATGTTACTTGAAACTACTGTGAGATTGGGTGAATGAATGAACAAAGCATTTGATTGTTGCACTGACCGACTGAAATTCAAATTGTATGGATGAAGTATCAGTTTCTTCAATAATGCAAAATACGTATTTTATAGAAGTTTGAATATTTGATATTCAGGTATTGCAGTGTCGGAGTTTTTAAATCTTACCCACTTTGATTTAAGGGACCAGAAATTATCACTAGCTCTAATTTCGAAAATGTGTTTAAATACCAGGTAAATGAACGGTATATTTAGTTAACGCACCGTTCGGATCTTTATAGATAATCATGTGTGCCACTACTCGCTTTTGTTTTTTACTGTATAGATATATTGACCTAGTGAATCACTACAATGCATTGTCTTATGATTCTCCAGCGTTTGCCAATCTAGTTTTTTGGCGTTGTCAACAGTTATGTCATGTGAAATATAGATGTGCACTATGGGGTGAACATCAACAAGTTTTAAATTCACTTCGTATTGTTTTAAATCAGGTTAGTTGTTAAGTCTGTTTTCTATTTGCTTTTTGTTTTGTTTTGTTTTGTTTGACCTCTGATCTCTATTTCTTCATTATTTGAATATGTCATGCTTATCTCAATTTAATTGTGCGTTATTATTGGGTGTGTTGACATGAACTTGTAATGTGAAATATATTCTAATAGTTCTATTCAGGTTTTGTACATTCATTGAATTTCTGTTTAGATGTGACGGTTTTTCGAATTGTTATATTCTCTTAGTTTTCATTTCAATTGTTGGCAGTTATTGTGGACTTAGCTTTTATTTAGGTTATCTTACGTTGGTAAATAATCTAAGAGATATTCTTCTTTTAATCATATAGATAGACGCTTTCAACGCTACAGAACATTTTACATGAGATGAAGTTTGTTCATATTTAGCCTATATTTTATAATAATAGTAAAAATAGACTGATGAATTACAGTTGTAAACATAATGGGACGATTTAGAGAGCAACTAATATAAAGGAATTAGATTTCTCCCCATTGCAAAAGTCAGTTGACTATCTGAACTGATTAGCTAAGTAGACAACGTGATGGTGTTTGAAGCGAATGGCTCTAATTTCGGGGTGAACATTAACTGTGGGATGCAGGTAAATCTAGTTGGTGAGTCCCAAATAGGACGTAACACGCTTTCTGGATTTCACTTCTGGTTACTATCCATCCCTGTTTAAAAATGCTTATGAATTGCCGACATTACCAAAGCAATTCTCACAGAATGGACACTTATCAACTGTAGTTGTAAACATCAAAAATTGACCAACGATATTATCCGGTTGTTCAATCCGATGCAGGCAAAATGAGCCCTAGTTTTAAGACTGACTAACTTTCCGGAAGTTGGACGCCTTAACTACTATGTCACTTTCATACTCATAGTTCATCCTAAAAATAGAGCAAGAATAAAGATTCCTTGTTTTGAAATTTATTCTGCCATGGATATCACTAAATCTTTATTTCCGAATTTATATTATTTCTATTCATAATTCGTATAAATATAGCTTGTTATACCATTGTCAAACGGCTCGCATGTGTAATAACAGTCCCAACTCCTTCCAGTTACGCGCAGCAGACCTCTCTCACGCTAACGTAAATAGCCATAACAAAGGCTACCAGTCTGTGGAGATAAGTTTGATAAGCTTATCTTGTAAATAGTTTTTAATATTATTTGTATTTGTTCTGTCAATTTCTCACTGCATGTAAATTTATCATTAAATGATTGTACCTGTTGTTTAAGTAAATGACCTTGAAGACTTTTTCCGTTGTGATACTACATAGCGTGATATATCGTTGCTGGTTAACAAATACACTGCTTCTCTCACATTCCCCGTTCTGTTTTCATTTGAGATTGAGTTAACTATGATCTAAAATAAATATTATTTACATTCATAGACTGTGAGAGCGAATACACCATACCTTACTTTGGATTACACCCTGGGGAGTTCATCGATACGTTTGGAATTATCAAGCATCTTTAATTGTGGATTTATTGTACCAGATTAAAGCCGAACACGCATCATTTTGGGTGAACTTAAGTAAAGTCCCATTTTTATTGTATTTGTAACATTTAACTGATATATATTAATATTACTATTGCTTTTTATTAACTTTGTTGATACTTTTTGCGTTTGTATATCGTCTGATCCACCACAAGTCTAACCATCAAGACTATTTTGCAAGTAACCATACACTCCACAGTAGGCCTGTACAAGAATTTTTGGAATACGACTCCTAGTGACACCTCTGTTGAAGCATATAGCCCAAGTTATTTCAAACCACATGCAAACCATAAATTTGTTTCCTCCGTACAATTTCCATCAGAGAGTACTCCGACCCTTTCCCTTGGGTAAACTCCCAATCAACTTCACTAGCTCATTTGATACATCTCCCACTAAGTCTAGCTATCAAAATACCGAGCTAATGAAGAACATTCAATCCCTCACTTCAAACCCATCTCACACCCGCGAGGGTTACGACGACTTTATCCGAGATACTCTTACCCATAGCAGTATTATAGGAGGTATTCACACTAGCATCATCCCTCCCATTCACAGGCGAGCTTATTTGTGGTGACTTCAATATGCCCGAAATTTCTTGGCTCCACTTGTTTTAGTGCTTTCTAACTGCTAATATTGTCTGTAACACGGAAAAGACAGTAAATATGTATTCTTCACTTTGCTCAGTGTGCTTTTTGCAGTAGTTGGATTTTTCTTCCACTTTTCGACTGTTCATTAAAAAATACTTGAAAGTCAATGGGAGTTACTAGTTGTATAAATGATGTAAATATCGATTGCACTGTCCTAACATTTATATAGTAGGTAAGTACCTCGAGCAAGGAAAAGTAAATGGGGTATATGTATATGTGTAATAATCATGCTTTAGACATGTATTCAGTGAATGTATTTTCTAAATGTTACTTGAAACTACTGTGAGATTGGGTGAATGAATGAACAAAGCATTTGATTGTTGCACTGACCGACTGAAATTCAAATTGTATGGATGAAGTATCAGTTTCTTCAATAATGCAAAATACGTATTTTATAGAAGTTTGAATATTTGATATTCAGGTATTGCAGTGTCGGAGTTTTTAAATCTTACCCACTTTGATTTAAGGGACCAGAAATTATCACTAGCTCTAATTTCGAAAATGTGTTTAAATACCAGGTAAATGAACGGTATATTTAGTTAACGCACCGTTCGGATCTTTATAGATAATCATGTGTGCCATTACTCGCTTTTGTTTTTTACTGTATAGATATATTGACCTAGTGAATCACTACAATGCATTGTCTTATGATTCTCCAGCGTTTGCCAATCTAGTTTTTTGGCGTTGTCAACAGTTATGTCATGTGAAATATAGATGTGCACTATGGGGTGAACATCAACAAGTTTTAAATTCACTTCGTATTGTTTTAAATCAGGTTAGTTGTTAAGTCTGTTTTCTATTTGCTTTTTGTTTTGTTTTGTTTTGTTTGACCTCTGATCTCTATTTCTTCATTATTTGAATATGTCATGCTTATCTCAATTTAATTGTACGTTATTATTGGGTGTGTTGACATGAACTTGTAATGTGAAATATATTCTAATAGTTCTATTCAGGTTTTGTACATTCATTGAATTTCTGTTTAGATGTGACGGTTTTTCGAATTGTTATATTCTCTTAGTTTTCATTTCAATTGTTGGCAGTTATTGTGGACTTAGCTTTTATTTAGGTTATCTTACGTTGGTAAATAATCTAAGAGATATTCTTCTTTTAATCATATAGATAGACGCTTTCAACGCTACAGAACATTTTACACGAGATGAAGTTTGTTCATATTTAGCCTATATTTTATAATAATAGTAAAAATAGACTGATGAATTACAGTTGTAAACATAATGGGACGATTTAGAGAGCAACTAATATAAAGGAATTAGATTTCTCCCCATTGCAAAAGTCAGTTGACTATCTGAACTGATTAGCTAAGTAGACAACGTGATGGTGTTTGAAGCGAATGGCTCTAATTTCGGGGTGAACATTAACTGTGGGATGCAGGTAAATCTAGTTGGTGAGTCCCAAATAGGACGTAACACGCTTTCTGGATTTCACTTCTGGTTACTATCCATCCCTGTTTAAAAATGCTTATGAATTGCCGACATTACCAAAGCAATTCTCACAGAATGGACACTTATCAACTGTAGTTGTAAACATCAAAAATTGACCAACGATATTATCCGGTTGTTCAATCCGATGCAGGCAAAATGAGCCCTAGTTTTAAGACTAACTTTCCGGAAGTTGGACGCCTTAACTACTACGTCACTTTCATACTCATAGTTCATCCTAAAAATAGAGCAAGAATAAAGATTCCTTGTTTTGAAATTTATTCTGCCATGGATATCACTAAATCTTTATTTCCGAATTTATATTATTTCTATTCATAATTCGTATAAATATAGCTTGTTATACCATTGTCAAACGGCTCGCATGTGTAATAACAGTCCCAACTCCTTCCAGTTACGCGCAGCAGACCTCTCTCACGCTAACGTAAATAGCCATAACAAAGGCTACCAGTCTGTGGAGATAAGTTTGATAAGCTTATCTTGTAAATAGTTTTTAATATTATTTGTATTTGTTCTGTCAATTTCTCACTGCATGTAAATTTATCATTAAATGATTGTACCTGTTGTTTAAGTAAATGACCTTGAAGACTTTTTCCGTTGTGATACTACATAGCGTGATATATCGTTGCTGGTTAACAAATACACTGCTTCTCTCACATTCCCCGTTCTGTTTTCATTTGAGATTGAGTTAACTATGATCTAAAATAAATATTATTTACATTCATAGACTGTGAGAGCGAATACACCATACCTTACTTTGGATTACACCCTGGGGAGTTCATCGATACGTTTGGAATTATCAAGCATCTTTAATTGTGGATTTATTGTACCAGATTAAAGCCGAACACGCATCATTTTGGGTGAACTTAAGTAAAGTCCCATTTTTATTGTATTTGTAACATTTAACTGATATATATTAATATTACTATTGCTTTTTATTAACTTTGTTGATACTTTTTGCGTTTGTATATCGTCTGATCCACCACAAGTCTAACCATCAAGACTATTTTGCAAGTAACCATACACTCCACAGTAGGCCTGTACAAGAATTTTTGGAATACGACTCCTAGTGACACCTCTGTTGAAGCATATAGCCCAAGTTATTTCAAACCACATGCAAACCATAAATTTGTTTCCTCCGTACAATTTCCATCAGAGAGTACTCCGACCCTTTCCCTTGGGTAAACTCCCAATCAACTTCACTAGCTCATTTGATACATCTCCCACTAAGTCTAGCTATCAAAATACCGAGCTAATGAAGAACATTCAATCCCTCACTTCAAACCCATCTCACACCCGCGAGGGTTACGACGACTTTATCCGAGATACTCTTACCCATAGCAGTATTATAGGAGGTATTCACACTAGCATCATCCCTCCCATTCACAGGCGAGCTTATTTGTGGTGACTTCAATATGCCCGAAATTTCTTGGCTCCACTTGTTTTAGTGCTTTCTAACTGCTAATATTGTCTGTAACACGGAAAAGACAGTAAATATGTATTCTTCACTTTGCTCAGTGTGCTTTTTGCAGTAGTTGGATTTTTCTTCCACTTTTCGACTGTTCATTAAAAAATACTTGAAAGTCAATGGGAGTTACTAGTTGTATAAATGATGTAAATATCGATTGCACTGTCCTAACATTTATATAGTAGGTAAGTACCTCGAGCAAGGAAAAGTAAATGGGGTATATGTATATGTGTAATAATCATGCTTTAGACATGTATTCAGTGAATGTATTTTCTAAATGTTACTTGAAACTACTGTGAGATTGGGTGAATGAATGAACAAAGCATTTGATTGTTGCACTGACCGACTGAAATTCAAATTGTATGGATGAAGTATCAGTTTCTTCAATAATGCAAAATACGTATTTTATAGAAGTTTGAATATTTGATATTCAGGTATTGCAGTGTCGGAGTTTTTAAATCTTACCCACTTTGATTTAAGGGACCAGAAATTATCACTAGCTCTAATTTCGAAAATGTGTTTAAATACCAGGTAAATGAACGGTATATTTAGTTAACGCACCGTTCGGATCTTTATAGATAATCATGTGTGCCATTACTCGCTTTTGTTTTTTACTGTATAGATATATTGACCTAGTGAATCACTACAATGCATTGTCTTATGATTCTCCAGCGTTTGCCAATCTAGTTTTTGGCGTTGTCAACAGTTATGTCATGTGAAATATAGATGTGCACTATGGGGTGAACATCAACAAGTTTTAAATTCACTTCGTATTGTTTTAAATCAGGTTAGTTGTTAAGTCTGTTTTCTATTTGCTTTTTGTTTTGTTTTGTTTTGTTTGACCTCTGATCTCTATTTCTTCATTATTTGAATATGTCATGCTTATCTCAATTTAATTGTACGTTATTATTGGGTGTGTTGACATGAACTTGTAATGTGAAATATATTCTAATAGTTCTATTCAGGTTTTGTACATTCATTGAATTTCTGTTTAGATGTGACGGTTTTTCGAATTGTTATATTCTCTTAGTTTTCATTTCAATTGTTGGCAGTTATTGTGGACTTAGCTTTTATTTAGGTTATCTTACGTTGGTAAATAATCTAAGAGATATTCTTCTTTTAATCATATAGATAGACGCTTTCAACGCTACAGAACATTTTACACGAGATGAAGTTTGTTCATATTTAGCCTATATTTTATAATAATAGTAAAAATAGACTGATGAATTACAGTTGTAAACATAATGGGACGATTTAGAGAGCAACTAATATAAAGGAATTAGATTTCTCCCCATTGCAAAAGTCAGTTGACTATCTGAACTGATTAGCTAAGTAGACAACGTGATGGTGTTTGAAGCGAATGGCTCTAATTTCGGGGTGAACATTAACTGTGGGATGCAGGTAAATCTAGTTGGTGAGTCCCAAATAGGACGTAACACGCTTTCTGGATTTCACTTCTGGTTACTATCCATCCCTGTTTAAAAATGCTTATGAATTGCCGACATTACCAAAGCAATTCTCACAGAATGGACACTTATCAACTGTAGTTGTAAACATCAAAAATTGACCAACGATATTATCCGGTTGTTCAATCCGATGCAGGCAAAATGAGCCCTAGTTTTAAGACTGACTAACTTTCCGGAAGTTGGACGCCTTAACTACTATGTCACTTTCATACTCATAGTTCATCTTAAAAATAGAGCAAGAATAAAGATTCCTTGTTTTGAAATTTATTCTGCCATGGATATCACTAAATCTTTATTTCCGAATTTATATTATTTCTATTCATAATTCGTATAAATATAGCTTGTTATACCATTGTCAAGCTTCCTTGAACCAGTTGAATCGAACTCATCCGTGATTCGTGTTTATGCGGCTGCAATTCTATCTGGTACAGTCCAAATAACTCGTCAACCTTTATTGTTCTTGATAACTGTACATCATTTGAATCGATGAGTTTGTATTTATTAAAACAAAAAATTCCCTATGAATGCAACATCACTTTCCTAATTTCAGATGTATGGAAGATAGACATTGTTAGGAACCTACCCTTGAAAATATTATTTTTCTGCTTATTGTCAAAAGTTTGTGATAAACCTGATAATTAAGTGCGAACATGAGAGACTTAGTGATCTTGACCAACTCTGGACTCAGTCCGAACAATCAGAAAACTGTAATTATGAAAATATGATTTACAGTGCTGGGATTAGCATGGCTCAATATCGATCACATTGGCGTCGTTGTATACATTCGTTGTCCTTCCTTAAACTATGAGATTAAAATCGCTTCATATCTTTCTTTCTATGAACTAATTCTTTCCTCGCGTACTATGTCATTATACGCACTCAGTCTTTTACATATTACCACCACTGAATTAACTACTTCTATGAGTCCGGTGTTCATCTTGCTGTGCTGATTAGGTATGGCAACTTGAAACGATGCATATATGTGCCTGGTCTTACGTTGTAGCTGACTGACTGATTAGCATTTACGCTTTACCATTTCTGCATGTGTATCTCAATCGTGTAATTAGACGCTGTGCTTCTTTGAACATCTATCTTTATATCCATTGGATTGTTATATCACATACGTAATCCGACTTAGAATAAATAACGAACAGTTTTGAATATATCTTTAGACAGCCAGTCATAATCAATGTAGGATCCAAAAATGTATATACGTTTATCTAGGTTTTCACATATTAACGTTTAATTGCAAAGGAATTAAAATAATATAGCAGCTACCATTCTAAGAAAGATTAAACAATCCCGATATTATTCGAAAATACAGGTGCACAATCTTTACTTTATAGCGCACGATAAAAAAAGGAATGGATCTGTGACACAGTCAGTCAGTCAGTCAGTCACAACGTGGGACTTCGTACGTACGTACATCAGTTCGAGTTGCCACACCACATTAGTACAGAGATGCAGTTGCCAATTCAAATCCCGTAGTGCTAAAGGTAGTAAAAGTATAAGCAGTAATCAGAAACATTAGGGTTTGAAGATGTTATTCAAGAAGTATAATACAGTGAAATATATTTGGAAAGCGAAAGAAAGTAACATGAAGAATTCAAAAGATTAGAATTTGGGAGAACATAAAGAGTGGATGCACTTGTGGTATGTAGTGGTCCAGGCACTTTCGATACTGGGGATTTGTGTTTTTTGTTCGGGTACAGATCGCTAATATGTTTATATGCTGTAAAGACATCTTGAAAGTAGCCTAGCAGCCAAGGTCAGGGAAGGTAGCCAAGCTCATTTAACACGTCACACTGGCAGAAGTAAGATGTCGGAACTAAGTAGAGCAGAGAAAATAGCGGCTGCTAAGAAAAAGGTGTGTCCACTGACATATGACCATACTATTGCAGAATACTTTTATTTTGTTGGTTGGTTTTGACATTTCGATTTCTCTACGCAAATATTTAATTGGAGTACGTGTTCTGTCTAAGAAAAACTCGTGAGATCATCTGTTCAAATTTAAGTAGCAGTTTTCCTGTGGTATGTGGGGTCCAGGCACTTTCGATACTGGGTATTTGTGTTTATTGTTCGGGTATAGATCGCTAATGTGTTTGTAACCAAGTCATCGAAGGAATATCAGAAAGTGTATAGTGTCATCATAAATCCGCTAAAATACTTATCCTGTGGTTTTTTCGTGATCATCTGTGTCAGTCAACATTACATTGTAATAAGGTGGTGGCTGAAATCAGATAATGCATAAAGTTACCGGTTTTGGAGAGGACGGTTTGTTCTATCTGTCATTTTCCAATTGTTAGGTATTTGCGGCCCTGTTTATCAGTTTATCAGCTCAATATAATAATTTGCTTTTAATATCGTTATATACTCAGTTATTTTTCTTTACGTGAGATACGTCGGTCTATGGTCAAACACTAACAACTTTACACATTTCCCAATTACGAAGGACGTTCTACAATATGATCCACTGTTATACAGTGCACTTAACGTTCTATGTGGTAGTTTCAAAAACCTGGTGCCAGAAATTAGGTCTTTAACTCTCATCTTTCGACACGCCTGTTCGAAACGTCGGAATAAATTGCAGTTGTGCCACTAAGCCTTACTATCATTTAAATGGAATTAAACTAGCTTTGTAATTCGTTGTTTTTAGTGGTCTCATGTCGTACATAGCGGAAACTCACGTTTCTCTGAACAGTGCTTTCTATTTATAGTACTAATAAAGCCATATTGTGTTTTGTTTTCTTGCTTAAAATAAAAGTGGTTTAGACACAGACTTTTCTCACTCTAATATATGACATTGTATTAAATTTCAAAGTTAACGTGGGCGGAAAGCATAAATTCTGCTAATTGAACGTAACGAGTATTTTTGGTTTATTTCATATCAGATATAAGATTTATATAGCGTAAATATGCCAATGAGGATTTCGTGGAATTGATACATCATCGTGTTTAGATTTCTTGAGAACTATTATCAAGCTTCCACTGCTCACACATGCATGATACATCTGCTTTCCGAGACGTAGTTTTTAATTCTGAACCTCGAACAATTATAATTTCAACTTGACATTATCTTCTCAGTTTTACGTGGTAGATGAACTACACATATACTAATATTATGAAGTGATTTTTCGCCATACATCACATTCTTTCCTATACATCTTTTTTAATAGCTAAGAGAATTCCAAGCTGCCAAGGCTTACAAACAGTCAAATGAATCATATGTCAACGAAGCTCATGGTTTCAACGTTTCGGGGACTGGTGGCTATCGAGTAAGTAATGGGAAAGGTTTTAATGCAGACCGTGATTTGTTTCTAAAGATCAGTTACTGAAAAGCTTTAGGGTTGAGATGCATATCTTCTATAGCTCAATGAGAAATAGTTATCTTCGGCTACAATGTATTTCATCATCCTGTGTAAATGTAAACGCATCAATTCACTTGTATAGTTGACCTTTTCATGTCTAATCCTCATCTACAAATGTGTAGCTACACTTGTTATCATCCGTAGACGAATGCATAAAATTGTTTTTACAATAGGTAAACTTCGTCGAAATCAGACATGGCTCTAAACCTTTGGTTTCAAGTTTGAAACTTTGTTGACAGGTAGCTAAAGCGACTTGATTAACAAAATCAACTTTGGTTATGATTTTCAACTAACTGGTGGTGTTTTATGCTTGGCCCTGTGTCTCGTTTTCAGTTAGTTTGTTGTCATATAGCGTTGATATATTGGATAAAAGTAGATGAAGCCAAAAAATAATTTCTATGTGAAATGTTTAGTAACTTTCCGCTTCTGCATAAAGTCATTCAGTTCACTAAAAGTTGTACATCTACGGTCATCAATTATAGTTTATGCCTTAAATATCTTTTTGAAGTTATTATTTATCCTAAATACTACCTTGATTCGCTTGATTTTTCTTTTCCAGACCAACTTTTTATCACAAAACGAAGATAATCACTGCATGTAAGCATATTTCAGTACTCATTTGTTTGGGTGCATATTCTTCCAATGAATTCGGTTTCTACAGATTACCCGTTGATAGTTGTTAGTCCATTCGACTTGAGCGGAAGCAAAAATACCAGCACGGATTTAATTTATCAAATGTAAATATGAATGAAAATTATGCGAATGCTTCAATATATCAACAATAATTGTTATAACCCAGGTAACTTCTGAGGACTATTAATGGACTAATATTCTATAAATATTCTTATTGTATAATTATTCAATAATTACATTATATGTATCTATATTCCTCTTATTATAAGCTTTATTTTGACCTATAATTTATTATTGTACGATTTACGATTCTTAAGCTATGCTCAGTCTATTAATTACTATCTCCCGCGTTCATAGCCACTTTTTGGTTTATTTGTGTACACTTGTTATTTTCTATTTTATGGTACCTTGTGGTTTGTCTGATTGGTATATAAATAAAGTATGTTTGAAATACTTAATTCATATTGCGGAAGCTGTTAGTGCGTTGTGCTTTTTTTTATTCAAGCAGACGGGTTAGAAGGGGACCTCGGACCAACAAGGCGCTAGACTGCCCACGTCGGTAGAACGTCATTGGTTGGTATATAGAGTGAAGATTTGCATAAGTCGTATTCTGATTGGTGGATAATTTGTGTCATAGAAAGGTCAGACATCAAGGTCACAACAACAATCTCAATCTAGTGTGACACTACCACAGACTAATGATGATGCAGTTATATCACTTGCCGATTATTTTATAAATACTACTCATTATTAACATCCGCCACCGCCTCAATCTTAATAACAATGATAATAATGATAATGATAATTATTCCAATTCTTATAGTGAAAATGGTCAATGTGTTTTACATGACTTGACAATTCATTCGAATCTCACTGATAAACATCAGTTTGTTGTTTCGTCTCCTATCTCATTGTCTATAATGTCTATAATCCAAAATCATTTAACGCGAGAACTTGAAGTAAGTTACTGCTAATTCTGTAATACTCTAAATAAAGTAATCAGTTGTTTTTTTTTCTGTCTACAATTTTCGTAAGCCGTCCGTTTGTTTGTTTATTTATTGGTCTGTTTATCTCACGATATTTATCATGTTTAGGTTGCATAGTTGTATGTAGTCTTGACAGCAGATAATGAAAAGCTAATGGCAATGGTTTTTAACAGTTATTCGGCGAGTCATTCCAGCAGTTGTGTAGAGAGTTATGAGAGGAGGAAAAGTGATTCTATATATTCCACAGATAATTACCATCTGAGTTGAATTTTATGTAATATCCCTGATTAATCTCGGACATGTGTTATTTAGTCTGGAATTAAAACACATTAACGAATTAACCTGCAATAAAAGTTCTGGTGGCCAAACGGATTATTCTTGGTTTCAGTTTCTTGTATTTGTGACAGTAATTCATATCATCCTATTAACGTTGTCTTTTGCTTGGTTTCTAAAATTAGGTTGCAAATCAAAGTAAGCTATAGTTTTGAGCTTCATTAAAGTTAGTTTAACAGGTTTATTCTCCGTAATATTGTGACTTATATAAAACGTTTTCATAACTTAGTATGTTGCTATTATTCATCATATAAATGCACTGTCTGTTTAGGGAAGATGTGCTAGTAGGCGACATTTATTTGCTGGTACTAACCGGTACTATCCAGTTAAATTTGTTGAAGTATAGTATTATTAGAATTTCTTACTTAGTACCGATTTATTTAGTCGGCTTTAAGATACACTTTAGTTATGAGAGCTAGTGATCAAAACCGATGGGTTGTAGTTCGAGTCTGCTACTTACTGATTGAAATTCAAATACCTTAATCACTAAACCGTCGTTCTATGAAGAACTGAAAGGCTGAAAAGTAAGGCACCAATTCACAGTCCTATTTAGATCTTCTAAGCCATATTTAATGTATTACAGTCTACTGGACTAGGAACTCGATTCCTTTTTGTTTATCCATTTGCTTAATTTATTCGTCTGCATAATTGTCAACTCATTTTCATAGGACTTCACAACTATAATACAAAACTCTGATAACTATATTTATCTATATATGTAGGTAATTCCTGATTATTTGATACAATATGCTTGAAGATAATTGAAAAGAAACAAATGACATTGAGTCTTTCTTTTATATTCTACTTAGGAAATAAATGTTGAATTAGCTTCAATGTTAGAAAAATGCAATCGAGCATATGAATGTCCAACAGTTAAAATGAACTTAATGAAAGATCAATATGAACGTCGATTAACTGATTTAAACAGTGAATGTACAAGTTTACAAAATATTTCTCAAAGAGATTTAAAGAAAACTAAAGAACAAGTTAGTGTTACTGTTCAGGAACTCTTTTCACTAACATTCTTGAATTTATAAGATATGTGTTATCAGTGAACAATAAGTGAAAACTATGATTTCAGGGAAATAAATGTTACGGTAACCTAGTGATCTATATGTATTTAAAAGAAAATTTGTTTGACACTTCGGCTTTAATGCCAGCATCTAGAACAATGTGACTGAGAACTAAAAACACAAACTTGTTCTTGTATTGATGAATGAACATGTTAAAGATAATAATTAACTGACCAGTCAAGGAAGATGACTATCTGATTATAACAAAGATAAGAGATTATTTTTTATTCTCTCTGTGTCTAGTCTGATTTTATTCTGCATTGATTGCTTGTAATTTGTGTCGGTAAATTATTGTTCTGGCCTGTTGTAATCTAGTTCTCAATACACTTTGTAATTTCTCTCAATAAACATTCGTTTCTTCTACCAATTGCTTTGTTCTACAATATGATTACATTGTTCTAGCTAGAATCTCGTATCATTGATGTATGCTGTGTCTCTGAAACACGCATACAGGATCACAGCGTGGCCATTCACTTGACCTCACCTCAGCGAAACGGAGAGCCAACGAGATACACCCTCCGAGTATCTATGGACCCGACGGCCAGCTCTCGTGGACTGGAAGGATTAGGCATAGCACTGAACATGAGGGCGGAACAAGCACATTTAGAGCAGATCCCCGTTAACAGTCGTTTATGTGCTGTTCGGCTAAACAGAGAGAATAAAAAATAATCTCTTATCTTTGTTATAATCAGATAGTCATCTTCCTTGACTGGTCAGTTAATTATTATCTTTAACATGTTCATTCATCAATACAAGAACAAGTTTGTGTTTTTAGTTCTCAGTCACATTGTTCTAGATGCTGGCATTAAAGCCGAAGTGTCAAACAAATTTTCTTTTAAATACATATAGATCACTAGGTTACCGTAACATTTATTTCCCTGAAATCATAGTTTTCACTTATTGTTCACTGATAACACATATCTTATAAATTCAAGAATGTTAGTGAAAAGAGTTCCTGAACAGTAACACTAACTTGTTCTTTAGTTTTCTTTAAATCTCTTTGAGAAATATTTTGTAAACTTGTACATTCACTGTTTAAATCAGTTAATCGACGTTCATATTGATCTTTCATTAAGTTCATTTTAACTGTTGGACATTCATATGCTCGATTGCATTTTTCTAACATTGAAGCTAATTCAACATTTATTTCCTAAGTAGAATATAAAAAGAAAGACTCAATGTCATTTGTTTCTTTTCAATTATCTTCAAGCATATTGTATCAAATAATCAGGAATTACCTACATATATAGATAAATATAGTTATCAGAGTTTTGTATTATAGTTGTGAAGTCCTATGAAAATGAGTTGACAATTATGCAGACGAATAAATTAAGCAAATGGATAAACAAAAGGAATCGAGTTCCTAGTCCAGTAGACTGTAATACATTAAATATGGCTTAGAAGATCTAAATAGGACTGTGAATTGGTGCCTTACTTTTCAGCCTTTCAGTTCTTCATAGAACGACGGTTTAGTGATTAAGGTATTTGAATTTCAATCAGTAAGTAGCAGACTCGAACTACAACCCATCGGTTTTGATCACTAGCTCTCATAACTAAAGTGTATCTTAAAGCCGACTAAATAAATCGGTACTAAGTAAGAAATTCTAATAATACTATACTTCAACAAATTTAACTGGATAGTACCGGTTAGTACCAGCAAATAAATGTCGCCTACTAGCACATCTTCCCTAAACAGACAGTGCATTTATATGATGAATAATAGCAACATACTAAGTTATGAAAACGTTTTATATAAGTCACAATATTACGGAGAATAAACCTGTTAAACTAACTTTAATGAAGCTCAAAACTATAGCTTACTTTGATTTGCAACCTAATTTTAGAAACCAAGCAAAAGACAACGTTAATAGGATGATATGAATTACTGTCACAAATACAAGAAACTGAAACCAAGAATAATCCGTTTGGCCACCAGAACTTTTATTGCAGGTTAATTCGTTAATGTGTTTTAATTCCAGACTAAATAACACATGTCCGAGATTAATCAGGGATATTACATAAAATTCAACTCAGATGGTAATTATCTGTGGAATATATAGAATCACTTTTCCTCCTCTCATAACTCTCTACACAACTGCTGGAATGACTCGCCGAATAACTGTTAAAAACCATTGCCATTAGCTTTTCATTATCTGCTGTCAAGACTACATACAACTATGCAACCTAAACATGATAAATATCGTGAGATAAACAGACCAATAAATAAACAAACAAACGGACGGCTTACGAAAATTGTAGACAGAAAAAAAAACAACTGATTACTTTATTTAGAGTATTACAGAATTAGCAGTAACTTACTTCAAGTTCTCGCGTTAAATGATTTTGGATTATAGACATTATAGACAATGAGATAGGAGACGAAACAACAAACTGATGTTTATCAGTGAGATTCGAATGAATTGTCAAGTCATGTAAAACACATTGACCATTTTCACTATAAGAATTGGAATAATTATCATTGTCATTATTATCTCTCACTTATTGCACTATACTATTATCTACATAAAACCACTTATTTCCATCAAGTGTAAATAGCTGAAATTCATCAACTACACAAATGGAAATGGAAAGCGAAACAGAAAGAACGAGAATAAAGAAATCATTCATCCAACCATCGATAATAATAATAATAATAATCATAATAATAATAATGACAATAATAATTATTAAGTGAGTTATGCATCTACTTTAGCTTCTTCTCTACACCTTCATATTTTTCTGTTGCTTTCAATTTATACCAATTGAATAATGATTGTAATGTGTTAATTTTCAATGGTACATCATCACAATAAACTAGATAGTCTCGTTCATGTTGTTTAGTTACATTCATTGGATTTATTTGATAGCTATCTTGTTGGGGTTTTTGTTTTTATTTTTGCATTAGTAATAAAGTAGCTCTTCGTATTTTCTTCAGACAATCCTTTGATCGGATATGGTGCTACTCGTCCTACGAGGACGGTCGATGTTCAAATTATTGGATCTCGAAAATAACGATTCCAGACTTTGTGGATTTTAGAATGTTCCAGCCATTCTTTGCCGTTCTCACTTCTCGCGTTCTTGCATACATTCTGTTCAAATGAACACAAGCCATCTGCATACGATCACGTCAACCAACCGGTGATCACAATTAAACATTGATTCACTCATTTCTCGGTCGATCAATCAGCGCTCAGTGTACCACAATGTGCATCCACAAAATGCATCTCACATGAAACTGAGCAGACTGTAGTCAGCTGACAGTGAAAGCGCTATACACTCTAGTCGCTGAAACATGACTGCCGTAGGTTGTAATTGATGTTGCAGTCTACTGTATTATCTTTTTCACGAAATTTGTGACAAATCGATGAGAAATTTTGTGACACAGCGGGACACTGCACTCGCACATTGATTAGCAAACTGACTAAATATCATCCTACCTGCATGTTTATCTGAGTTTATGTCTGCTTCCATGCGTGTAAGGCAACCACCTTTTGTCTATCCTTCTATCTCAATATCTGTCCCTCAGTCTGTCTGTTTGTCCGACCGTCCGCCCACAGCCCCGGCCGTCCATCGCTGCGTCCTTGCCATCATCCGTCTGCATCTCTGTCTGCCTGCCTGCTAGTCTGTATCTCGCTATCTGTCGCTGTGTATCTCTTAGTACTTTGTCCGTTTTTCTTTGTGTCTGTGTGTGATTTCGTCTGTCTATCTCTCGTGTTCTACTGACTGAATGATTCGCTGTGTGGTTCTCTCAGTGACTAATTGACTCATTGGCTGACTGACCGATTATCATACACATAGTTCCCTTTATCATTTTGAAAAACCGATTATCGTATTGTCTGTCCTCCTTTCTGAATGCCTGAGTATGTGGCTGTGTATTTGTATATCTGCAAGACTCCGTTTATTTGTCCTTCTCTCCTTCCTCTATTTAGTCCATCGCTATGTCGTTCTCTATTTCTGTCTGACTTTATCACCGTCTGTCTATATCGTGATCACTCAGTCGGTCAATAATTCACTGCATAATATGGACTACGTATGGATTAATTTTCGAAATAACGCATTAACGAAGTCGTTTTCACAGCGATATCCACCAACTCTTTTCTATTATGAATCACTTTTGACGAAATCACAGTTATAAACATTATTTTCTTCTTTATTATTAATTTAGGAAAGCGTGGTAGTTGCTTCAGGCGAGACTCTAATTTACGGACCAGCCAATCAGAAGCGTCTGAGGATTTTCAAGGTCACGGCGCCAAGTTCAACACCTGATGCTCACATACGATCGGTTTACATCAGATTTTGGAGAAGTAATTATTGCGCGGCTACAATAGATGAGACTACTAAGACGTTCCTGTACCTGTGACTGCGGTAATCAAATGTCGGTGTGCAGACTATCGTGATGAGATTATATTTCGTTGTTCTTTATGTGGGAGAAAAAAATCTGCTCGGACTGAGACTTTGTTCGCTCGATCATGACTAAGACTAAGGCGAATCATGATAATAGTTGCAAATTGGATTATAGAGTCACCAGTAACAATGGCTGAGGCGTTTGCAGATGTTACGGAAACTTCAGCCGTCCAGTGGTTTGAGTATTGTCGTGATATATGTGCAAATAAAATAACACGCCTACGCAAATCATTTGGAGGATTCGGAAATATAGTGGAACTAGATGAAACAGTAGTGAGAAAGCAAAAATACAACAAGGGACGTTGTATCAAGGAAGATTGGGTAAGTGGCACTTCCGTTAATATACTTGACAGGTACCTGGATTTTATGATCGCTCAACCAAATAGGAGCATTTCCAAAGGGTGAGAAACCGTCAAGTAACCACAATAATACCAATTATAAAGGAATACGTGCAGCCGGACACTACGATATATACAGATGATTGGAAAGCGTATAGATGACTCCATAGATTTGGGTATGTGCATCATGATTGGCTAATAGTTTTCAAGGTCAATTAAAACTCGTTCAAAGGTCACCCGTAAAATAGAGTCTCCCCGTTGTTTCACACATCGATCTCATTCGTTTACCGCGATTATTACATACCCTATTCATTGTGTTATCACCATAAATTATTCATTTGCTTACATATTTATAACGATTATTTCAAGACCAAATTATATATTAAAATAACTTACGGATATGCTAAAATGAAGATGAGCTCTCTACACGTGCATTTCGTGTGATATTCAGAAAAATATCCCCAAAATTATCCTGTGAAGTCTAATGGTATCTTGGACTTAAAAAGGGACATTTCCTATTGGTCAATATTTATTTCACGTGTCGTTTCCCTAATGGTCAATATTTATTGCATGTGTCATTTTCCTGTTGGACAAATATTGTACAAATGTTATTTTCTATTTTATGGTACGATGTGGTCTACTTGATTGGTATGTAAACAGAGTATGTTTGAAATATAACGATTCATATCTCAGAGGCTGAGACTTGCGTTCTGGACTCAACTGGCTGGGCTAGACAAGGAAGTAGCACAAATCAGAACTCTAAGCCGTTCTTACGTTTTTACGCGCCTTTGGTTCGATCGATAGTTCACTGCTCTCTAATCAGCGGTCCTCACGTATAGCAATTGGTGACGGGGTAAAAATTGCAATCCAAGGTCAGTCTGTAATTGCACGGAATTTAGTCTAATTATTTCCATCAATCAGCAACCAGATTTGTCATCGGTGTCCTTGGAAGACATTGGTTGTTAATTAATACAGTAAATTTTATTACCGGTGCTGATTCGAAAAAAATAACTCCATTCCGATCGATTACAGCTGCTACTTGAACGACATTTAGAGTTTTCGGTCAATTTACGCACGCAGCTGCGGAATCACTCATGCTTTGGAAATGCGACGGAAGTGGATGGATATAATATTTCAATGTATTTGAATTATCGTATGAACTATTATATATTTATTTATTCATTTATTTGGACACAAATATTGGTATAAGAGAGTGCCACACAAAACAATGAGAACTCAAAGAGAAGGAAAAAAAGGCAAGGAGTGTAAAAAAAAAGAGAACAATAGCGAAGATATTGGTGTAGGGTAGTGTAATAATGATAATAATAACAATAATAATAGTAATATTAATGGGGGAACGGAAAAGTACAATCAGAAGAAATCTTTCAGTTAAGTAAGATACAACCACCTTTTACAGCAGGATCGCCACTGGCTTCTATTCTGAGCCATATCTGATAACGTCTCTAGCCACTGTATAGCACCATCTCTCGGACCCCAGCCAGGGAGTCGTGAAGGACCGACAGAAGCCAGTCCTTTGCAGCTTTCTTTCATGCCACGACACCATTTCATACAGCGACGACCTCTCCGCCTTTTCCAACCGGCGTCGGCAAATAATGCACGACGTGGAATTCTCTGGGACGACATTCGTAGAACATGTCCAAGCCACCGAAGTCGGTGTTTCAAGATGGTGACATCAACTGGATTATCGTCTCTGTGCCCGAACACACGATGCCGAACCTCTGCATTACTGACATGGTGTTGCCACTGGATGTGAGCAATCCTTCGGAGACAATGATGGTCAAGCACAGAGAGTCGTCTAATATCTTCAACTTGGAGAGGCCAGGTTTCATAAGCATAGAGCAGAACTGCTCTCACCGACGCGTTGTAGATCCGACCGTTTGCAGCCAGACTAACATCACGAAGGTGACAAAGGTGGCCCAAATTGGCATAATCCGCTCTGGCTTTCACTATACGTGCATTGATCTCATCACTCACACCCCCACCAGCACTTATGCAGCTACCCAGATACACGAACTTCTCGACTACGTCTATCTGCTCACCATCCAGGGTGAGTACAGGATTGGAATCCTGCCAGTCTTGTATAAGTACTTTGCACTTCGAAGGTGCAAAGCACACACCGTACCTACGGACACTGATTGCCAACTGATTAAGTGCGGATTGCATGGCTTGGGCATTATCGCACAATAAGACAATATCATCCGCATACTCAAGGTCGAGAAGTCTTCCTCCGCGCAAAAGATCCACACCGCCATTACTTACATCCATCAGGGTTGTTTCCAGAATGTCATCGATGGCAAAGTTGATGAGGAATGGTGAGATTGCGAAACCCTGCCTAACCCCACTGCTCGAATGGAACAATGGAGAGAGGTGGTTGTATGCCCTCACTCTGCCTGAGGTGTTTGTATATAGGGCCTTTAGGATGTTAATAAACTTCTCATACACACCCTTCTTCAATAGACAATCCCAGAGAACAGTCCTATCCAACGAATCGAAGACAGCCCTGATGTCAAGAAACACTACGATTGTTGGCCTTTGATAATTATGGCGGTGTTCTAACATTTGGCGGAGGGTGAAGATATGATCAATACATCCTCGACCAGAACGAAACCCAGCCTGCTCCTCACGAGTCAGTCTTTCTCGGGTTTTGAACAACCTACGAAGTATGATGGAAGCCAATAGCTTGGGCGCAATTGGAAGTAAACTTATCCCCCGATAGTTATTACAAGAACAACGTGAACGCTTTTTAAAGGTAGGGACAACTATCGACTCGTTCCATGACTTTGGTACCCTCTCTAGTACCCAGACCTTTGTAAACAACGTCGTCAGTTCCTTAGTCAGAAAGTCATCATCATCTTTAAAAAGAGCGGCGGTAAGTCATCTGGGTTAGGTGATTTGTAGCGCTTCAAGAGTTGGAGTACCTCACGAACTTCCGCCTCATTTGGTGGATCCATCGTCACTGGTCATGGAGGACAGGAAAGTCTGACCGATGTTGTCGAGGCAGCAGGCCAGTTGAACTGACCTTCGAAAAATTTTGCCCATCGTTCAGAACGTCGATGGATGTTAGTGATTGGCATCTCATCATCCTCGTAGATTGTTTCGCTCACACAAGACTTCTTGCTGCCAGTGGCTCGGATGGGCTGGAAGAGCTTCCGGCAATTACCAGATGCAGCTGCTGCTTCCAGCTCATTAGCACACTCCGACCACCAGGCTTCTCGGTCCTTACGCAAGCTTTGCCCGACTTCATCAAGTTACAGTCTTCGTTTCTGGTCAAACTCACGATCACCCGGAGTAGACCGACCGGCTTCGATGAGTTGTAAGGAGCCTGAAGAAACCCAGTGTTTATAAGCAGGACGTTTCGCGAAGCCGCGAGCGGCTTTACCCGCCATTTTCATGGCGTCGTGAATTTGCAACCAATGCTCATCTATACTTTTCAGTGGAACGGTAGCTAGCCTAGAAGCTAGCTCGGTTCGATACTTACTTGCAACAGAAGTTGCAACCATCTTGCTGACATCAATCCTTTGGTGACGATCACTTCGTTGGCCACTGAAAAGTAAAGTAAGATTGGCGCAGACCATGGCATGATCACAATTCAGATAGGTACTCCAAAAGGAGCGGCAGTCTTGTACACAACCACGCCAGCAGTAGCTGATCGCGATGTGATCAATCTGAGTCCAGGCTTGAGATGCAGAGGGAGGACGCCAGGTGGCACATCGGCGATGACTGTGCCGAAAGCTAGTGCTAGCCAGAAACAGGTTGCTGTCTGTGCTTAGTTGCAGCAGACGGTCCCTGTTATCTGTCCTGCGACCAACAAGTCCCCATCGGCCACTTAAACGATTCTCATCTGTGCCCAGACGTCCGACCTGAGCATTCAAGTACTAGTACTACAATATCTGTCGAACGCACTTTCTGGAGAAGAACAGATAACTGGTGGTAGAATTCATCCTTGATTGCATCCGGGCTGCAATCCGTCGGGGCATTGGCGGAAATGACGAAAAGATATCGTTTCTCACGCCGAGTTCTTCTCACTTTGATGGAATGCTCTAATCTAACAGCACATAACTGACTTTTAATGAGGATCCAATCGATTAGTGCTGCCTCAGCTCTAGCGCTTAGTGCGACAACAACGCCAGGAAGACCAGATGAAGATGCCACAGAGTCCTTGGATAAACGCACGTAATACAAGCTTTTCGAACATCGATATTAAGACTTTCTAAAGACATAGCCATCCCTATCTGTCGTCCAACTTGCATCAGTGTGCGAACTTTGAAGGCAGCCAGTTTGAACGGTGCACGGGGTTCCAGAAAAACTGCTTCAGTACTCATATTCAGTGGTAACATACAATTTTCAACCGGACAGTGACTCGAGAACGTTTAGACAGAGTCGAATTTCCACCATAGGAGAGCTGCTGTGTAAGTCAAAAAAATAATTATAAACAGAGTGAGAATAAAAGAGGGTGAATAATGACGTAGTAAATAATAAAAATAATAACAATAATATGTGAAAATTATATTTGAAATATTCTCAGCGATATAATTTTCACATATAATGACTTCTCTATACTCGGCGCCCAATTACTGTCAAACTATTCGTTCTAATCTTGACGAATATTCGTATAAATAACAATAATAGTAATAATGATAATAATAATGCGAGTAACCTGACTGTTATTTGTAGCAAGAGGAATATTTTTCACAAGCAGATAGTTTATCATGTTTTTGTGTGCAGGCCGAGATACTTCCCGGGTGTCCAGACCGAAGCAGTTGGTTATCTTAGGGGACCACACCCCGAGCCTTTGACCTAAAGGTCTAACCCACAAGGCAGTGGAGCATCGTGAGGAGATGCAGTCCTATGGCAGCCGGTGACCAATAGTTGGTTCATACGCCATTTGATCCCGCAAGATACTGGAGCCCATGTGCACCATTGATTTTGTTTGGGATCCGGTAAATTCGCCGAAATTCCCTTTTCATCCTCTCATTTTCATGAACAACACCCCCGCCATGAGAAGACAGTTAGTAGAACTTCCCTGGCAGAGGCTGTTTACGCGTGACCGTGTGAGAGTATTTCGAGAAAGAGGGTGAACACACCCCCTTCTCAGCCATACCAGGGCATTTGGGGGCCGTATGAACTAGGAATCCCAGAATTAACGCAATTGAATCAAGAATTACGACACAAACACGAACGAATGAATTGTATCTAGAATTCGAAATCGAGCATTCAACAAGTACAAAAGAATCATTAGTTAATTCAAACACCACATTCGCCACAGCTTAAATTGGAATATAATTGTCTGTAGTAGGTTGTACGTCTTCTTCTTAAGTTCATCCTCAGTCTGTCCGACATCATATTGGATAAAACTCTGTATTATCTAGAATACACTCATTAGTATTAGAATTAACAACTGAAATCGGAACAGACTCACCTGGGTCCTGAAATTGTAAACAATCAGCATGTTGATTTTGTAATGAAATCACTAATATCTCAAGTTCCAACCATAGATTTTTCAACACTACCTCTACCACGAAATAATGTTGGATCTTTATATCCCCAAGTTATGAATAATGTGGCTTCATTTAAAACATATTTCTCACATTGTTTAGAGTATACGTCGGAAGTGGATTTGTGATAAGGATAAACAGCAGTTGATATGAAATCATCTGAATTGTAATCAAAATCGAGGATATTTAGTACTTGTACTTCGCATTGAACAAGTTTTTCACAAGGAGCAAATGTATTGTGAGGATAGGTAATATATGATATGACATCAGGATTTGATTCTTCTGAAATATTTTCATGAAATTCATTAGGACTGTCATTGCAGAGCGTAGGATCGTTAGAAAAATCAGCATCTATCCAAACTACACCAGGTTTTCGATCATAATTATGTTCACTCAACATATTTTCTTCAGATTTGCAAGGAATTCCGTCAGAAATATGTGAATCATTAGGAAAAGTCATACTTGGTACAATAGCATGAGAATTCTGATAAATCGGTTGATTAGGAACTGTTGTCTCACAAGAATTCTGGATTTCATTCAACTCTGAACTGCCATATGACTCTGCACTGTCTTTTGAAATCGTTGATAAAGATAAATCATCATTATAAATACCCGACTTAGTAGAATCAGAATTACAAGACTTAATATTAGTTGCAATAAGATGAACATTAGTATTACAAACTGACTGAATATGTCCAATATGACCGTATTTAAAGCACTTGTAACTACGAAATTTACATGAATTAAAAGAGTGGAACTTGCCACAGGACAAACATTGACCAAACTTGTGCCCATCTTCGTGAACTGCATTGCAACTCCTCAATGAATTATCTGCATAGCCTTAAATATGCACTGGATTGGGATGACGCAGTAATGTAGTGGAATTTTTTATATCCTCATGAATCATTTTACGAGATCTCCCTCCTTTACTGCATTTGAAATTTGTATAATGAACATAGTCTAGCAGCAGTTCCTTGAGAGTTGCATAAGGAAGCGAGATAGGCTTTTCCGGCATAGTCATAATTCTTAATAAGCTGTATGCTTCTTTTCCGATGAATGTGAGGAAGTGTGCCACAATATTAACATCCTCATCATCTTCCTTGGTCATAGCCCAGGTTTTGAAGCTTACAAAGTAATACTCAAAAGCTTCAGAAGTTGAATGAATATCTAACTTTTCCATCGCAGGCTCCATCGCGACGCCAGTATAATATTTGAAATTATTTGAATTATCGTATGAACTAGGAATCCCAGAATTAACGCAATTGAATCAAGAATTACGACACAAACACGAACGAATGAATTGTATCTAGAATTCGAAATCGAGCATTCAACAAGTACAAAAGAATCATTAGTTAATTCAAACACCACAATGGATTAATTTCTCAAATGTGCACTGATCTGGAAAATGACTGCAGCCTCCATGAATCCTCAACAAACCGTGTTTCAAACGATACGGCACTCACTCAAGATCCGGCCAGTGGTCCAGTTTTCCCCATTTCAGAAACATGCCCAGTAATGCATTCAAACTCCATTATCCCCGAAACAGTATGTGCAGACAGTGATTTATCCAGCTCACAAACAGAGGCCCTGTTAAATGGTCATAGAATTGTCGCAATAACCGCCAATGAAACAGAAAACAAATCTAGCAGTACACTGAATGCAGCTGCTCCAAATGGTTATCACCATTCTGCAATAGAAGTTCCTGACGAATCTAATCATCAAGATCCCCTTGTTTTGCCAGAAGATATGTCATATGCATCAAATAATAATAAAGAGCCTGGTGCAGTTTTGTTGGGCGCTGATTATCATAGTTATCCACTATCTACTAGTGATGTTCCCCATAAATTTGATAACAATATCTCAGAAGATTCAAACTGATGACTTCAAATTGAATGGCATTTATCCTCACTATCTGGTCAATTTTACTGGATTCCCTGTCCAATATGTTTTAAATACAGTCAAATTAATTGTAATTTGGATTAATGAGGAGCCGGCATTATTTCGCGAGGGAGAATGAACTTGGAAAATTTATAATCCGGATATCAACTCCGAATCTTCAAAAAAAGGGAGGTGTTGGGATATTCAGAAAAATATCCCCAAAATTATCCTGTGAAGTCTAATGGTATCTTGGACTTAAAAAGGGACATTTCCTATTGGTCAATATTTATTTCACGTGTCGTTTCCCTAATGGTCAATATTTATTGCATGTGTCATTTTCCTGTTGGACAAATATTGTACAAATGTTATTTTCTATTTTATGGTACGATGTGGTCTACTTGATTGGTATGTAAACAGAGTATGTTTGAAATATAACGATTCATATCTCAGAGGCTGAGACTTGCGTTCTGGACTCAACTGGCTGGGCTAGACAAGGAAGTAGCACAAATCAGAACTCTAAGCCGTTCTTACGTTTTTACGCGCCTTTGGTTCGATCGATAGTTCACTGCTCTCTAATCAGCGGTCCTCAATTATAACAGCATTAAACATCTGATCAGCTTTCAAGTCCATTAATCACTATTATCAACTAGTAAAATTAGTTATCAATTTTTACCCGTTTACTTTTAACGGCATTCATAGTCTTTCTCTTGTCACGAAACCTAACGACTTCGAATCTATTTCTACTTGATCAAAAATATTTAATCCCGATATATATTCACAGATAGTATAGAAGGGTAGTCATACAGAATCGATGTCTATTTTTTCAGAAGTTGAAACTTTTATCAAAACTGTGATGGAACAGTCAGAGAGAATTATTTACTCAAAACAAAATCCAAATGAAAACTTATAAATTCTCGCATTCAATCAAACCATTTAATGCTATTTGGATTTGAACTAATCAGATTACAAAGATGCACAGTTTACAGCCAATTAACAAATTATTACAGGTGGCAAAATGTTTATCAACAAAGATAGATGGAATCCAGGACGCACGTTTACGAACATGATGCACATACGCCAACAATAGACTGACCAATTGCAGGCCTTAAGAACATACACTTTCTAAAACAAGTTCACCAATCATCTTTTTCCGAATATATTTTAATCACACCCAAACATTTCTCATTAACGGAGGTGAGCAATCACAACCACCGTGCAATAATAATCAACTGGTCCGTGAGACCGCGCTTTTCAGTGAAAGCTATTTTACCTCTGTCCATGCTGATAACATCTCTCTTTCCAGCTTTTTCTAAAGTATCTGTTTAATCTGTTCTAACGATCACTTTAAAAGTACCGTTGTAGTCTGAGAAGCGTTATTTTTAAATCATTCTTGTGCTTCTTTAGGCGCTGTACGTAGTTAGCAACATTTGTTGAAAAACCTTTACATCAAGCGAAAATTTCTCCAGGTAAACGTAGAGTAATTACATACACCGACTCTGCTAGACAACATCCAATCTCCTGTTTCATTGTTTTTCTAAATACTGCATCAGCCACTTCGTTATCATTGCCTTAAATATATCGTATACGAGACATAAAGTGGGTAATAAATTCTAACTGTCAAATTTCCTTAGGAGAACAATTATCCTGCTTGACGCTTAATGCTTTCGTTCGTTCATGATCTGTGTACACAGTGAAATTTGTACCTTCTACCATATTTCGGAAATGCTTTAGTGTCAAGCAAGTTGCTAGTGATTCTCTTCTGAACGTCCTATACATTGTTTGAGAAGGGTCCAATCTCTTGGAAGAAAATGAAAGTGGTTCCCATGTGCCATTTCCTAACTGCTGTAATACGGATCATACTGCCACATTCGATACATCAATCATGTTGACTAACTGTATTTTGCTCTTGCATCTGACTAGTATCCTACTTTCATTTAGTATTCGCTTGGTTTTCTCTAATCCTTGTATAGCCTCTAATGACGGATAGAATGTCCGGGCATGTCCACTCAATGCGTCCATCAGTGTTTTCAACATTGTCGCACAGATCGGGATAAATCGTCTATAATACTTTATTAGCCCCAGAAATCGTGGTTCGGGTAACCCATATTCGTAAATAGCATCGAATTCCACTGGAACTGGCGTAACACTTTAGTACTAAGATGGAATTATTCTATGTTAGTATTGTGTTTGACAATAAATATGTGGGAAGCGGTTACAGTTAATTTCAGTGTTGAAATGACCGATTATCTGAGTATATAGTGATTGCGGATCGACTGAATGAGCGAATTTCACATCTGATCATCTAGTCAAAATTATCACTTCGACTGAACACAGAACAGATTTTGATGTTATGAATTTATACGGTATCTAATTTGTTTACAGTTGAAAATCGTGTATGAATGTAGACAGTTGATGTGTAAACACTTCACTGTGCATCAATTGTCCATCTCACCTTGTACACTGAGTTATATTGCAAGTGAATTTGGAACAAAAGACATGTTTACAGTCATCCAACTATCACCAATTCTTTTACATCATATCATTTTTTGATCATTTACTTATTGTTGCATTGTCATTCTAATTTAGTGTTTTCACTTTAAAATGTTAACTGCACAAAAAACGAATTATTTTGAACGGTCGTTGATAGAAAATGAACGTTTTTGCGTTAGTTACTGAATATTAATGGGTAACATAAAATAAAACTTAAACTAGGTATTAAAATCTAATCAAGAATAAATGCATTACCATATTTATTAATTCCCGTGTATACTTCGAGTGTAAACTAAAATTGATGGTGACTTAGAAAAGAATCCGGGACTCATACTTTGTTCATTTTGGAGCTCATCAGCTGAATGTGCTTGAAACCAGAGTTAACATTCACCTGATAAATAAGTGGATGACGCATTGGCGTTTGAAGCAAAAGCTAGTACATTTCAATCTAGTTTCAAGTGACTCATGATCTCAATTATTAAATTACTATAATATCCACAAAAACCCCTTCTGATATTCATCAAAACATGTTCACTTGTGGCTTGCACCAAGATATATTTCCTGGGGTTCTAGTGAGAAGCAGTGACAAGTGGAGTTCAACTAGGTCTGTTGTGAGATAGTAACTTACTGACGACAATGTTGGACGGTGGCCCAATTTCCTGGATTAGTTGGAGTTAGACATAACTACCGTTGGATGCCAGTCGGCTCAGTGGTCTGGAGGTTAAGTGTTCACGCGTGAAACTGATATGTCCTGGGTCCGAATCTGGTGTGAACATGAAGTGATAAAGTCTTTTTTTATTGGAAGAACTTAAAATATATTCACTGTGATTGAAACGTGTCAAACATGGTAGTTCAGGTAATTGGTCAATGTTATTTGAATCATATATTTTCATGTATTATCAACAGACTAAGTGAAAGTTTAATAACAAATAAATCACAATTTGTATATAAATTAAGCAAATCACGTAGACGATATTTTCTGTTTTTTATTCTTCATTCGTTTTTTTATTCAATTAAAATCAGAGTATTCTATTCAACTTATTAAAACTTCTATATTCCAACAGCTTGATGGGTAAGTAACTATTATATTCTGACGTTTATTCATGGTATATATGTTGGTAATGATGGAAATGGGCCATGTAGACCGTATACATATTCTTTGTGTGATTTGTGATTTACGCATGAAGAAAGTGTCTAGTGCTCGTCGGGTTTTTAGTGATACACCTAAATGTGTTCACTTTTTTGAAGAATATCAGAAATAAATTGAACCAGTGTTTAGAAATTATCTTCACCAACCTTGAATATCGATGCCGGTAGAATAGTTGGCAAGCGGACAATATTTATTTTATTATTTAAACACGTAAACATTCGTACAAGGAAGCATCAAACAGATATGCGCCACATAAATCATTCGATTTATATGTGGGCTGGGATACTGCACGAATGCAAAAACCAAACCAAGTGGTTTTCTTACGTGACCACACACAGAGATTTTGTCCTCAACATCTAATCCATAAGACAGTTGAGCAACGTCAGCAGATGTAGTCTCATGGTAGTCGGTAACCAACACTAGGTTCATACACCATTTGTTCCCTCAGAACACTGGAGATCATGTGCATCATTGGCTTGTGTGCAGGGTTTGCCAACTCGCCTAGGGAGATTCTCCATATCCATGAACCCGGTGGAAGTGTCGGACATTCACTTTACGTCCTCTCAATTTTGTAAACAACAGTAATGCTGTGAGAAGGCGATGAGTGGGACTTCCCTGACAGTGGTTGTATGCACGTGGCCATATGAGAGCATTTCGAGAGGGAGAGTTGACTCTCCCTACTCTCGGCCGTACCATGGAATTTGGAGGCTATGATATTTCAACAGTCTGTAACAATAGATAGTTTCCAGTTTGAACTTGTAACAGTTTGATTTAAAACTTTCCAGAAAAATTTATGAAATTCAACTGAGTATGCTATGACCATTGATTTCTTATATATATACATATATATATATATATATATATATATATATATATATATATATATATAGTTTTCTAGAAATTTCATTATGTTAAGAAGATATCTCATGTGTGTTATGAGTTAAATAAATAGAGACTGAAGCGGTTATATAAATCAGTTCACTTGTGATACTTTATGTAAATATCATATACTATACTAACCGAGTAGTTTACTGTATTGATTTGAGCACAATTCTTTTGAAAAATTTATACATTTTATACACAATATAAATCATAGTAGTAGATGAATGTTGGACAGGTTGCTTACAAGATGCTTTTTTCGGAATCATTAGTAAATTAAGTTTTAATAAACCTCAAGTAAACTTGAACTAACATCTATCATTATTTCTTCATAGTAACTAGTTCTCTAACCAATTCATCATTCAATAACATTTGATTGTGCAGTTTTAGTAAATAAAATCCAAAAAAATAGACGGTTTTCCTACTCACTGCGTGGGTGTTGTTTAAGAAATTAAGAGGCTGAAAGACGATTATCCGGTACTTTACCAGGACTGGTGGACACGGATATTCCACCTAGGGGAATCGGAAATTCTTTATTCCAAATCTATGGTGCACACAGGCTTCAGTATCTTGAAAGGGCGAATGGCGTATGAATCCATTGTTGGTCACCGACTACCATGGGACTGCATCTCCTGACGTTGCACCACTGCCTTATGGATTACATCTCCAGGGTAAACGTTCAAAGTAAAAAAGCTGTCCCATGCTCTTTAGCTCCCAACACTGGTCGTGTTCAAGTCAATCCATGATTTAAAGTATCTTGAAAATCCTTTTCATTAATTTATAGTCTTAAACGTTATTTGAAGGGTACTTTGGTCATCAAAGCATATACCTAACTAAATACTCAATCTGTTATTAAATCATAAGGTCTAATCTTGATATTAGATGACCTTAAATCACCTAGCACACCTTAAATCAGCTACTAGATAATTTGATATCACTAAGGCTGCTATGTGACACTTTGTGTTATAACTGTGATTTTTAATTTTTTTGAAGTATTAAGTAATTAATTGATTATATGCATGTTTTTCAAATGATTAATCTAATTATTTCACAGAATTTTGTTTATTCGAATGTTTCAAGTAAACCCGTTTAGTTCTATAGTTTTTATTGCCGATTGATATCATATGAAGGAACTCGATGGAATTTTTAAATCAAGGCCTAAACCTATGCAATCAAAGCGAATATCAAGTGTGTTTATAGGTGAAAAGCTAGACTACAACGAAATAATGATGATTATTAGATTCTAATAAGTTGGAAATATCGACCATCCGCTTATCGGCTAGTAACTCGAAAACTTATTATGTTTTTCAATCAGCCTGAAGTTTCTAGAGTTTATCTTGTGTGACGTCATGTGCTCGCAAAGCTATGAGACACAAAAATGGTACACGATAAACAGCCGAAACTTTAAAATGATCTTGTTTTAGTGAGTTTTTAATGTCTTAGGTGTGAATAATGACTGAAGTTATAAAAACAACTTAATACATGAGAATCAACTAAAAACAAGCACTTGCCGGGTCTTGTTCTCAGTTTATTCAGACAATACAGGATTCACTACTGAAAATATGTAATCAATGAATTTCCATGATTTGAAAATACAACATGAGTAAGGGTCAGTCAGTTACAAGTCCATGTTTATTATTTGTTAAAGCCAGCTAAAAAATCCTTGTAAACCTGGGAACATTAGAAATATTTCGTCCGAGTTCGTGACTAAGCACCAGTTCACACCAATATACTAAAAATCAATATAAAAGTAATTGCACTATCAAACTTGAGGAATATCGACCCCCGAGTTCCAAATGGATGATCTAAAAATGTAAGCAGTCTCTGTGAGGACCAATGGTCCTGGACCAAATATTTAACAGGATCGTGTATACGTACTGTTAAGAGCCCTTGGTGATTTATTTTAGTCAGTAAACGTCCTCCATTTCTCTACTCCAGTAGCAGGAAGCATGAATATCAAAATCAAACTCAAACATCATATATTACAACATTTTTCTATCGACATCTCTCGATAACTGGGATCATATGGAAAATATGAGCATTTTAGAAATGTCTAACTGAAATATAAAAAACGATTGATTTCAGTTTTCTTATCATGAAAATACGATCACCAAATTTATTAAGAATTTTAGTTGATATAACCTTTAGATCATAAATAAAACTGCAGATATAGTTGTCTGGCCTTTCTTGATACTTCTTATTTTCTGTTCCTTTTTCCCTTTTCCTATTCATAATAAAAATGTTACGTAGTTAGCTTAAACAATTTTGAGTGAAATGAACTACTTCATCTCCTCACTAATAATCTTCACAATAGTGCTTGTAATGTATGTGTTTATAGTAATCATTGAAACTCATAAATCTAATGTGAAGATGCTCTTTGCTCTAGCTGGTGTTATATTTTGCAAATAGAATATGCCATCCCTCCAAATTCCCTGGTACAGTCGAGAGTAGGGAGAGTCAACTCTCCCTCTCGAAATGCTCTCATATGGCCACGTGCATACAACCACTGTCAGGGAAGTCCCACTCATCGCCTTCTCACAGCATTACTGTTGTTTACAAAATTGAGAGGACGTAAAGTGAATGTCCGACACTTCCACCGGGTTCATGGATATGGAGAATCTCCCTAGGCGAGTTGGCAAACCCTGCACACAAGCCAATGATGCACATGATCTCCAGTGTTCTGAGGGAACAAATGGTGTATGAACCTAGTGTTGGTTACCGACTACCATGAGACTACATCTGCTGACGTTGCTCAACTGTCTTATGGATTAGATGTTGAGGACAAAATCTCTGTGTGTGGTCACGTAAGAAAACCACTTGGTTTGGTTTTTGCATTCGTGCAGTATCCCAGCCCACATATAAATCGAATGATTTATGTGGCGCATATCTGTTTGATGCTTCCTTGTATGAATCTTTATGTGTTGATATAAATAAATAATAAGTCTGCCATACTGTGATATATGCATCAAAATCAAATAATATTTATAGATTTCTTGGAAAAGTTAAATACTTTGTAAAACGACTTTCTTTTTCTACTGTACATCTGTAAATTCAGATATAAAGGAACTACAGTTTTCTAATGAGGATAAAAAGAAAAGTTCCAGTTGTGATCTAACTACAGATACATCCACATCCTCCAAATCAGATAGTAATACATCTTCAACATTAAATGTAAATAATATATCCCCATTGCCTTCCTCATCGTCAACCTCATCAGTCATAACAATATCAACTACAAGTACAAATACTCGGATAAAAAATCAAAATGTATTGAATAATTCAACAACCTTTGGTTCACGTAATCGAAGACAAGATTGGTGTAAATGGCCTATTTGTATTCAGTACCGAACAACTGGTTATTGTCTAGGATATAATCCTAATGGTACATTACCAGCATCATCACAAATGTGTCAAGCTGCACATATTGGTCCAAATGATCAAGTACCTTTATCATCAGATGGTCAAGTTCGAGTTTGCTTTGATTCGATGGGATTAGTAAATGTGAGGAGACAAATTATTTTTCATAAACCACTTTGAAATTCCTCAGCATGGTTTTAAATGTCATTCATTAATATCTTGATATAAACTTAGATAATCTAAGAACTTATATCGGACAATATATGCTGTAATTCGTCGAGGTATTGCAAATTACTGTCACTGATAACAGAAGTTTGTTAAGAAGCATAATCAAAATGACTGAGAAGATTATATTTACTTCAAGATAATAATGTACATTCGAACATTTGGGTTATGATTCCGGACATAAAGCACCTCTCACTATTAGGCTTAATTTCTTTCCACCATCAAAGAAAGTATCAAACAAAACATTCAGACTCTAAATATTGTCACTTACATAAGAATGGAATTTTCAACTACATAACACAGACGACAGATAGCTCATAACCAACAGAAAAAATGAGTTTATTTGGTTAGATCTCCATAACAAATAGCTGTCCTTTACTAAAGTAGGGTAAACACCCTGAACATTCTGGTCCCTATATCTGAAAGCCCTGAGTTCAACGTTTGGTATAATCATGAACATGCACTAGTGCGAAGCAAACAACTGGGAATAAACTATTAGGAAGCGTCCCCTGTACCATCATGGTTATCTAACTGGAGTCAGTCGGTAACGAAAACGGCCTCAATATTGGATAGTTATAGTACAGATAAATGTTGCAAAGGTTTTTAAGCTCTATAAGAAGGTCCCGTAGTTTTGTGCTTCAAAAGTCGTTTGGAAACTTTCCTATAACTCGATTCTTTAGAATCGATAAAGAAAATAATTTAGGTAATTACAAGTCGCTCCAATGATCCGGATTAACTATACTTATTTGAAAGTGATAGTAGGTATAAATAAGGCATGTTTGCGATCAACAGAATTGCATTTTACTTTAACATAACATTTTATGATTGATGTAAAATCGTAACGTCTTGTGAAAAAAAGATTCCTAGTTGTTCAAACCAAAGAAAGTGTGACAGATTCACTTCAACATGTACAACAACAATAACAACAACAACTACTACTAGTTCTACCACTGCTACCATTGACCTATTGGGAATCGTCAGCACGCTTTACAAAATCTAAACCATTCTTTATGATGATGCTTCTAGCGGCTCAGAAGCTCTTTTCATGTTGAAATTAGTGTTTCTTTCATCTCTTCCCAGTTGTCCTTCATAGTAACTTTCTCATTGAGTAGACCTTATAGGGGATAACATGTTGTTGAAGGCCATCTCGTATTCGTTGAGTTTGTCAGAATCTCGGAAAGGACCTGTATTGAACCTCTTTAATGCAGTTTTTGCAGTTGTCCAGTGCTTTCTTGGTTTGAGTTTAGTGTTGACAACCTCCAGGCTGTGATCCGAAGCTACGTCAACAATTCCTCTCCTGGCTCTCACGTCTTCCAGTGACCTTCTGAACACCTTGGTGATGCAAATATGGTATATGTGATTGTCCGTATTGTGATACGGTGATAACTGTGGATCCATGAGTTTCCTATCCTATGAGCGATCTAAGTGCTTCTTTGGACAGCATCAATCAAACTGTCTGAGTGTGTGAAGCATATTCTTCTTCATGACTAGAGTCCAATCTTTTCTGTCCAGGTTTAGTCCAATGGATTTCACTTATTCCGAGAACCACCGACTTGCGTTTCCTCATTTCTGAAGCCAATTTGTTTGTCGTCTGCTTTCAATACCTATGAGATGGAATTTAACTTCTGCTTCGTGCTTCATAGTAGAATCTATGTAATCTTATGGTTTGTTAAAGAGAACCACCAATTTGTACCTCCTCATTTCCTTAGATATTTGATTTGTTCTCCCCGTCTCTTATATTTTTCTGACATTCCATGTACCCATATTGTAGTGAACAAGAACACCAGTGGGGACAATCGGATGTATTCGAGCACAAAATTACAGAGCATCTCAATCAAATCTGAGAAACATATAGTAAGTGCTTAATTTGTAAAAATGTCCATCACTTGTCTTAAAATGACTCAGATTTCATTATTCTTGAAGACTCATAAAATTACTTTCTGTTTCCATTCTTTACTGTTCGATCCTCTTGTCTCTCTGCTGCCAGACATTCTGTTCCTGACTAACGTCATATACTACTTATGTCGATATAAGTAGCACACGCCACAATATTAATTGTTGCTCTGGTCTTTAGATTGGCCATCGACCTCGTGACTTCCGATGAATCTGAGATGTCACCATGAGTCGTCATAATTCTTTCTTCAAATGCTAGGACAGAGTTGAAATAGTCTAAACTGTTTTTTTCTGGTAAACGTCATTGTAACATGGTTATTTTGTACAGAATGTGGGTTTTGATCCCATGCCCAACCCTATTTTACTTACACGTGATTGATCCCTGCAGTAATTATAGATGGATTACAGGCGGATTTGAATTCAACACTGAACTATCTTGACTGTGATTGCACATGTCAGATTCTATTTATAAGGTTTATTTTCTTTTTTATAATTTAGCTTACTTGTAATCGATCTGATTGCTATTTTTATCATCCGCCGAAACTAATCAGAGATAAAATTGTCGCTAAACGACACGCGCAATATCTTCGTGAAAAAGTAATTCGTGACGCTTCGAAATCTCGTAAACTTAATGGTCTACTAACGTTTGAGCAAAACATAATTGCTGGTAATAATATTACGAGGATTTCACAAAATAAACTGACAACACCAAATAAATCTTGTAACCAATCAGTAGTTCCTCAGGAGTTAATTAGAATAACGGATATTCATTCATCATCATCATCATCAGTTAATAACAGAGATAATTTACATAATTTTTTACATGACTGCCATGCTGATTCCATACAGTTGACAAATCCAACTCACCATCTTCTACAACAACATTCACTCCCATCCGCATCACTTACACTACATCAATCATCACAGCTAAATCAACAAACAAATTTCAATCCATTCATTCAATGTGGTACAACAAATCAGTCAAATTCCCATCTAATCCCCAACAGTATTTCTTCATACATATCAAATATTTTGTTGGGTAATTTACTTTACATTCCACCATCTAGTATTAATTCAAGTTTATTCCTACCTAATCCTCGTCCAGTCCTGACAAATACAACAAAATCTCAATTTCCCGATATAAATCTGTTCTGTACACCAAATCAAATTGATTACGAAAAGTTGTGCAATCTAATTTTATTAAATTCTACACCGTTAACACAGCCAATTTATTCGTCGAATTTAGTGAGTTTGAATGAACACTTTCAGTTATTGTTGTTAGTAAATCAATAGGTTGAGGTTCATTAAAAAATCAATGCAATTCTGACATACTTACTTAGCACTGGAGCCAGGGTGGTCACAAATGCTCTGGCCTTATGTAGAGGTTCACCATTGCAATCCAGTGTGTTGAAGCCTGTGACGATTCCTAGTCGGGCTCGCTCAGACGCTAGCCACTATCCATCTTTGCTTAAAAGCTTGTGAATTCAGGCTATATCGAGACAATCTGCACAGAATGCACATATACAAACAAAAGACTGATCAATTTCAGTCCTAAATAACAAAGGGAAGATACAAGTAAAACAAAACCAAGAGAATTTTGCATATACATAGTTTCATTTTACTAGTTCATAAATGATAAGATCAATAATTTGAGTAGAATAACATATGCATTTCATTTTGTAACGTTCTCATCACCTGCTATGAATGAGGTTGTAGATGCTTTTGAGTATGAGTGAAGTTGGTCGGATCTTAATGTAAGCATATTTGTATAATAAAGAAAATATTTGAATATTATTCATATACAATAAATTCTGTTTCAAATAAATATCATATGGAAAAGATAGATATCAAAGTAATAAAACTAGGTAGTTACTTAGTTAAATAAATGAATATGAGTAAATAACACCTACGAACAAAATGGAGTTCGACCGGGTCTCTTGTGAGATATTAACTTACTGATGACAATGGTGGAAGTGTCGCTCAATTTCGTGGATTAGTTGAAGTTAGAGAATAACACCACTGGATGCCAGCCAGCTCAGTGATCTACTGGTTAAGCGCTCGCGCGCGAGACTGATAGGTCCTGGGTCCAAATCCCGCGAGGTTGGTTCCTGAATGCGCACCGCTGAGGAATCCCACAATAGAACGAAGCGGCCGTCCAGTCCTGATTGAGGATTCGTCTTTTTATCGTTAGACCTCTTAACAACGAACTTTTAAACTGGAAACTTTCTAATTAATGCACTGTCCCCTAAATAGCCTGGTACAGTCGAGAGTAGGGAGAGTCAACTCTCCCTCTCGAAATGCTCTCATATGGCCACGTGCATACAACCACTGTCAGGGAAGTCCCACTCATCGCCTTCTCACAGCATTACTGTTGTTTACAAAATTGAGAGGACGTAAAGTGAATGTCCGACACTTCCACCGGGTTCATGGATATGGAGAATCTCCCTAGGCGAGTTGGCAAACCCTGCACACAAGCCAATGATGCACATGATCTCCAGTGTTCTGAGGGAACAAATGGTGTATGAACCTAGTGTTGGTTACCGACTACCATGAGACTACATCTGCTGACGTTGCTCAACTGTCTTATGGATTAGATGTTGAGGACAAAATCTCTGTGTGTGGTCACGTAAGAAAACCACTTGGTTTGGTTTTTGCATTCGTGCAGTATCCCAGCCCACATATAAATCGAATGATTTATGTGGCGCGTATCTGTTTGATGCTTCCTTGTACGAATGTTTATGTGTTGAGATAAATGAATTTAAATAGATTAATTCATTTTAGGTTGCTACTGAGTGAAGACACATAAAGTCTTTAAAATTTAGTGATTAGCAACTTAGAAATAGATACGATGGTTTAAATCACAAACTGACCTTAGTTAAACTATGAGGCCTAGCAATCTATCTCAAACCTCAAGATCAGGTTTATATTCCTAAAGGTATAAGTCCTAATGGTCTGAATAGAACTAATTTTTTATGAAACGCACCTTGATATTAGTTATAAATCAGCTAAGATTGAATAAATGCTCAAATAAATCGTGTCTAATTAGAATAACTAAATTTTAAAAGAATATATTAGTCTGTTAAGTCCGTAGATGTCGGTTCCAGTCGTGCTTTGTCTTATTTTTTTAACTGTGAAACTAGGTGACTGCGTTTATCCATTTCCAAGTGAACACCATTTTCTACATAAATTTATCAGTTGGTCTGGCCTGATCTATTAGCAACAAACAAAACACAGGTCAAAACATTTAGTAATCTTTAAATATATTGCTTTCTTCCCTTTTTCTTTTGTTTGTTTCAGACAACTTCATGGTCTAAATTATTGGACACATTGATTATAAATAATCCGTCATTATTCTTAGCTAATATACCACAAACGACTACTATACCAATTAATTCACACGCTAACTGTTTAACGTCTCAATTCGTTGATTCAATCCTACCATTCAATTATTTATTGAATGTACCATATTCGTCGACAACAAATGAAATAAACAATACTTTACCAACAGCATTATTTCCTTTAAATCAAGGAATTGAATTACTACCACATGTAGGAATGACAAATACTGTTGAAAGTCAATCTAATATATCCTCCATTAGTTATTCTTCAGCAATTTCACAATCATATGTAATGTCATCGCCCCCATCATCATCATCATTATTACTATCGAATACACCGATAAATCCAGAGATTCTTCTACAAAACTCTCAATTCTTAATACCAACCGACCATACATTAAATGTGAAGTTAAACACTACTACAACAAAATCAACTGTTATAACTACATCAATAGGATCACCAACATCATTATCAACAACAACAACAACAACAACAACAACAACAACAACAACAACAACAAACAATGTTTCCATCATTAATTCTACTTAGATAACATTAAGCAAATATAGATTATGGATGAATTTGGTTTAGGCATTTTATTCTCTAATTTTGTTCAATTCATTCGATCATTAATTAAAATTAGATTGTCGTATGAACAAGAAATGTTTAATTAATAAGAAATTTTCGTTTAAATTTGATCGAATTGTTTTACAGTATTTAGGTGCTGAAATGTCGATATTTGTTTCCTTGAAAAAGCTTGGATCAGATTACCAAGTGAAACGCTAGATCTACATTGAATTTATCCGCTGAGATTTGACAAATGCATTTTTCCACTGAAATAATTCATTATTATAGTGAAAATATTTGGTTAGATGTTTAATAATGACATAATCAACAGTAATAAATTGAATAAAATAAATTTAATATTCAATATTTTAAAATTCTTTAATTGAAGCACATCAATAGGTGAGATCATGAGTCAATTGAAACTCGACTATAATGGTAAACCTGAAAGCACTGGACGGCTCGGTAGTTCACATTCACGAACCAACCTCACTAGATTCGAACCTACGACCTGTCAGCCTCGTGCGCGAACGCTTAACAAACTAGACCACTGAGCCGGCTGGCATCCGACGGTGTTAATGTCTAACTTCAATTGATCCATGAAATTGAGAGACACATCCACCATTGTCATCAGTGAGCTACTATCTCACAACAGACCCGGTTGAACTCTACTGGTCACTGCTTCTCACTAGAACTCCAGGAGATACCTCTTGAAGCCAGTCATTAGTGAGCATATCTTGGTTAATATCAGAAGGGCTTTTATGGATATCATGGCAATTTTTTCTAACAGGTGAGATCATAAGCCAATTGAAGTCAGACCACCACGGGAAACCTGGAAGAACTGGACGGCCGTTTCGTTACTATAATATCCACAAGAACCCCCTCTGAAATACAAAGATGAATCAGTATCTAAAAATGAATAACAATTGAATATTGTGAAATGATAAAAATCAATTTGAATTAAGGATAAGTCATGATAAATTAAAGCCCATGTTTGATTTGAATTCTTATTATCAAGTACCATATTCAGAAATACTATCATTAAGGTTTTCAAGTTAACAGAATTATCTTACATGACTAAGAGGTTGACAATAAATTATTCCTTTGGAATGTAAATATAGTTTCTGAGAAAGGGAGATTAACATGAAATTAATGCAATTAGTTCCATTTGATAAATTTCGATAATGGAATATGAAGATGAAGTTTATCAGGATTATGTGATGATATATTAGCACAATACATTTCGAGTAATCGGATCACACATTATATAGCTGCAAAGAACATTCATATGTAAACATAAAAGGTCAACTAAACTAGAAGTGAAGGGTAAGAGAAGACAAGGTTAATAAAGAAAATAATATGAAAAAACCATTTGAAACCTGATCACACTGGATGATCAGCTAATATTACCAGAATAGGTTTAAGATGAGAACAAATCGTTTTCGAATACACGATTACTATTCCCAATGTACGTGTGGTCACACACAAACACACACACATTTAAATTGGTAAACACAATGGGATGTGATGCAGTCGTTTTGTCGTCTTTTAAGTGTTCGATGCAGTATTAACCTTGTTTTGTTTCCTGGATAATGACAGTTGCTGCACAATATATCGTTCTAATGACTGATTTAAGCCTTTGCTTCAATAAAAAGCCTATTTAACTCACTTGTAAATGCTAAGGTGATGTAGATAGGTCATTTTGTCTGTCAAGGCTATAGTGGGTCTCACAACACAACGACATTTACATATATATTTATAAATTTTACAGGATGACCATTTTCCATTAATGTTTTGTTTAACAAGCTAACATCATCGTCAATAGCATGGTTTGTGCAAATAAGATCAAGTCTGTTAAATAGGTCCTTGATCAAAACCCGTTTATATTACACTGAGCAGTAACTATAATAACCGAGGTATGGACCTACTCAAATTGGTTTCCTAAACATGGATCGTTTAAATTGAACCGTCTTCTCGTCTACTTATAAGTATATCCAAGAAAGGGAGCTGGTCGTTCTTCTCCTCTTCACATGATACATTGATGTGATTTTCGAGGGTGTTAAGTTTATTCAATAAACAACTCATATCGTCCTCTCTTTCACAGATAACTAAGATGTCATCCACAAATCTCTGATAAAGAAACGTGTTTTCAACGAGGTCTTCAGTTAGATTTTCAACATGTATCATCAACACATGTGCTAATAATGGTTCAAGCAAACTAACCATAACAACCCTATTGATCTGGCAAAAGTATTCACCTTCAAAAGTGAACTGGACTTTACCAGTACATAATGGTGGTAAAGCTTTAAGGATTTTCGAAGGGCTAGGTAATTTAGGGTTGTTCAAAGATATGTAGTCACATGATATATCGATAGTCATTATCAAAGATACATTTGTGACACAAGGAATTCACATCAAATGAACACATTGTCATTCCTTTGATAATAATATCATGTAAATGACCGACCGATTCAAAAGGATCCCTCAGAGAATACTTAGATAAACATCTTCGGATAGGATCAAGAAATTTTGTTAGCCATTTAGCTAGGCTATGTGTAGGTGATCGGTACATTGATAAAAAAGGACGTAAATGAATGTTTGATTTGTGAATTTTGCTGTTCCTCTTGATACTTTCAAACAAACTGACATCGAATGAATGTGGGGTCATCTCGAGTGACTCAATTGATAGAAGTTAATTAACTTCAACTACAATATGAGACTGACTGCCGTTATGTGATCAATTAACTTAATTTGAAGAGCTAGAAACAAGTTGAATAAAATGTCTAGATTAGATATTGACTATGAATATGGAGTGCTTATATGTCTTCGGTAATTCCTAATAATTTAAAATCACTAATGAATGGAATATAAAATTTCATGAAGAATGTATGGATTTCAATGTACTTGCATAATTTGAGCCTTCTTAAAACTAAAGTCTATTGGGTAACTTGAATTGTTCCACATATTCCAACGTTGCACACTTAAAGCACTTGTCTTGTCAGAGTACTCAGATAATATAATTATTTTCCACTAATATTCTGACAAAATACAGTATTCCCTTATTTTCGAAGTCTTATGAGTTCTGTTGGGTCGATAACTAGCATAATCTTGGTACGAGTACATTCATCATTCTTTATTTTTCATTCATTAACCTTATTGATTTGCTTTAAACTGTATTTCCTGAACTTAAATTCCTACTTCACTTGTCATTATTTTTAAAAATGCTGTTCAATATAAAAATAAAGAGAATTCAGCGAAGAAAATTTTCTTTTCGACTAAATCATTTACTTAAGCTGTACATTCGTATCTATGGTTGGATGGTAAATATATGAGTCTATAGAAGTATAGAAAAGACAACAACATAAATTGATTCGAGCCAAATGAGGTTACGCAATAATCAAGCGGTAAGGAAGGAATATAAGGATGAAAATAATTTGTGAGTTAAATTACTAGACATGAAGAAAAACGACAAACATAATGGTTATAATAATAAAAACTGAATGAAAATATCCATCCCAGTGTCTATTCTATGGGACTTCGACACAACTCTGGTCAAGAACACGCGATTGGCGTAACCAGAATGTAAGTATATCTTCACCCTAACAACCGACAACAATCACAATAACAATAAGTGTAGGAAATTATATCATTCATCTAATACCTGTCAGACTATTTACTAGTCTGACTGGACAAGCAACCAATCATTATTTCCCTGGCCCATAGACCACTTTCGCAGATCTGAAAACTTGCTTCTCTTTAATTTATCTAATAGCGGTTGAGTTCAAACAGATAAACTAACTTGACAGTTGGTCCATACAAGTCTGAGAAAACTCATAATTGGGCACCTTCGATCTTTCTAATGATCGAACATCAGTCCTTCAAACATTTCGACTTTTATTCTTTTATTTTCAAGCATGGATTTCAATTTATATATACAAAGAGAAATAAATGAATAAAACGAATGGTTCGTTAAAGTTGTGAAAAAATTTACGAGCTGTTTGCAAGATATCAAATGTTTATACACATCCATATTAACCACGATATTTAAAGATTCATAACACATCTACACGCTCTCTGATGCCAATACTCATAGCAAATCAATCAGAAAAACAACAACACCAACAACGATGATGCTTTCAATTAAATCAAATGAATGTAACTAAACAACATGAACGAGACTATCTAGTTTATTGTGATGATGTACCATTGAAAATTAACACATTACAATCATTATTCAATTGGTATAAATTGAAAGCAACAGAAAAATATGAAGATGTAGAGAAGAAGCTAAAGTAGATGCATAACTCACTTAATAATTATTATTGTCATTATTAGTATTATTATTAATATTAATGATGGTTGGATGAATGATTTCCTTATTCTCGTTCTTTCTGTTTCGCTTTCCATTTCCATTTGTGTAGTTGATGAACTTCAGCTATTTACACTTGATGGAAATAAGTGGTTTTATGTAGATAATAGTATAATGCAATAGGTGAGAGATAATAGTACTGACGCAATTAATTACTCACTTATTTACTTACTTACATATTTACGTACTTGTGGCTATTACCGCCAATCGAGCATCGGTCATCGACCACAATTCGCTAATCCACTCAGTCCAGCTTCTTTATTATCTAGGTGCAACACAGAATTATTTGAACATCGTCTGTCGTTGTGCGACCAACAGCACCATCACCAATCTACTCGTTGTCTGATGCCAATACTCATAGCAAATCAATCAGAAAAACAACAACACCAACAACGATGATGCTTTCAATTAAATCAAATGAATGTAACTAAACAACATGAACGAGACTATCTAGTTTATTGTGATGATGTACCATTGAAAATTAACACATTACAATCATTATTCAATTGGTATAAATTGAAAGCAACAGAAAAATATGAAGATGTAGAGAAGAAGCTAAAGTAGATGCATAACTCACTTAATAATTATTATTGTCATTATTAGTATTATTATTATTATTAATATTAATGATGGTTGGATGAATGATTTCCTTATTCTCGTTCTTTCTGTTTCGCTTTCCATTTCCATTTGTGTAGTTGATGAACTTCAGCTATTTACACTTGATGGAAATAAGTGGTTTTATGTAGATAATAGTATAATGCAATAGGTGAGAGATAATAGTACTGACGCAATTAATTACTCACTTATTTACTTACTTACATATTTACGTACTTGTGGCTATTACCGCCAATCGAGCATCGGTCATCGACCACAATTCGCTAATCCACTCAGTCCAGCTTCTTTATTATCTAGGTGCAACACAGAATTATTTGAACATCGTCTGTCGTTGTGCGACCAACAGCACCATCACCAATCTACTCGTTGTCTGATGCCAATACTCATAGCAAATCAATCAGAAAAACAACAACACCAACAACGATGATGCTTTCAATTAAATCAAATGAATGTAACTAAACAACATGAACGAGACTATCTAGTTTATTGTGATGATGTACCATTGAAAATTAACACATTACAATCATTATTCAATTGGTATAAATTGAAAGCAACAGAAAAATATGAAGATGTAGAGAAGAAGCTAAAGTAGATGCATAACTCACTTAATAATTATTATTGTCATTATTAGTATTATTATTAATATTAATGATGGTTGGATGAATGATTTCCTTATTCTCGTTCTTTCTGTTTCGCTTTCCATTTCCATTTGTGTAGTTGATGAACTTCAGCTATTTACACTTGATGGAAATAAGTGGTTTTATGTAGATAATAGTATAATGCAATAGGTGAGAGATAATAGTACTGACGCAATTAATTACTCACTTATTTACTTACTTACATATTTACGTACTTGTGGCTATTACCGCCAATCGAGCATCGATCATCGACCACAATTCGCTAATCCACTCAGTCCAGCTTCTTTATTATCTAGGTGCAACACAGAATTATTTGAACATCGTCTGTCGTTGTGCGACCAACAGCACCATCACCAATCTACTCGTTGTCTGATGCCAATACTCATAGCAAATCAATCAGAAAAACAACAACACCAACAACGATGATGCTTTCAATTAAATCAAATGAATGTAACTAAACAACATGAACGAGACTATCTAGTTTATTGTGATGATGTACCATTGAAAATTAACACATTACAATCATTATTCAATTGGTATAAATTGAAAGCAACAGAAAAATATGAAGATGTAGAGAAGAAGCTAAAGTAGATGCATAACTCACTTAATAATTATTATTGTCATTATTAGTATTATTATTATTATTAATATTAATGATGGTTGGATGAATGATTTCCTTATTCTCGTTCTTTCTGTTTCGCTTTCCATTTCCATTTGTGTAGTTGATGAACTTCAGCTATTTACACTTGATGGAAATAAGTGGTTTTATGTAGATAATAGTATAATGCAATAGGTGAGAGATAATAGTACTGACGCAATTAATTACTCACTTATTTACTTACTTACATATTTACGTACTTGTGGCTATTACCGCCAATCGAGCATCGGTCATCGACCACAATTCGCTAATCCACTCAGTCCAGCTTCTTTATTATCTAGGTGCAACACAGAATTATTTGAACATCGTCTGTCGTTGTGCGACCAACAGCACCATCACCAATCTACTCGTTGTCTGATGCCAATACTCATAGCAAATCAATCAGAAAAACAACAACACCAACAACGATGATGCTTTCAATTAAATCAAATGAATGTAACTAAACAACATGAACGAGACTATCTAGTTTATTGTGATGATGTACCATTGAAAATTAACACATTACAATCATTATTCAATTGGTATAAATTGAAAGCAACAGAAAAATATGAAGATGTAGAGAAGAAGCTAAAGTAGATGCATAACTCACTTAATAATTATTATTGTCATTATTAGTATTATTATTAATATTAATGATGGTTGGATGAATGATTTCCTTATTCTCGTTCTTTCTGTTTCGCTTTCCATTTCCATTTGTGTAGTTGATGAACTTCAGCTATTTACACTTGATGGAAATAAGTGGTTTTATGTAGATAATAGTATAATGCAATAGGTGAGAGATAATAGTACTGACGCAATTAATTACTCACTTATTTACTTACTTACATATTTACGTACTTGTGGCTATTACCGCCAATCGAGCATCGGTCATCGACCACAATTCGCTAATCCACTCAGTCCAGCTTCTTTATTATCTAGGTGCAACACAGAATTATTTGAACATCGTCTGTCGTTGTGCGACCAACAGCACCATCACCAATCTACTCGTTGTCTGATGCCAATACTCATAGCAAATCAATCAGAAAAACAACAACACCAACAACGATGATGCTTTCAATTAAATCAAATGAATGTAACTAAACAACATGAACGAGACTATCTAGTTTATTGTGATGATGTACCATTGAAAATTAACACATTACAATCATTATTCAATTGGTATAAATTGAAAGCAACAGAAAAATATGAAGATGTAGAGAAGAAGCTAAAGTAGATGCATAACTCACTTAATAATTATTATTGTCATTATTAGTATTATTATTATTATTAATATTAATGATGGTTGGATGAATGATTTCCTTATTCTCGTTCTTTCTGTTTCGCTTTCCATTTCCATTTGTGTAGTTGATGAACTTCAGCTATTTACACTTGATGGAAATAAGTGGTTTTATGTAGATAATAGTATAATGCAATAGGTGAGAGATAATAGTACTGACGCAATTAATTACTCACTTATTTACTTACTTACATATTTACGTACTTGTGGCTATTACCGCCAATCGAGCATCGGTCATCGACCACAATTCGCTAATCCACTCAGTCCAGCTTCTTTATTATCTAGGTGCAACACAGAATTATTTGAACATCGTCTGTCGTTGTGCGACCAACAGCACCATCACCAATCTACTCGTTGTCTGATGCCAATACTCATAGCAAATCAATCAGAAAAACAACAACACCAACAACGATGATGCTTTCAATTAAATCAAATGAATGTAACTAAACAACATGAACGAGACTATCTAGTTTATTGTGATGATGTACCATTGAAAATTAACACATTACAATCATTATTCAATTGGTATAAATTGAAAGCAACAGAAAAATATGAAGATGTAGAGAAGAAGCTAAAGTAGATGCATAACTCACTTAATAATTATTATTGTCATTATTAGTATTATTATTATTATTAATATTAATGATGGTTGGATGAATGATTTCCTTATTCTCGTTCTTTCTGTTTCGCTTTCCATTTCCATTTGTGTAGTTGATGAACTTCAGCTATTTACACTTGATGGAAATAAGTGGTTTTATGTAGATAATAGTATAATGCAATAGGTGAGAGATAATAGTACTGACGCAATTAATTACTCACTTATTTACTTACTTACATATTTACGTACTTGTGGCTATTACCGCCAATCGAGCATCGATCATCGACCACAATTCGCTAATCCACTCAGTCCAGCTTCTTTATTATCTAGGTGCAACACAGAATTATTTGAACATCGTCTGTCGTTGTGCGACCAACAGCACCATCACCAATCTACTCGTTGTCTGATGCCAATACTCATAGCAAATCAATCAGAAAAACAACAACACCAACAACGATGATGCTTTCAATTAAATCAAATGAATGTAACTAAACAACATGAACGAGACTATCTAGTTTATTGTGATGATGTACCATTGAAAATTAACACATTACAATCATTATTCAATTGGTATAAATTGAAAGCAACAGAAAAATATGAAGATGTAGAGAAGAAGCTAAAGTAGATGCATAACTCACTTAATAATTATTATTGTCATTATTAGTATTATTATTATTATTAATATTAATGATGGTTGGATGAATGATTTCCTTATTCTCGTTCTTTCTGTTTCGCTTTCCATTTCCATTTGTGTAGTTGATGAACTTCAGCTATTTACACTTGATGGAAATAAGTGGTTTTATGTAGATAATAGTATAATGCAATAGGTGAGAGATAATAGTACTGACGCAATTAATTACTCACTTATTTACTTACTTACATATTTACGTACTTGTGGCTATTACCGCCAATCGAGCATCGGTCATCGACCACAATTCGCTAATCCACTCAGTCCAGCTTCTTTATTATCTAGGTGCAACACAGAATTATTTGAACATCGTCTGTCGTTGTGCGACCAACAGCACCATCACCAATCTACTCGTTGTCTGATGCCAATACTCATAGCAAATCAATCAGAAAAACAACAACACCAACAACGATGATGCTTTCAATTAAATCAAATGAATGTAACTAAACAACATGAACGAGACTATCTAGTTTATTGTGATGATGTACCATTGAAAATTAACACATTACAATCATTATTCAATTGGTATAAATTGAAAGCAACAGAAAAATATGAAGATGTAGAGAAGAAGCTAAAGTAGATGCATAACTCACTTAATAATTATTATTGTCATTATTAGTATTATTATTATTATTAATATTAATGATGGTTGGATGAATGATTTCCTTATTCTCGTTCTTTCTGTTTCGCTTTCCATTTCCATTTGTGTAGTTGATGAACTTCAGCTATTTACACTTGATGGAAATAAGTGGTTTTATGTAGATAATAGTATAATGCAATAGGTGAGAGATAATAGTACTGACGCAATTAATTACTCACTTATTTACTTACTTACATATTTACGTACTTGTGGCTATTACCGCCAATCGAGCATCGATCATCGACCACAATTCGCTAATCCACTCAGTCCAGCTTCTTTATTATCTAGGTGCAACACAGAATTATTTGAACATCGTCTGTCGTTGTGCGACCAACAGCACCATCACCAATCTACTCGTTGTCTGATGCCAATACTCATAGCAAATCAATCAGAAAAACAACAACACCAACAACGATGATGCTTTCAATTAAATCAAATGAATGTAACTAAACAACATGAACGAGACTATCTAGTTTATTGTGATGATGTACCATTGAAAATTAACACATTACAATCATTATTCAATTGGTATAAATTGAAAGCAACAGAAAAATATGAAGATGTAGAGAAGAAGCTAAAGTAGATGCATAACTCACTTAATAATTATTATTGTCATTATTAGTATTATTATTATTATTAATATTAATGATGGTTGGATGAATGATTTCCTTATTCTCGTTCTTTCTGTTTCGCTTTCCATTTCCATTTGTGTAGTTGATGAACTTCAGCTATTTACACTTGATGGAAATAAGTGGTTTTATGTAGATAATAGTATAATGCAATAGGTGAGAGATAATAGTACTGACGCAATTAATTACTCACTTATTTACTTACTTACATATTTACGTACTTGTGGCTATTACCGCCAATCGAGCATCGGTCATCGACCACAATTCGCTAATCCACTCAGTCCAGCTTCTTTATTATCTAGGTGCAACACAGAATTATTTGAACATCGTCTGTCGTTGTGCGACCAACAGCACCATCACCAATCTACTCGTTGTCTGATGCCAATACTCATAGCAAATCAATCAGAAAAACAACAACACCAACAACGATGATGCTTTCAATTAAATCAAATGAATGTAACTAAACAACATGAACGAGACTATCTAGTTTATTGTGATGATGTACCATTGAAAATTAACACATTACAATCATTATTCAATTGGTATAAATTGAAAGCAACAGAAAAATATGAAGATGTAGAGAAGAAGCTAAAGTAGATGCATAACTCACTTAATAATTATTATTGTCATTATTAGTATTATTATTATTATTAATATTAATGATGGTTGGATGAATGATTTCCTTATTCTCGTTCTTTCTGTTTCGCTTTCCATTTCCATTTGTGTAGTTGATGAACTTCAGCTATTTACACTTGATGGAAATAAGTGGTTTTATGTAGATAATAGTATAATGCAATAGGTGAGAGATAATAGTACTGACGCAATTAATTACTCACTTATTTACTTACTTACATATTTACGTACTTGTGGCTATTACCGCCAATCGAGCATCGATCATCGACCACAATTCGCTAATCCACTCAGTCCAGCTTCTTTATTATCTAGGTGCAACACAGAATTATTTGAACATCGTCTGTCGTTGTGCGACCAACAGCACCATCACCAATCTACTCGTTGTCTGATGCCAATACTCATAGCAAATCAATCAGAAAAACAACAACACCAACAACGATGATGCTTTCAATTAAATCAAATGAATGTAACTAAACAACATGAACGAGACTATCTAGTTTATTGTGATGATGTACCATTGAAAATTAACACATTACAATCATTATTCAATTGGTATAAATTGAAAGCAACAGAAAAATATGAAGATGTAGAGAAGAAGCTAAAGTAGATGCATAACTCACTTAATAATTATTATTGTCATTATTAGTATTATTATTATTATTAATATTAATGATGGTTGGATGAATGATTTCCTTATTCTCGTTCTTTCTGTTTCGCTTTCCATTTCCATTTGTGTAGTTGATGAACTTCAGCTATTTACACTTGATGGAAATAAGTGGTTTTATGTAGATAATAGTATAATGCAATAGGTGAGAGATAATAGTACTGACGCAATTAATTACTCACTTATTTACTTACTTACATATTTACGTACTTGTGGCTATTACCGCCAATCGAGCATCGGTCATCGACCACAATTCGCTAATCCACTCAGTCCAGCTTCTTTATTATCTAGGTGCAACACAGAATTATTTGAACATCGTCTGTCGTTGTGCGACCAACAGCACCATCACCAATCTACTCGTTGTCTGATGCCAATACTCATAGCAAATCAATCAGAAAAACAACAACACCAACAACGATGATGCTTTCAATTAAATCAAATGAATGTAACTAAACAACATGAACGAGACTATCTAGTTTATTGTGATGATGTACCATTGAAAATTAACACATTACAATCATTATTCAATTGGTATAAATTGAAAGCAACAGAAAAATATGAAGATGTAGAGAAGAAGCTAAAGTAGATGCATAACTCACTTAATAATTATTATTGTCATTATTAGTATTATTATTATTATTAATATTAATGATGGTTGGATGAATGATTTCCTTATTCTCGTTCTTTCTGTTTCGCTTTCCATTTCCATTTGTGTAGTTGATGAACTTCAGCTATTTACACTTGATGGAAATAAGTGGTTTTATGTAGATAATAGTATAATGCAATAGGTGAGAGATAATAGTACTGACGCAATTAATTACTCACTTATTTACTTACTTACATATTTACGTACTTGTGGCTATTACCGCCAATCGAGCATCGATCATCGACCACAATTCGCTAATCCACTCAGTCCAGCTTCTTTATTATCTAGGTGCAACACAGAATTATTTGAACATCGTCTGTCGTTGTGCGACCAACAGCACCATCACCAATCTACTCGTTGTCTGATGCCAATACTCATAGCAAATCAATCAGAAAAACAACAACACCAACAACGATGATGCTTTCAATTAAATCAAATGAATGTAACTAAACAACATGAACGAGACTATCTAGTTTATTGTGATGATGTACCATTGAAAATTAACACATTACAATCATTATTCAATTGGTATAAATTGAAAGCAACAGAAAAATATGAAGATGTAGAGAAGAAGCTAAAGTAGATGCATAACTCACTTAATAATTATTATTGTCATTATTAGTATTATTATTATTATTAATATTAATGATGGTTGGATGAATGATTTCCTTATTCTCGTTCTTTCTGTTTCGCTTTCCATTTCCATTTGTGTAGTTGATGAACTTCAGCTATTTACACTTGATGGAAATAAGTGGTTTTATGTAGATAATAGTATAATGCAATAGGTGAGAGATAATAGTACTGACGCAATTAATTACTCACTTATTTACTTACTTACATATTTACGTACTTGTGGCTATTACCGCCAATCGAGCATCGGTCATCGACCACAATTCGCTAATCCACTCAGTCCAGCTTCTTTATTATCTAGGTGCAACACAGAATTATTTGAACATCGTCTGTCGTTGTGCGACCAACAGCACCATCACCAATCTACTCGTTGTCTGATGCCAATACTCATAGCAAATCAATCAGAAAAACAACAACACCAACAACGATGATGCTTTCAATTAAATCAAATGAATGTAACTAAACAACATGAACGAGACTATCTAGTTTATTGTGATGATGTACCATTGAAAATTAACACATTACAATCATTATTCAATTGGTATAAATTGAAAGCAACAGAAAAATATGAAGATGTAGAGAAGAAGCTAAAGTAGATGCATAACTCACTTAATAATTATTATTGTCATTATTAGTATTATTATTATTATTAATATTAATGATGGTTGGATGAATGATTTCCTTATTCTCGTTCTTTCTGTTTCGCTTTCCATTTCCATTTGTGTAGTTGATGAACTTCAGCTATTTACACTTGATGGAAATAAGTGGTTTTATGTAGATAATAGTATAATGCAATAGGTGAGAGATAATAGTACTGACGCAATTAATTACTCACTTATTTACTTACTTACATATTTACGTACTTGTGGCTATTACCGCCAATCGAGCATCGGTCATCGACCACAATTCGCTAATCCACTCAGTCCAGCTTCTTTATTATCTAGGTGCAACACAGAATTATTTGAACATCGTCTGTCGTTGTGCGACCAACAGCACCATCACCAATCTACTCGTTGTCTGATGCCAATACTCATAGCAAATCAATCAGAAAAACAACAACACCAACAACGATGATGCTTTCAATTAAATCAAATGAATGTAACTAAACAACATGAACGAGACTATCTAGTTTATTGTGATGATGTACCATTGAAAATTAACACATTACAATCATTATTCAATTGGTATAAATTGAAAGCAACAGAAAAATATGAAGATGTAGAGAAGAAGCTAAAGTAGATGCATAACTCACTTAATAATTATTATTGTCATTATTAGTATTATTATTATTATTAATATTAATGATGGTTGGATGAATGATTTCCTTGTTCTCGTTCTTTCTGTTTCGCTTTCCATTTCCATTTGTGTAGTTGATGAACTTCAGCTATTTACACTTGATGGAAATAAGTGGTTTTATGTAGATAATAATATAATGCAATAGGTGAGAGATAATAGTACTGACGCAATTAATTACTCACTTATTTACTTACTTACATATTTACGTACTTGTGGCTATTACCGCCAATCGAGCATCGGTCATCGACCACAATTCGCTAATCCACTCAGTCCAGCTTCTTTATTATCTAGGTGCAACACAGAATTATTTGAACATCGTCTGTCGTTGTGCGACCAACAGCACCATCACCAATCTACTCGTTGTCTGATGCCAATACTCATAGCAAATCAATCAGAAAAACAACAACACCAACAACGATGATGCTTTCAATTAAATCAAATGAATGTAACTAAACAACATGAACGAGACTATCTAGTTTATTGTGATGATGTACCATTGAAAATTAACACATTACAATCATTATTCAATTGGTATAAATTGAAAGCAACAGAAAAATATGAAGATGTAGAGAAGAAGCTAAAGTAGATGCATAACTCACTTAATAATTATTATTGTCATTATTAGTATTATTATTATTATTAATATTAATGATGGTTGGATGAATGATTTCCTTGTTCTCGTTCTTTCTGTTTCGCTTTCCATTTCCATTTGTGTAGTTGATGAACTTCAGCTATTTACACTTGATGGAAATAAGTGGTTTTATGTAGATAATAGTATAATGCAATAGGTGAGAGATAATAGTACTGACGCAATTAATTACTCACTTATTTACTTACTTACATATTTACGTACTTGTGGCTATTACCGCCAATCGAGCATCGGTCATCGACCACAATTCGCTAATCCACTCAGTCCAGCTTCTTTATTATCTAGGTGCAACACAGAATTATTTGAACATCGTCTGTCGTTGTGCGACCAACAGCACCATCACCAATCTACTCGTTGTCTGATGCCAATACTCATAGCAAATCAATCAGAAAAACAACAACACCAACAACGATGATGCTTTCAATTAAATCAAATGAATGTAACTAAACAACATGAACGAGACTATCTAGTTTATTGTGATGATGTACCATTGAAAATTAACACATTACAATCATTATTCAATTGGTATAAATTGAAAGCAACAGAAAAATATGAAGATGTAGAGAAGAAGCTAAAGTAGATGCATAACTCACTTAATAATTATTATTGTCATTATTAGTATTATTATTATTATTAATATTAATGATGGTTGGATGAATGATTTCCTTATTCTCGTTCTTTCTGTTTCGCTTTCCATTTCCATTTGTGTAGTTGATGAACTTCAGCTATTTACACTTGATGGAAATAAGTGGTTTTATGTAGATAATAGTATAATGCAATAGGTGAGAGATAATAGTACTGACGCAATTAATTACTCACTTATTTACTTACTTACATATTTACGTACTTGTGGCTATTACCGCCAATCGAGCATCGGTCATCGACCACAATTCGCTAATCCACTCAGTCCAGCTTCTTTATTATCTAGGTGCAACACAGAATTATTTGAACATCGTCTGTCGTTGTGCGACCAACAGCACCATCACCAATCTACTCGTTGTCTGATGCCAATACTCATAGCAAATCAATCAGAAAAACAACAACACCAACAACGATGATGCTTTCAATTAAATCAAATGAATGTAACTAAACAACATGAACGAGACTATCTAGTTTATTGTGATGATGTACCATTGAAAATTAACACATTACAATCATTATTCAATTGGTATAAATTGAAAGCAACAGAAAAATATGAAGATGTAGAGAAGAAGCTAAAGTAGATGCATAACTCACTTAATAATTATTATTGTCATTATTAGTATTATTATTATTATTAATATTAATGATGGTTGGATGAATGATTTCCTTGTTCTCGTTCTTTCTGTTTCGCTTTCCATTTCCATTTGTGTAGTTGATGAACTTCAGCTATTTACACTTGATGGAAATAAGTGGTTTTATGTAGATAATAATATAATGCAATAGGTGAGAGATAATAGTACTGACGCAATTAATTACTCACTTATTTACTTACTTACATATTTACGTACTTGTGGCTATTACCGCCAATCGAGCATCGGTCATCGACCACAATTCGCTAATCCACTCAGTCCAGCTTCTTTATTATCTAGGTGCAACACAGAATTATTTGAACATCGTCTGTCGTTGTGCGACCAACAGCACCATCACCAATCTACTCGTTGTCTGATGCCAATACTCATAGCAAATCAATCAGAAAAACAACAACACCAACAACGATGATGCTTTCAATTAAATCAAATGAATGTAACTAAACAACATGAACGAGACTATCTAGTTTATTGTGCAGGAAGATCGAGCACCGGCAGGGTAACTGCATTCATTTGGATTCGTGATAGAGCATCGGCAACACAGTTCGACTTGCCTTGGATGTGACGAAGGTCTGTCGTGAACTGGGAGATATAGTCCAAATGTCTGCACTCTCGTGGTGAGTAGCGGTCAGACTTGGTATGCAAAGCATACGTTAAGGGCTTATGGTCGGTGAATGAATCGACGTCCTTCTACTGCGTGCCGAAAATGTTTGATGGCGCAGTAGGCTGCTAGCAGCTCGCGACCAAAAGCGCTATATCTCGTCTCCGTGGTAGTAAGGCGTCGTGAGAAAAACTCGAGAGGTTGCCAACTACCGGAGATGTTTTATTGCATGACTGCTCCTATAGCAACATCGGATGCATCAACCGCTATACTAAGCGTGGCTGATGGATCGATGGGCGAGAAGAGGCTTGCGCAAGAGCCGTTTTGATTTCAGTGAATGCAGTACGTGCAGAATCGTTCATTTCCAATCTGCGTGGGTTGCCGCGTAGTAAGTCGGTTAGTGGTCGTAACCGTTCTGCCGCGTGTGGGATGAAACGACGGTAGAAGTTAACCAAACCGAGAAAAGCCTTCAGTTCCTTAAGTGAGGACGGCACGTTGTACTCCTTTATTGCTTGCACTTAGTCCTCACAAGGTAAAATACCCTCTTGCTTGATAACATGACCCAGAAATATTATTTCTCGTTTACCTAACTCGCATTTGTCTGGGTTAACTACTATTCCATTATCCGAAAGGCGTTGGAATAATAGCGTAAGATGTTGATAATGTTCATCTACGTTTGATGATGCGATTAGCAGGTCATCAATATAGACGTGAACAAAATCGAGGTCTCGTACAATGCTATCGATAAACCTTTGAAAAGTTTGAGCAACATTCCGTAATCCAAATGGCATTCGTAGGAACTCAAACAAACCGAAAGGAGTCGTGATAGCGGTCTTTTCGATATCTTCAAGAGCGACTGGGATCTGATGATATGCTCGTACCAGATCGATCTTAGAAAAGATAGTCGTGCCCTTGAGCGATGCCGTGATGTCGTGTATGTGGGGGATGGGGTAGCTATCAAAGCGCGTAACTACGTTTAGAGCTCGGTAGTCGCCGCATGGTCTCCAACTAACCCCATCTTTTTGCGCACCATGTGTAGAGGAGAGGCCCATGGACTGTGAGAAGGACGAATAATACCAGTAGCTAGTAAATTGTCAAACTCACACTTAGCAAAAGCTCATTTGTCCGGTGCCAGTCGGCGAGGTCGTGCCGTGACTGGCGGTCCGCGGGTGACTATGTGGTGTACCACCCGATTGGTCACCGATGGAAGCTCCTCGAGTGGTTTAGTGAGTACGGGGAATTTCTCAAATAAAGCGTGGAATTTATCGTCACGCGAGTAAAAAGTGCCGAGGATTCGATACGCGTTCATGTGGGCTTTACAGCCCATTGTTGTTCGACGAAGTATCGATTAGCTGCAGCCTACGTGAATCGACAAGCAATTCATAGTGCTGTAGAAAATCGATACCTAGTATGGCCGTGGGAACATCAGCAATGATGAACGTCCACAGATACCGTCGTCGGTTGCCCAGGTTGACCGCGAGTTGTCGTGTACCGTAGGTAGGAATGACTGAGCCATTCGCAGCGCGTAGTCGAAGCACTGTGGCTTGTGGCTTGTGACTTGCTGCTACCTCGTGGTACGACAGAAACTTGGGCCCCAGTGTCTACTAGGAACCTAGCGTTTGTGCGATAATCGTGCACATAGAATAGGCGACCAACCTGGGAGAAGGGACGGCGAGTACGGCCGCTTTTACTCGCCGGCGCTGGCGTTTCCCGCCTTGTATGAGCATGGTGCTTGACAACGGCGGGCGCCAGACCCGAAGGACCTATGGAACCAGCACCAACTGTCACTCGCTTCCGTAGCCGCCTTTCGACGTGGCCTGGAAGATGCCCTTTTTGGGCGAGTGGTGACGCGTTTGCGAGAACTTGAGCGAGCTCGGGGACGTAGGGTTGGGGTACGTTACAACGGTCTCGAAAACTAAGACGTGTGAATACACCCATCCCTGTCACCATGAGCTGAGGAATGTCCGGCGTCCATGTCTACTAGACGTGCCGTCGAAGCAACTACAGGTGTCTCTATTGCTAGTCCTCGCCAAAATTTTGTCTGCTATGAGGGCTACCTGGTTAAGCGGTGAGTCCTCGAGCAGTGCCGTCACAGTAGGTTGGATATGGGCTGGTAGTGACTCGAGCCATAATTCCTTAACTATCTCCGAGTCAGATGCTGTTGGTCCTGCAAGAGATTGCAGGCGCGTGAGGTGATGGCTTGGTTTAGCATCACCCAGGGGGTGACGTGCTAACGGGGTCCTCAATCGTTCCTCTCTCGATGGGAGGAAATGTCGGAGAATTGCCTCCTTGAGGCGGTCATAAACATTAGGCACGTTAGAATTGAGGACAACCACACGAACAGCTACTAAATGGTCCCCGGGTAACGATTCGAGAGCGTAGGCGTATTTTTGCCTTTGGCTCGTGGTGCGACGAGTCTCGAACTGAGACTTATTGCAGCAAACCAGACCTCAGGGTCGTGGGGATAAATGATACAGGTCGAAAATGAATGGCCTGTACGTCTGAGTCTAAAACATTAATAGTATTCTTCTCGCTATCCGTCATGTCGTGTATATTATATATTAAAAATTAATATGAAAATATACGACAGACGTGGATAGATAAATAATAGACTCACCAAATTGGCTTTTGGAAGATTTGACCCGAGGTTGAGGCGTGTTCCAAACTTTGGGTTCACCAATTGTAGCGTGGCGTCGAGTTGAGATTAACTGTGAACACCGCTACCAAGAAACACGTGCCAGATAAATCAGAAGGCGAGGATTGAACGTAACCAGATTTATTTCATTGGCGATCTCGTGGTATTGAACGAATGCCGAGATCGTGCCAAGAAAAGGTACAAGAAAGCAGAATACAGGAGTACGTGCGAACAGTACCATAAACCGCGGAACAATGATGGAAGGTAATGAAAGCACAAAATGGCTATAATTAGCACAGTTAAACAAAAGCACATTAAAACAAACACTGGTACAGTTGGTTATAATAATAATTGTTTTTGTTAAACCAGTCGTGTTCTCGTTATAAACGTGAGTCACTACAAGGCCATGATTAATAAACAATGAATAATAGGAAAGGATAAGCCATATATTCAGTGATTTGGTTATATTCACATTAATAACTGTCGGGCTCGTTATATTCTTGTTCTGTCTAGATATTAGGCGGTCCATAATAAAGTGCCTCATTGGTGGGCGAGAGTTCAAGGAAATGTTGAGGCTCTTTAGAGTCTAGAAATCGGGTTATTAGCTTTTGAATCTGGCAAATGTATCACAGTTACGGATAGGCATTGGCAACCTGTTCCTTAATAAACTATACCGTGCAGTAAAAAACTTACAACGCATTTGGTTTTGGTGTTTTACGGTAAGTAGTGTATATGCGTTGTTTCTAAGTCTATAGGCTGGGTCGTGAGTCATAGTCGAACAGGAGGTTAGAAAGAGGAGCCCATATATCGCATTGTAGAGAAATATTAAACTGTGCCATAAAGGTTCTAAAGAGAGGTGCTTACATCTATCTGTGTTATCGAGAATCGAGTTACATTCTAGCAGTTGGCGTGTGAAACGTCTTTGAATATCTTCTACTCTTACCTTGTCTGTGATGTTCATATTAGAGAAAACAAAAGAGCAGTATTCAAGGGAGGGCCGTACACATTTTGTACGGAGTAAGCTTAGCCTCTGTTGTGCAAAATCTCTCATTATGAAATCAATAAGCCGTCTAGATTTATAAATAATAGAGGAGGCATGTTCTTCAAAGTTCAGGCTTCCTGTGTAATTAATTCCTAAATCGTGCACTGATTCGAATGTTTCAACCCTACTTTTGTTTAAGTGAAGTTGCGGTTTATAGATGCTTTTCAACGTGCATGATCCTGCACTTGTTGAGGTTAAATGGTAAGTGACATTTTTCACTCCTGGTAGTTGAGTTATTGAGGTCATTTTGGATTTGGGGACACTCGCTTGTGTCTCAGGCTTATAGCTGTATACTATTTTGAGATAACCAGCATATAAGTATGGTTTCCAAATTCTATAACGTTACATATATCGTTCATATACATAAGAAGCAAAAGTGGACCTAATACGCTTTCCTGGATGACTCCACTGGTGATTGGTCTAGGTGACGAGAGACAGTTATTGTACTTTACCATTTGTTTACGTTCTGTTAAGAACGACGCAAACCAAGAGTACAGTGATTTTTGTACTTGTGATTAAACTTGCTTTGGGTACTTATTGCACCAAAAAGCCTTCTTGGTCTACTTTAACTAAAAGTAATTTGGTTAAAGTTTGAAATTTTTTGCTAAAATTTGTCCTGAGTACCATTTTAAACTCCTTGACTAACACCTGTGTTCACTTTTTGATCATTTTGTGTTTTTAAACCTTTTAAATCTAATTACAATGGTTGGTAAGACTCACAAATATGGCAGCCGAATTGTTTGTTCCCCGTTGAGGAGGGGATGCAGTGTGATGACTGTAAAAAGTGGTACCACAAAATGTGTACACGCCTAAGTCCGATGGCATACAAAAGATGCTCAAAGTCTAACTCGCATTGGCTTTGTATGTTTTGCTGAACGGATAAAAAAGGTGCTAATTAAGGAGGCTATGGGCCTATTGGCTTTGGCCAGCAAAAAAACGATGACACATGCGCTGACAACACCGGCACTGACAGTGACGAATGTGTCAGTGTAGTATCTGCAGTTACGCGACGACTCAAACAACCGACTCTGACGGACGCAAAAGTGAGATCCCCTTAACATTAACAAGGAGAGTAATACCTGGTACTGACATTGATAACAATGCACCTTTAGTGGGAACCGACGAACTGGATAAAACCATCACCGTTCCAAATACTCCCAATGTCCTGAGGAATGAAAAATGGACTACGGTACGTAGGAAACGAAACAAAAGGAAAAAAGCTGTAGGCAGTACACAGGTAGTTGGTAATTCACTGATGGAGTCTCATTCTGAGTCACAAACTGTACTACCAAGTAAGGCTTCGTCTAACACTGTTGTGAGTCGCTCACAGGACTCTATTACAATAAAAGATAATCATAAGATATCAGTAGTTAATATACAGGATCTATCGTCACGGTCGAAAGCTGTTAACACAGTTTCAAAGGAAGCTAAACCCCTTCCTAGTTCAATTATTTGGAATCTAGAGGAGTCGGAAGACAACGACCCTGCTAGAAGACATGCACATGACCTGCAGTTAGTGGAGTCTGTGGTAAGAAATGTACTACCTGAAGAGGTTCCAGGGGCATATTACAAAAGTAATACGACTTGGTAAACGGGTTGGAGGCGGGACCCAACCAAGAAGAATCCTGAAGCTGGTTCTCGGGAGTTTCGAAGAAAGAGACATATTATTGAAAAACACACCAGAAACTCGTGACTCAAATATCCGTATTCGACCAGATTGGCCGCTTGAGGATCGAATCAAGTGGAAGAATGCTCTTACAGAGTTGAGGACTCGCAAATTAAATGGCGAAAATAACCTTACCATTAAGGGTTTTCGGGTAGTCAGGTCTTGGAAGCCAATGCTTCCGAGGCCTGTATGGGTAGAACGATTGATTGCCAAAACACCAAGTGTGTGCTACACGAGATGTTAGCAGTTCAGTAAATGAACATCTGAATAATGTGCATTATTTTCGTTGTATATTGCCAGCAACCACATTGTCTCTGATAATAATAATAATAATAATAATAATAATAATAATAATAATAATAATAAGACAAGACTCACGATACCGAATAGGGAAACACGTAAGATTGAACTCAACTGGTCTATAAGTATCCCAAGAACGTTGAACGGGTTCTCCCCACTGCTATCGTATAACTTGCCTTCAACACCTCGAAGTTGCGAAATGGGTGGTGGGCTTCAGCGTAACAAGCCTTCTTACACGCAGCCTAAAATCATTATTAACAATGGTAATAATAGGTTTCTCACTCCACACCCTATCTACATTCCCCAGGATCACAACTGTAATTGCTCTCAGAAAGAAACTTTTCACACCCTCTAGTACCAAGTTATCACATAAAAACGGCTCGCATGTGTAATAACAGTCGCAACTTCTTCCAGTTACGCGCAGCAGACCTCTGTCACGCTAACGTAAATAGCCATAACAGAGGCTATCAGTCTAACCATCAAGACTATTTTGCAAATAAGCATACACTTCACAGTAGGCCTGTACAAGAATTTTTTGGAATACGACTCCTAGTGACACCTATGTTGAAGCATATAGCCCAAGTTATTTCAAACCACATGCAAACCATGAATTTGTTTCCTCCGTACAGTTTCCATCAGAGAGTACTCCGACCCTTTCCCCTTGGGTAAACTCCCCAATCAACTTCACTAGCTCATTTGATACATCTCCCACTAAGTCTAGCTATCAAAATACCGAACTAATGAAGAACATTCAATCCCTCACTTCAAACTCATCTCATACCCGCGAGGGTTACGACGACTTTATCCGAGATACTCTCACCCATAGCAGTATTATAGGAGGTATTCACACTAACATCATCCCTCCCATTCACAGGCAAGCTTATTTGTGGTGACTTCAATATGCCCGAAATTTCTTGGCTCCACTTGTTTTAGTGCTTTCTAACTGCTAATATTGTCTGTAACACTGAAAAGACAGTAAATATGTATTCTCCACTTTGCTCAGTGTGCTTTTTGCAGTAGTTGGTTTTTTCTTCCACTTTTCGACTGTTCATTAAAAAAATACTTGAAAGTCAATGGGAGTTACTAGTTGTATAAATGATGTAAATATCGATTGCACAGTCCTGACATTTATATAGTAGGTAAGTACCTCGAGCAAGGAAAAGTAAATGGGGTATATGTATATGTGTAATAATCATGCTTTAGACATGTATTCAGTGAATGTATTTTCTAAATGTTACTTGAAACTACTGTGAGATTGGGTGAATGAATGAACAAAGCATTTGATTGTTGCACTGACCGACTGAAATTCAAATTGTATGGATGAAGTATCAGTTTCTTCAATAATGCAAAATACGTATTTTATAGAAGTTGGAATATTTGACATTCAGGTATTGCAGTGTCGGAGTTTTTAAATCTTACCCACTTTGATTTAAGGGACCAGGAATTATCACTAGCTCTAATTTCGAAAATGTGTTTAAATACCAGGTAAATGAACGGTATATTTAGTTAAAGCACCGTTCGGATCTTTATAGATAATCATGTGTTCCATTACTCGCTTTTGTCTTTTACTGTATAGATATATTGACTTGATGAATCACTACAATGCATTGTCTTATGATTCTCCAGTATTTGCCAGTCTAGTTTTTTGGCGTTGTCAACAGTTATGTCATGTGAAATATAGACGTGCACTATGGGGTGAACATCGACAAGTTTTAAATTCACTTCGTATTGTTTTAAATCAGGCTAGTTGTTAAGTCTGTTTTCTATTTGCTTTTTGTTTTGTTTTGTTTTACCTCTGATCTCTATTTCTTCATTATTTGAATATGTCATGCTTATCTCAATTTAATTGTATGTTATTATTGGGTGTGTTGACATGAACTTGTAATGTGACATATATTCTAATAGTTCTATTCAGGTTTTGTACAGTCATTGAATTTCTGTTTAGATGTGACGGTTTTTCGAATTGTTATATTCTCTTAGTTTTCATTTCAATTGTTGGCAGTTATTGTGGACTTAGCTTTTATTTAGGTTATCTTATGTTGGTAAATAATCTAAGAGATATTCTTCTTTTAATCATATAGATAGGCGCTTTCAACGCTACAGAACATTTTACACGAAATGAAGTTTGTTCATATTTAGCCTATATTTTATAATAATAGTAAAAATAGACTGATGAATTACAGTTGTAAACAAAATGGGACGATTTAGAGAGCAACTAATATAAAGGAATTAGATTTCTCCCCATTGCAAAAGTCAGTTGGCTATCTGAACTGATTAGCTAAGTAGACAACGTGATGGTGTTTGAAGCGAATGGTTCTAATCTCGGGGTGAACATTAACTGTGGGATGCAGGTAAATCTAGTTGGTGAGTCCCAAATAGGACGTAACACGCTTTCTGGATTTCACTTCTGGTTACTATCCATCCCTGTTTAAAAATGCTTATGAATTGCTGACATTATCAAATCAATCCTCAAAGAGTGGACACTTATCAACTGTAGTTGTAAACATCAAAAAGTGACCAACGACATTATCCGCTTGTTCAATCCAATGCAGGCAAAATGAGCCTTAGTTTTAAGACTGACTAACTTTCCGGAAGTTGGACGCCTTAACTACTATGTCACTTTCATACTCATAGTTCATCCTAAAGAGAGCACGAACAAAGATTCCTTGTTTTGAAATTTATTCTGCCATGGATATCACTAAATCTTTATTTCCGAATTTTTATTATTTCTATTCATAATTCGCATAAATATAGCTTGTTATTATTTTATTTTATTTGGACACATGAATATTGGTGCAAGAGAGCGCCAATTTATATGCGCCACACAAAACAATGAAAATTCGAGAGGAATACAAAGAAAAAAAAGCTAAGGAGCGCAACAAAAAAAAGAGAGAACAATAACGAAGAGATTGGTGTAAGGTAGTATGGTAGAAATGAGGGAACGGAAAGGTACAATCAGAAGAAATCTTTCAGGCAAGAGAGACAAAACCACTTTTTATGAAGAAAGTAAAAGAAGGTTAGAGCAGGATCGCCACTGGCTTCTATTCTGAGCCATATCTGATAACGTCTCTAGCCACTGGGTAGCACCATCTCTCAGACCCCAACCAGGGAGTCGTGAAGGACCAACACAAGCCAGTCCTTTGCAGCTTTCCTTCATGTCACGACACCATGTCATGCACTGACCACCTCTCCGCTTCTTCCAACCAGTCCCAGAGTCGGCAAATAATGCACGACGTGGAATTCTCTGGGACGACATTCGGAGAACATGGCCAAGCCAAAGAAGTCGGTGTTTCAAGATGGTGACACCAATTGGATTATCATCTCTGTGCCCGAACACACGATGCCGAACCTCTGCATTACTGACATGGTGTTGCCACTGAATGTCAGCAATCCTTCGGAGACAGCGATGATCCAACACAGAGAGTCGTCTAACTTCCTCAACTCGGAGAGACCAGGTTTCACAAGCATAGAGCAAAACTGCTCTCACCGACGCGTTGTAGATCCGACCTTTTACAGCCAGACTAACATCACGAAGGCGCCATAGATGGCCCAGATTGGCATAAGCCACTCTGACTTTCACTATACGTGCATTGATCTCATCACTCACACCCCCACCAGCACTTATGCAGCTACCCAGATACACGAACTTCTCGACTACGTCTATCTGCTCACCATCCAGGGTGAGTACAGGATTGGAATCCTGCCAGTCTTGTAGGAGTACTTTGCACTTCGAAGGTGTAAAGCACATACCATACCTACGGACACTGATTGTCAACTGATTAAGTGCGGATTGCATGGCTTGGGCATTATCGCACAGTAAGACAATATCGTCCGCATACTCAAGGTCGAGAAGTCTTTCTCCAGGCAACAGATCCACACCACCATTACTTACATTCATCAGAGCTGTTTCCAGAATGTCATCGATGGCAAAGTTGAAGAGGAATGGTGAGATTGGGCAACCCTGCCTAACCCCACTGCTTGAATGGAACAATGGAGAGAGGTGGTTGTATGCCCTCACTCTGCCTGTGGTGTTTGTATATAGGGCTTTTAGGATGTTAATAAACTTCTCAGACACACCCTTCTTCAATAGACAATCCCAGAGAACAGTCCTGTCCAACGAATCGAAGGCAGCCCTGATGTCATGGAACACTACGATTGTTGGCCTTTGATAAGTATGGCGGTGTTCTAGCATTTGGCGGAGAGTGAAGATATGATCAATACATCCTCGACCAGAACGAAACCCAGCCTGCTCCTCGCGAGTCAATCTTTCTCGGGTTTTGAACAACCTACGAAGAATGACGGAAGCCAATAGCTTGGACGCAATCGGAAGCAGACTTATCCCCCGATAGTTGTTACAGGAACGACGTGAACCCTTTTTAAAGATAGGGACAACTATCGACTCATTACATGACGTTGGCACACTCTTTAGTTCCCAAAACTTTGTAAACAGCGTCGTCAATTCCTTAGTCAGAAAGTCACCACCATCTTTAAAAAGAGCCGGAGGTAAGTCATCTGGGCCAGGTGATTTGTAACGCTTCAAGAGTTGGAGTTCCTTGCGGACTTCCTACTCGTTTGGTGGATCAGTCGTCACCGGCCATGGAGGGCAGGACAGTCTGACCGATGTTGCCGGAGCAGCAAGCCAGTTGAACTGCCCTTCGAAAAATTCTGCCCACCGTCCAAGACGTCGATGGATGTTAGTGATTGGCATCCCATCATCCTCGCAGATTGTTTCACTCACACCAGACTTCTTGCTGCCAGTGGCTCGGATGAGCTGGAAGAGCTTCCGGTAATTACCAGATGCAGCTGCTGCTTCCAGCTCATTAGCACCCATCGACCACCAGGCTTCTCGGTCCTTACTCAAGCTTTGCCCAATTTCCTTACATAACATCCTTCGTTTATGGTCAAACTCACGGTCACCCGGAGTAGACCGACGGGCTTCAATGAGTTGTAAGGAACCAGAAGAAACCCAGTGCTTAAAAGCGGGACGTTTCGCAAACCCACAACTGACTGTTCCCGCCATTTTCATGGCGTCATGCAATTGCAACCAATGCTCATCTATACTTTTCGGTGGAGTGGTAGCTAGCCTAAAGGCTAGCTCGGTTCGATACTTATTTGCAACAGAAGTTGCAACCAGCTTGCTAACATCAATCTTTTGGTGGTGGTCACTTCGTTGGCCACTGAAAAGTAAGGCAAGATTGGCGCAGACCAAGGCATGGTCAGAGTCCAGATAGGTACTCCAAAAGGAGCGGCAGTCTTTTACACAACCACGCCAGCGATAGCTGATCGCGATATGATCAATCTGAGTCCAGGCTTGGGATACAGAGGGAGGACGCCAGGTGGCACATCGGCGATGACTGTGCCGAAAGTTAGTGCTAGCCAGAAACAGGTTGTGGTCTGAGCACAGTTGCAGTAGACGGTCCCCGTCATCTGACCTGCGACCAACGAGTCCCCATCGGCCACCTAAACGACTCTCTTCTGTGCCTAGACGCCCAACCTGAGCATTCAAGTCTCCGGCTAGTACTACAATATCTGTCGAACGCACTTTCTGGAGAAGAACAGATAACTGGTGGTAAAACTCATCCTTGATTGCATCCAGGCTGCAATCTGTCGGGCATAGACGAAAAGACATCGTTTCTCATGCCGGTTTCCTCTCACTTGGATAGAACTTTCTAATCTAACAACACATAACCGACCGTTAATGGGAATCCAACCGATTAGTGCTGCCTCAGCTCTAGCGTTTAGTGCGACATCAACACCAGCAAGACCAGACGACGCCACAGGGTCCCCGGATAAACGCACGTAAAAAAAGCGTTTTGAAGCGACAGATTACTTACTTACTTACGCCTGTTACTCCTCGTGAAGGAGCATAGGCTGCTCACCAGCGACAGATGGAGAGCAAAATTGTAGTACTTCACCAGTCTTGAATACGAGTCTTGGATAGACAACAAACGTTGATATTACGACTTCCAAAGACATAGCCAGCCCTATATGTTGTTCGATCGGCATTAGTGTGCGAACGTTGAAGGCAGCCAGTTTGAATGGTGCACGTGCTTTCAGAAAAACTGTTTCAGTATTCGTGTTCGGTGGTAGCATTTAATTTTCGACCAGTCAGTGACTCGAGATCGTTTAGATAGAAAAGAGTTTCCACCAAGTGCGAGCTGCTGTATAAGTTGAAAAATAAAAATACATAAAGTGGGAATGAAAGAGTGAATAGAATTTTCAGTAAATATCGTCATTTTCATTTTATTTGTGTGTGGGCTGGGATACTAACCGGGTGATTTTCTTAGGAGGCCACACCCCGAGCCTTTGACCTGAAGGTCTGACCCAGAAGACAGTGGAGCATTGTGAGGAGATGCAGTCCCATGGTAGCCGGTGACTAACAATTGGTCCATACGCCATTTGTTCCCTCAGAGTACTGGAGCCCATGTGCACCATTGGTTTGGGATCCGGTTAAATCGCCGGACATTCGCTTTTCGTCCTCTCAATTTCGTAAACAACACCGCCGCCACGAGAGGGCAGTGAGTAGGACTTCCCTGTCAGAGGCTGTATACGCGTAGCCGTGTGAGAGCATTTCGAGAAGGGCAAGCCCTCCCCGCTCTTGGCCATACCAGGGCAGTTGGGAGCCATAGGTGACGTGAGTTGTCATAAACCAGACGAGCTTTTCAAATCCGCGCAGAGAATTCGTCAGACATCAACCCATCAGTGCTAATCAGACTTCAAAGGTAAGTGAAGCTGTCAACGCGTTCGACTAATTCACTCCTTATCTTTAGTTCAGGTGTTGACGCAGGCCAGTCCTAAAGCAACATCTTGAATTTTGAGGGGTGGGAATCGCATCCCAACTTGAAACGATGCACATATGTGCCTGGTCCTACGTTGTAGCTGACTGACTGATTAGCATTTATGCTTTACCATTTCTGCACGTGTATCTCAATCGTGTAATTAGACGCTGTGTTACTTTGAACATCTATCTTTATATCCATTGGATTGTCATATCACATACGTAATCCGACTTAGAATAAATAACGAACAGTTTTGAATATATCTTTAGACAGCCAGTCATAATCAATGTAGAATCCAAGAATGTATATACGTTTATCTAAGTTCTCACATATTAACGTTTAATTGCAAAGGAATTAAAATAATATAGCAGCTACCATTCTAAGAAAGATTAAACAATCCGGATATTATTCGAAAATACAGGTGCACAATCTTTACTTTATAGCGCACGATGAAAACAGGAATGAATCTGTGCCACAGTCAGTCAGTCAGTCAGTCAGTCACAACGTAGAACTTCGTACGTACGTACATCAGTTCGAGTTGCCACACCACATTAGCACAGAGATGCAGTTGTCAATTCAAATCCCGTAGTGCTAAAGTTAGTCAAAGTACGAGCAGTAATCGGAAACATTAGGGTTTGAAGATGTTATTCAAGAAGTATAATACAGTGAGATAAACTTGGAAAGAGAAAGAAAGTAACATGAAGAATTCAGAAGATTAGAATTTGGGAGGACATAAAGAGTGGATGCACCTGTGCCATTGCAAACGATTTTGAGCCATGTCATTCAGGGTCTCTAGCCATCGGTTGCTAACATCTCGCGGTCCCCAACCAGGTAGTCTACACCCACCAATATGAGACTGTTCCACTGTGACTCATTATAACACATGTCACCACTCAACGTTTAACTTGATAATCTAATTACTGTAAAGGATTGAATTTTATCAAAAGAGAGTTACATAAATAAGTGATAATAACCTAACTCAGTTTTATTATTCTTTTATTCTTTAACTATCTGATTTCTTCATTCCAGCTATTTATACAATAAAGATAATCGCGATAGTGAATTTACTCAACAATTTGTACGTTTATGTAAATTATTACCTCAAATGACAACTGTCAAACCAACATCATCATCGTCGTTGCCGTTGTCGTCGTCTATGCAAGCAATCGTTAATAAGACTGATATTCTAAATTTACTATGATTTTTTAAACAAACTAATAAACAATGGTTACAACAAACGAAATCCATCGAATTGAATACAAATTTACATGTTGGTCTACATGATTCATTAGTTCATTTAATTCATAATAATGATGATAATAATGATTATGCCGACATAACTAGTGCAACAACATTTAATGAAGCTATTTTCAAAGCATCTATTGAATGGTACAATAGTGATACACTACCTAAGCATCGTCAACTTTATTGGATTGAATTATTTGAAAGAGTATGAGGAAGGCAGTAAAGGAGAATCAATTTAATGGAGAAAATAAAGTTTAACTAAAATCATACATCTAAAGATACTACTTATTTACTTATTATCAAATGAACATACTATGATATTTACAAACATGTAAATAACATTTAATGCTGTATTCTATTTATCATAGTTCTTGTTTCTATAAAAAGATTATGGAAAGATTCATTCTCTTATTTGATGATGTTTCAGTCATTTCACTAGCTAAGCGTACAATTACAATTGTGTTCAAACAATGAAGGCACAAGTAATTTATTACACTGAACTAAGTATTTTTCACTGGTAATAAACAAGTCACTTGGTGATGGAAAAGATCTCCAGTATTAATGGATGTTTCACATATATAAATGTGATACGATGAAATTATCTTATGAATAAAAGAAAACTGGTTTGTAGAATTCTAAATGTAGCAGAATATTTTAGGGACTATCTGTGCTTTGTGTAGTAACCAAGGTCATAATATATATCTAGTTTTCAAGTAATGATCGATCAAGTTGAAATTTAGCCATTTGTCTTTACTGACGTATCGATTGCTTAGGGTTATCCGGCAAGTGTTGATTTGTAGGGCTGGCCTTTTTCTCATTGTTTGGATTGGTCAGCAAGACGTATGTGTAATTTTAAGGGAACTGATGTCGACTAGAAGCTTAAAAATAATGATAATATGTGTAAGGAATGAGAAGCGCTTTTGATCAAAGTTGAGAAGGAATGATAAAAAGTAAGTCTCACGATCCTTCATATACTGACCATATGAATATTTTACAAACGAAAACTGGCGAGTGAATAGCGACAGGTTCATAAAGTGGAAAGGTAGTGTTATAGTTAGGCTTGTAGAGGCGAATTTCCTCTATATCTGACTCCAATTGCTAGTATCCCGTTAACTGAATATTTAGTGAAGGTAAATCTCCTAGTAGAATTATGGATTTACTCGAGATTATTCAAAAGCTTGAACACCAGTTATCGAGATAGTTTACTGTTAAAGATTGGTACACGGCGAGACTCCAATTGATGGAAGACCACTGAACGAATCTGAAGTGACTTTGGGAAATATTATCCAATCAGCAAACAGTTAGTATAGAGTAAAAATATGTTATACAAAACCAAGGAAATAAAGTGGATACATTTCAAAACTTATCAAGGTTGAAAAGTGGTTCTAAAATCGTAATGCATGCAGTAGAGGAAATCGTTCATATGGCTACAGAACAGTCGGCCTCTGGAGCCATGATAAAGTCTCGAAAACTCTTTCAGCCTCAACCACATATTGTTTATGTGCACTTCGGTTGTTGAGTACACAAAATGCTACTTGTGGATAACGACACGATGAACATAACCAAGCCTATGTAGGAGTCTGTACGCTCTCCAAACATCCGGATATATTGTAGTACCTGGCTGCAGACAGTGTTACTGGTGCTTTTATTATCCAGTTCGCAATAATTGTCGTAATTCGCCGTAGTGAGGAATTATATATGGGGTTTTCATCACAAACTGACATCAGCTATAATGCCAGAAATCCATTTAGCCAAATGGAAGAAAGGCTTTCGCGTTAACATCCTAGATCTATTATCTTATACCTGGTTGATTCGTCCACAAATTATAGTCCCGCCGTTTTATTTGTTATAGCCGCTCAATTATCATGTTTTGTACAAAATTCCCTGTGAACCAACCGTACGTTAGCACAAAGCACTAAAGTTTGCGCCGTCACCTTGAAATCTCTAACAGGCATCTGATTGGCTCGTCTGTGAATTAGAGTCTCGCCACATACATATTTACTCAAATAAACTTAGTTTCCTACCTTCCGTCCTTCCTCCTAAGTAGTCGAGATCATATACAAAAGTGTGTCAGCATCAAAGGGTGTGACAGTAGGCTTCACAACATGCACTAACTGCTTAAAAAGATATATGATACGAATAGGCTAAACAAACGGGTTTTCTAAGCTGTCCAGTCGCTGATCATTTTGGATGTAATGGTATCATTTCAAGAGAAACTGTGAGAAAATGACTTCAAATATTGTTATGCTTTGCTGAAACTAAATTTATTCATTCGATAAGATACTGTACAGTTGTCGATATTACTTTGGTCCGGTTACCTCAGTTTTTAATACGCATGCTTTCAGTTATATTAACCTCTTTCCCCGTGTTTCATTATTATCTGACCTCCATTTATCCAAACAGTCCATTTTCATTGTAGTTCATATTCCTCAATATAAACCTGTCCCCATGACATTCTGTTTTTTTCTTTAAAATTCATATAACTAATCTGTCAATACTCAACCATATAAACTACTTCATGTCCTCTGATATAAACTATATACAAGTAACCGCTAAGCTACTAGTATTTGACCACAGATGCCTTAGACACATTGCTCACATCTGCTGAGATCACCGGGTAAGTATCTTTCTTGCTACGAACAAATTCTTTCTTCCCGTACTATGTCATTATACGCACTCTTCCTCTTATATATTACCACTATTAACATAACCACTACTATGAATCCGGTGTTCATCTTGCTGTGCTAATGTGATATGGCAACCTGGAACGATGCATATATGTGTATGGTCCTACGTTGTAGCTGACTGACTGACTAAACCCCTAATATATTTTGAGAACTATCGTTTCTAGGTTATAAGCAAAATTATTCTCAGCAAATGAAATCAAAATAATTTCAATGTTTCATCCAGAAAACTTATCTGAACTTCTTCAGTGTAATACAATCAAAAATTATCACAGAAAATTGTTTTCTCTATAATCGCAGCCTAATTTCTGGCAAACCATTCGTTCAAATATCAACGGATATTTGTATAAATTGTCTAGATCATTAATACAACTGAATACATCTATCTCCATTCAATAGCCAATTGATCTTCCTATTTCTTTTTATCTGACATATTTAAATCAACAAAACGAATAATTTCTGTTCTATGATTTATTTATAATTCGCAACCCGTAAATAATATCTACAAAATGTTCAAGTTTTACAAGTAGAGACCCGTTCTTAAACGGAGCCACAGGAAACGTGAGAAACAAGTAAAAATTGATAATTATAATTTATTATTATTATAGTCAAGAGAAAAGATCTGTACAAACGAAATCAAATCATTGTGTATTTCTAAAGAAAGATATGAGGATGATGATGAAGAGGATTTAGATGGTGATGTTGATTAAGAAGATGATGATGGTGGTGATTTAAATGGTGATGATGTTTTTGATGATGGTGATGATGACTTAGATGGTGATGATGATTTAAATGGTGATGATGATGATGATTATGATGATGATGACGATGATGATGATTTAGATGATGGTTATGATGATGATCCATGCTACCACACTTAAGTGAGGAAATTCATTTATAAGATGAGAGAGAGAATGAAATGGAAATAATATCAACTAAGACATACAGCTGATCATGGAAAAATATACTTACAAATTTATCCATTCGTCTACGGATGATAACAAGTGTAGCTACACATTTGTAGATGGGGATTATACTTGAAAAGGTCAACTATACAAGTGAATTGATGCGTTTACATTTACACAGGATGATGAAATACATTGAAGCCGAAGATAACTATTTCTCAGTGAGCCTTAGAGGATATGCATCTCAACTCTAAAGCTTTTCAGTAACTGATCTTTAGAAACAAATCACGGTCTGAATTAAAACCTTTCCCATTACTTACTCGATAGCCACCAGTCCCCGAAACGTTGAAACCATGAGCTTCGTTGACATATGATTCATTTGACTGTTTGTTAGCCTTGGCAGCTTGGAATTCTCTTAGCTATTAAAAAGATGTATAGGAAAGAATGTGATGTATGGCGAAAAATCACTTCATAATATTAGTATATGTGTAGTTCATCGACCACGTAAAACTGAGAAGATAATGTCAAGTTGAAATTGTAATTGTTCGAGGTTCACAATTAAAAACTATGTCTCGGAAAGCAGATGTATCATGCATGTGTGAGCAGTGGAAGCTTGATAATAGTTCTCAAGAAATCTAAACACGGTGATGTATCAATTCCACGAAACCCCCGTTGGCATATTTACGTTATACAAATCTTATATCTGGTATGAAATAAACCGAAAATACCCGTCACGTTCAATTAGCAGAATTTATGCTTTCCGCCCACGTTAACTTTGAAATTTAATACAATGTCATATATTAGAGTGAGAAAAGTCTGTGTCTAAACCACTTTTATTTTAAGCAAGAAAACAAAACACAGTATGGCTTTGTTAGTACTATAAATAGAAAGCACTGTTCAGAGAAACGTGAGTTTCCGCTATGTACGACATGAGACCACTAGAAACAACGAATTACAAAGCTAGTTTAATTCCATTTAAATGATAGTAAGGCTTAGTGACACAACTGCAATTTATTCCGACGTTTTGAACAGGCGTGTCGAAAGATGAGAGTTAAAGACCTAACTTCTGGCACCAGGTTTTTGAAACTACCACATAGAACGTGAAGTGCACTGTATAACAGTGGATCATATTGTAGAACGTCCTTCGTAATTGGGAAATGTGTAAAGTTGTTAGTGTTTGACCATAGACCGACGTATCTCACGTAAAGAAAAATGACTGAGTATATAACGATCTTAAAGGCAAATTGTTATATTGAGCTGATAAACCGATAAACAGGGCCGCAAATGCCTAACAATTGGAAATTGATAGATAGAACAAACCGTCCTCTCCAAAACCGGTAACTTTATGCATTACCTGATTTCAGCCACCACCTTATTACAATGTAATGTTGACTGACACAGATGATCACGAAAAGACCACAGGATAAGTATTTTAGCGGATTTATGATGACACTATACACTTTTTGATATTCCTTCGACGACTTGGTTACAAGCACATTAGCGATCTATACCCGAACAATAAACACAAATACCCAGTATCGAAAGTGCCTGGACCCCCACATACCACAGGAAAACTGCTACTTAAATTTGAACAGATGATCTCACGAATTTTTCTTAGACCGAACACGTACTCCAATTAAGTATTTGCGTAGAGAAATCGAAATGTCAAAACCAACTAACAAAATAAAGGTATTCTGCAATAGTATGGTCATATGTCAGTAAACACACCTTTTTCTTAGCAGCCGCTATTTTCTCTGCTCTACTTAGTTCCGACATCTTACTTCTGCTAGGGTGACGTGTTAAATGAGCTTGGCTACCTTCCATGACCTTGGCTGCTAGGCTACTTTCAAGATGTTTTTACAGCATATAAACACCATAAAAGAGCTACACTCAAACTGAGGTTGTACAACAGATTATGAGCTTATACATCTTACAAAATTACACAAAAAATAACAAGAAGACATCTTCTTTGTAACGATTAACAGACAGAGATGAGAACATTTTATTTATTATTTGTATATAGATGACATTAAATGACTCTTAAAAGAGAGTGTCTTTGTACACATTCAAGGTTGCATTTTAGTTTCAACTCGAGTATACCGAAGTTCGCAAACTTGAACTGTGTTTTTGTAAGCATTGTTTGGTTGAAGTCATCATGTACTTACTCAACTGCTACATCCTAGTGGTCAACCTGAACAAATGGTGATCAGTGAATGCAGAACTTGTGCATTCCCAAATACGCTCTGCTTGATTACAAAAGGGTTGACTGTTACGATCAATGAATCCGAGTACGGGAATGACTTTTGGGTAATCCGTCTCTCCAAAAGTTTGTGAATATTTATGCTTCGAACTGTCCTCTTGAAGACGCCGCAGCCATTTCTAGTTTGATAACACTTCGACCAATAACACCTTCCATAAATGAATCGTGCTCACCCAGTGATACCAAAAGTCAGAAGCAAGGAGATTCGAAAATATATTTGATAGGCTATCAATATATCGAGAAACGACTGATCTAAACTGACTAGCGATTGCAAAAGTTCCTACTCGTGATCTGGTGCAGATGCATGACCGAGTGCCTTCAGCTAATTGAGCTCAATAAATCTAATGTATTCAGCACACAGTGCCGAATACCTACAGAGCTATTGCGTTTGGAGATTTATTTACCGATACATTAATTGCACAGCGATTACTGTTGTCTAATAAAGATCGAAAAGTACAGCAGTTTCATGTTGCTTACCTTGCGTTCAATCATTAACAAATTTGACGAAACGAGTAATGAATGTTTTAAGATCGACTTCCGTAGGAACGTCGGTTCGATTAACATATCTATCAAAACACCTTAGTTCTGTTTTTCCAGCCCAAGGGAAAATTATCAACTCGCTCACTGTTTGACTTCATCAATGACGACTAATTCCGTCAGCAATCAACGATAGTCCGTCGATGTCTCTTCATTTGATATCCTGTCTTCTTATTTTGTAGCATGTGATTTCTTCTACAACTATTGCTAGCAGTTTACTACGTGCCCTCAAAAAAGTGTGAGAATGTGGGACAAGAATATCTGAGGAAAAACCGCGAGCGGGCTACCCAACACCATGTTGGTGAGGTACGATTTTTCCTTGCTCAGACCGGCTATCAGGTGTTTACTCGCCTGCCTCTTGAGTCGCCCTCAAGTAACATGTAAAGAAGAATCTCCTTGAAAAGTAATGGTGAAAGTCAATCAACCTGAAGAACTGCTCCACTGCCTGATTAAAATAATAAGATACAAAGTGGAAATACATAAATATAATTGATAATTGTTCGGTTCCACGTAAGTGCTTGGCCTCCAGAACGGATTGGTATTCTGGAAGGAAATAAACATAGTGTATACATCTTGTGTACAAAACACTCTTTTATAATACATATATGTAAAAGTGTAAATTTGCTAGAAGTTGGACCCATTGTCAAACCCTATCAAATGTATGACTTTGGGTCGATGACGACCGCCTTTCATAACCAGGTACGTAACCAAGGGTACATAAGAGTACTACACAAAATGGGAAAGAATATATGGTTAAGGAGGAAAAAAATTGTGTAGAGTGTTAGGATCAAGTACAGTTGTTTCAAATACTCTTTTGTGGTTTGATTTAGGTATTCATGATATATTGAAGCAATATTTCATCAATTCATCCAAGCAACGAATTGGTCTGCGCCTTGGAAGTGTGTAAGCCCTATTACTCATTAGTATTATGAATGAATAATCGGTGTAAGGAAATATTGAAGTCATTTCCTCGTGACCTGATGTGGTTTAATGGCTACCCACCTTCAATACGATGTTTGTTGCCCGTAAGTCGCTCAGATATGAGAGAGAAATGACCAGAGGACAGATTGATGTGTCAAAGTGCCATATTGGAACAGTACAAGTTCTTTGTTTATATTAATAATAATGCTATAGAAAGAAAACTACAAGTTTGGTAAATTTCCATTTTACATTATACTTAAACCAACGATATATATAAGTTATTGACACAACGTGTCTTTTTTATAACGCTGGTGTCAAGTTCCAGGATTTTGTATGGACCACTAATAATAATTGGTTTAACGTTGGCATAGCGGTGATAATATGCAGTGCGGCGTATCCTATTGTAACCTAGAAGTTTAGCCAAGTTATTAAATAGTTCGGATTCGAATTGCGCTCCTTTATCAGTCGTTATTGTTATGGGTGTACCAAAAATGGTTACCCAGTTCTGCATGAAAACCTTGGCCACTGTTTCCGCCTTAATGTCCGCTATCGGGATGGCTATAGGGAATCTGGCAAATCGATCTATGCATGTAAACAGATAATTAAAACCGTTTGAACGAGGTAAAGGGCCTACCAAGTCGATATGCACATGGGCAAAACGTGCATCTGGTTGCGAGAAAACACCTATGGGTGAATTTGTGTGACGATTAACCTTTGATTGTTGACATGCTGAACACTCTCTAACCCACTTGTGTACATCCTTCTGTAAATTCGGCCATATATATCTGGCATTGATTAGTTTTGTTGAAGATTTTGCGCCAGGATGAGACAGAGAATGAAAGTTATTATACATCAACTTTCGCATACTTTTGGGAACGAAAGGTCGCGGCATTGCCTTGGTCGTGTCACAGTAGATTAGAATACCATCGACAGGTGATGAGAACTGTTTTAAATTAAGACTTGAATTGTTTGTTTTAAGTAGGTTTTGTAATTCTAGGTCCTGCTCTTGTTCGTGTCTTAACGTCTCGAAGTTTACTGTAGACTGCTGTAGCACGTTCATTTCTAGTCTGGATAAAGCATCTGCCGCCAGATTGTCCTGACCTTTGACATGTCTGATATCTCTTGCGAACTGTGATATATAGTCAAGGTGTCGGACTTCTCGAGGTGAGTATTTATCGGCTCTCGCTTTTAATGCATTCGTCAGTTGTTTGTGATCCGTAAAGACTATAAATTCCCTACCTTCAAACATGTGTCGGAAGTGTTTAATGGTTAGGTAGATTGCAAGAAATTCTCGCCCGAAGGTAGAATACCTTGTCTCTGTTGGAGCGAGTAATTTTGAGAAGAAAGCAATTGGTTTCCAGGCGTTTTTACCCAGTTGGTTAAGAGTACCACCTACTGCTTCATCTGAAGCATCCAAAATCAACGTAAGTGGGTAAAGAGAATTCGGATACATCAACGTAGTTGCTTGAGCTAATTTATCTTTAAGCTGTTTAATAGCTTCGATGGCGTCAGAGGACAGTTTGAATTCTTTTGGTTTTCCTTTGAGTGAATCTGTCAAAGGTTGCATTAATTGTGCACAACCTGGTATGAATCTGCGATAAAAGTTAATTAGACCTAGAAAACTTCTCAGTTGTGTTAGAGAACTAGGTATGGGGTATTGTTTGATGGTGTCTACTTCTTTTTTGATCGGTTTAATCCCTTCTGGGCTTGTTGTGTGACCGAGAAATTCTAAAGTTTGAACACCGAAAACACACTTACTTTGATGTATGTTCATTCCATGTTCATCCAGTCTTTTCAACACTGCTCGTACATGCTGCTCGTGTGATTGCAAATCGAGGCTGGCAATTAACAAATCGTCTATCTACCCCTGCGCAAATGGCATATCTCGAAGTAGGTTATCTATGAATCTTTGAAATGTCTGTACCGCATTTCTCAGGCATAATGGCATGCGTACAAACTCGAATAAGCCAAAAGGTGTAGTAATAGCTGTCTTGGGGATATCTTCATCGGCCACCGGGATATTATGATATGCCCTGACTAAGTCAATTTTAGTGACTATGTTCATACCCTGTAAACCGTTTGTAAAATCTTGGATATGCGGTATTGGGTACCTATCTAGTTCACTTTGACGGTTGAGGGCTCTGTAATCCCCGCACGGTCGCCAGTCGCCTTCATTTTTCTTTGGGACCATATGCAAAGTAGATGCCCATTGGCTATCAGAGGGACGGATAATACCGAGTTGTAGCATATAATGAAACTCAGCTCTGGCGATTTTGAGCTTATCCGGTGCTAGTCTCCTGGGTTTTGCAAATACCGGTGCACCTTTGGTTTTGATATTATGATTTACTTTCAGTTTGTCTTCGGAAGGCTGTGGGTGTGGTTTAGTTATGTTTGGAAATTCCGTGAGTATATCTTGGAATTTCGCTGTTGTTACTGGAGGAGTTTGAATCAAGTTAAGAGAGCTGATGTGACTTTCTTTGCCTTTTGTGTAATTCGAAGTTTCTTTCAGTGTTAAGCGCCGTTTTTTAGTGTCAACTAGAAATTCGTATCTCTCTAGAAAGTCCATCCCCAGTATTGCCAGATCTAAGTCGGCTACCGTGAAAACCCAAGGGAATTGCCTCCTGAACCCCAAATCTAGGGTTAAAGTTTTCTGCCCAAATGTCGCGATTTTGGTTTTATTTGCAGCTTGGAGTGTAATTGGGGATGTTTCTGGACTCAGCTTAGCTTTGTTTTGAGGAATGATACTAAGAGCAGCGCCAGTATCCACCAAGAAATTTAAGCCAGCGTTTCTTTCTCTAACATAAAACAGGCGACTGTTTAGACACACCTCCTCTGTCGTCGCGACCTGGGGAGGGGTTACTCGTTTCCCGCTGTCTTAGAATTATGCTTAGGCCAGGCGCATGGTTGCATGCACTTGGTTGAGTTGACACCAAACTTCCAATGGTACCAACAAAACTGCCCAGATTGTCTGGACATTTGTGACCTGTTTTGTGACGTGCATCGTGGTCGTTGTGGTGACCTGCTCCTGTTTCTATGACCCATTTGCATTTTGGCGACAGCCTCAGTGAGACTCTTAACACTCGCAATGAGTCCTTCTATGACTGGGTCTTTCGCTGACTCTACTTTTTGTGTGTGATTTATTGTGCCTGATCCAGTTGGAGGACCTCTTTCCATTATTCTGTCGGCTATACGCGCGAAATGAGATAATGAGGTTTCAGGATCTTGTGCATCCAAACATTGTTGGACGTAGCATGGGAGAGCTTGTATCCATCCTTGTTTTAGGACTGCTTCACCCACTGTGTTATCACCCACTAAGACTTGGAGGTGGCGTAAAACTGTGACGACGACTTATCATCTAATGTTTCTCCTTGGAAAAGTCTTTGGATTCTTTGGCTGTCTGATGATGATAAACGGTTCATTATCTCTCGTCTTAAGATGGTGTATGGTCGTGGTGATGGTGGACTTAAAATCAAGTCACGGACTTCTTTGGCGACTGAAGGAGGAAGGATAGAACACAAATCTCTAAAGCGAATCCCTTCAGATTTGATATTGTGTCTCGTGAAATAATTCTCTAGTTGAGCGAACCACAACTCAGGATGGATGCTTTGGAACCCGTATAAAACAAAAGACGTTGTTACGGAAAAGTGTTAGCAAAAGTAGGTACGAGGAAGAAGTTGAGACCATCGCCGTATGAGTTAGTTCATAGCGTGCAATCGATTGATGCGTGTTACTTGTCCTTGACCCTGACGGGATCGGCGAACCGTTCGACATACAGGGACTCAACCGCCAGATGATTTCGCAAGGGCTCAGCGACATTTGATTGGTCCTACGGACACTTTATGCGTAACAATATTTCTATTCAATCTCTTTACTTTATATTCATCAGTTGTAAGGTATACATAGCTCGTAACGTCATTATGTATTACCAAATTCATTGTCCGAGTCCTCACTTTGACTTCCGTCAGTATTACAGCAAATAACCAACCAGAGAATTCTATATTGTACCAAAAATATAATATTGAATAAAGCTGATGGTAATGATAACAATAATAATAATAAGAGTCACAGTGAACAGGTTCTCCCCGCTGCTATCGTATAACTTGCCTTCAACACCTCGAAGTTGCGAAACGGGTGGTGAGCTTCAGCGTAACAAGCCTTCTTACACGCAGACTAACGAAAAATCCCAGAGAACTGGCCACACAAATCACCCTCTGAAGCCTAAAATCATTGATAAAAATGGGGCGAGACTAATTTAGGGACGACCTTTGAACGAATCTTAAGTGACCTTGACAATTATTAGCCAATCAGAAGACAGTTAGTATAAAGTGGAAATACATTATATGAAAGTAATGAATTACAGTGGATATTCTTATTTTACATGATTTAAAAACTTGTTAAGGTTTGATTAAGGTTCAGAGGTTCTGAATTCATAATGCATATGGTATAGAAACTCGTCCATAGGGTTAGGGTTAGGTTTAGGGTTAAGGTTAGGGTTAGGTGAGGGTTAGGGTTTACAGTTAAGGTTGGGGTTAGGATGCTAACATACGATCGGTTTACAACGGAGTTTAGAGAAGAGGTGTTTATTGAGAGGCTACAACCCTAACCCTAACCCTAGGCTACAACCCAACTCTAAACCCTAACCCTATGGACGAGTTTATGTACCGTATGCATTATGAATTCAGAACTTCTGAACCTTAATCAAACTTGAACAAGTTTTTAAATCATGTAAAAGAAGAATATCCACTGTAAATCATTACTTTCTTATAATATATTTTTGCTCAAACGCTTGTGATTGGCTCGTCCCTATATTAGAGTCTCGCCGTCCCATCTGTTGTAACCTCTTATTAATCACCTCTTCTCTAAAGTACGCTGTGAACCAATTGTATGTTAGCATCACGTGTTCAACTTGGCTCCGTGAACTTGAAATTGCCCAAACGCTTCTGATTGGCTCGTTCCTAAATAAGAGTCTCGCCGAAAATGGTATTAATAGGTTTCCCACTCCACACCCTATCTACATTCCCCAGGATCATAACTGTAATTACTCTCAGGAAGAAACTTTACACACCCTTTAGTACCAATTTATCACATAAAAACGGCTCGCATGTGTAATAACAGTCGCAACTCCTTCCGGTTACGCACAGCAGACCTCTGTCACGCTAACGTAAATAGCCATAACAGAGGCTATCAGTCTAACCATCAAGACTATTTTGCACATAACCATAGCCATCATCCATCTTTACATATTATAGTTACTAGTCAAATACCAATGAAATATATGTCTGTTATTCTCTAATTTAATATATAGCTATTCTTAAGTAATAATCAAGCTAATAGATCGATTAAATTTTCTTTTTAAAAATGACACACATGATCTAATCAATTTATCTTCATTTTTGTTATGAAATTTACTTATATTACTGAAAAGGGAATAGAAGAAGACAGACGTTTTATACTACTATTAAAATAGTATCCATTATCTACAGATAGATATCTTTGATCCGATCCAATTGACTCAATGTTGAATGGATTCAACTTACTCATCACAATACATGGATTCATTTAACGAGAAAATGTCTTCTGCAAACTCATTAACAAATAACAAAGGTTGTTTAGAAGAAGTAAGTTTCATATTCAATTTGTGCGAATATTAAAAATTCTTATGAATATATAAAGAATGAATATGAATTTTTAGTTTTCGAAGAAAGATTTCAATAGTTGAGATCATGAATCAATTGAAACTAGACCACCATGGAAAACCCATATGCACTGGACGTCCGTTTCGTCCTATTGTGGGACCCCTCAGCCTCACGAAATCCGAACTCAGAAGCTAACAGTCTCGCGCGCGATATCTGACTTCAGTCAATCCACGAAATTCAGTGACACATCCACCAATGTCTTCAGTGAGTTACTATCTCACAACAGACCCGGTTGAACTCCACTGTCCACTGCTTCTCACCAGAACTCCAGGAAATATCTCTTGAAACCAGTCATTAATTATTATCTAAATAAGATTATGAATGACAGTGTGGAATGATTGAATTTAGGTACATAGAATATTAAAATTCGACTTTATGATCCATTCTTAATGTGAAATTCTTGAATATGATATCTGATTAAGTCATTCATGTACACTGTGAAAATGTTTCAAACTTGAACAAGTATTCAGCGTCGCATGATCTTTAACGGTTTCTTGACATAAACCTCTCGGAGTAAATGATATGAGAAAAATAATAACTGTATATAAGGAATAAAAAGTAGAAAGAGTAAGAAAAAATTTGGATAAGCCTTGAATACAGTTACCGTTATAACTTTTAGTTATGAACTATGTGATGTTCGAATAATGAGATATCTAAAGTCTTACCCAAACAGTTAAAATTGTTTTTGTAGGGCTCAGTTCATCAATCAGTAATGGTATAGATTACTTTCTGCTAGGAATTAGAAGTAACCATCATTTACCACTAACCAACCTAAACCTTGCATGTAACTTGGTAACTAGATAATCTATATTTCATAACTTTACACACAGACTCAGTTACTGCATTTAATATCAATATCAAAACGTTGGTTCATCCATACTAAGTCTATGTTTAAGTAAACGTTGATTCATCATCTTTGAGTCCACTCTTAAAATCACTTCCGTTATATCTTGAGCTTAGTTTCTTATTATATCACGTACAATTTGAGCAGTCGAACGCTAAAACCCTCCTAAGTCGCAAGTTAGAACATAAAAGACAAGTAAAAGAAATGTAATTTCAAACAGCATCAATTATGGTACAAAAATGTCAGGTATTTATAGTTTCTAGTAAAAACGAAATCATCATTATAGTCCTTAAATGTGCATACACAGGGTTATTAGCATTTGTCCAATAGGGAAGCTACACATAGGGATTCTGAAATATTCTCCCAAAACATGATTGAATGGAGTATCTTCAGCTCTTTCTAAGCTTCTTATAGCTTCCTCGAGTTCACCCATGGGTCGTCCTCACAACTTCAAACAGCAATTTCTATCTGACACTTTTTAACCAATAAAACTTCAATGTTTCATTTATCAATTGTTTTTCAACAGAATTCACTTCATCATTATGATTTTTGGACATTGAATAATAGTTTACATTCACCATGGCCATCAATTGAAGTGGACCAACTAGCGAATTGGTTAATTGAGATGAAATCAATGATTTTAAAAAAATCACCTATTTTCCAAAAGTCAGTATGTACATTATCATATTCCTTTTCGTCCAACTCTTCATCATCATCATGTTGTTCTTCTTGTTCTTCTTGTTCTTGTTCTTCTTCTTGTTCTTCTTCTTCATCATCATCTTCAGAAGTTTTTGGACCTAATGAAGAACAGTTGAGTGGTAAAGGTAATAAGAGATCAAAATGTTGTTTACATCACCTTAGATATAAACATAAACTTCAAAATCAACAAAAAATGATCACTTTATCAAAGTTGAAAATGAATCCTGAACATTTCGTTATTATCGATTGTCGTTATCCACACGAATATAATGCTGGACATATTTTTAGTGCTATTAATTTATCAGATTGGCCAAAACTTTATAAATATTTTTTTGGTATAAAACAACAATCTATTGAAACTACTGAAATGGATTTAAGTAACTCATTATATTCAACGGAACAACTGATTGAACCAAAACCATCTCATACTATATTTATATTATATTGTGAATTTTCTACAAAACGTGCACCACAATTATTTTATCTTTTACGTAATCATGACAGACTATTACATTTCAATTCATATCCTGCATTAAAATATCCATTTGTTTATATATTACATGGTGGTTATTCAACTTTTTATAAAAAGTACCCATATTTATGTGAACCAGATCTTTTAAGTATTTGGCATAAACATTGTAAACTGGTTAATAGACAAACGATGAATCCTAATTCACAAGTATATTCTGATAAAAATCATAATGAAATGTTAAACACACACACGCGCATCAATCAATCAACGAATCGACACATTAAAGTACCATTCAAAAGTATTACCAATCTCTTTCACAAGAAGAAAAAATAGAAGAAAAAGATTTATTTCATTGAACCAAAACTTATTAACTTACTTATGTCCGTTACTCCTTATGGAAGAGTATAAGTCACCCAGCAACATTCTCAATGCAACCTTGTCTTGATGAATCTTTTCCAGTTCTTTTCAATTGTTATTCTTTTTTTTCATGTCTGTTTCCAAGTTCCGACATAGTGTATTCTTCGACCGTCTTCTTCTTCTTGTTGTATGTTTCCCTTCACGATTCCATGTTATCGCTTGTCTCATGATGTAGTTCGAATCCAGTTCAATACTATTTACTTGTTACTTATTTATTTCATAATTATTTCCATCTCATTTCTTCTATTCATAATGATTAATATAAGCAATATCGATTCAATTCATTTTGATTGAAAAGGTTTCTCTCAAACGAAATTCATTAAAATCGCAACCTTTTCAACATTGAATATGTTTCATTTAATTCAATCATTATTAATGTCTTTGTTTAAATATATTTTTATTTTATTTTCATTGGTTGATTCACTAGAATTAAAAGAGAAAAGCTTGACAAATACAACGTAAATATGAGTTTATATATACATATAGAGAAACCTAAGGCCCTGGGTTCGAATCCCGCGAGCGGGATCGTGGATGCGTACTGTTAAGGAGTCCCATAATATGATGAAACGGACAGCCAGTGCTTCTAGGTTTTCAACAGCGGTCTAACATCAATCGGTTCATGATCTCAATCATTAAACGTGTAATAATGTATTCAACTATTTATTCATCTGACAGTAGACTGTAATAAAGGAATAATGAAATCATTAAAAATGATTGATATTCAGAAGAGTTACAATAAACTGAATAGCTCAAATATTGATTTATTTAGCCTAAATAAAGCAATTTGTTGGTAGCAGGGAAATCCAGGAAGTGCGTTTTTCCTGATCTAGCACTTATCATTTCGGTGTACTTTCATTCAAGTTGATCTTCTCTCCGAAGCTCAAACCCAGTACTGTTCTCTTCAAATGCCATTCCGTTATCCACTTAACTACTAAGTACAGATAGCTACTGCCTTTTGGAGTGGAGTTAATTTTAATTTATACATATTGCTTGTTTGGATCTTTTCATTAATAGTTTACTAATGCAATTTCGAGATGGTGGAAAAGATTTGTAGCTCAAGTGGACGATTTTGATGGAGTTTTGTTCTCTGAACTGGATGGTCTAGTCGTGGAGCACTCATCGTTCTTCTGAACGACGTTGTCAGCACAAACTTCAAGTAGACTTCTTCAGGTGGCTTGTACCTGAAGATTTGTGCTGATGATGTCGTTCAGAAGAACGATGAAAGATCCACGACCAAACCATCCAGTTCAGAGAACAAAACTTCATCAAAAACTAATGCAAATGTTAAGTCTCTTCTGATATACATACATCCTATATGGATTGCCTAGATATTGTCATTAATTTTCAAGCATTTTAAGTAAAGATGAATAGTGGCTAGCAATGGAATCTAGGATGCATGTTTTACCCTACTCGGATTTCATAAGGTGATTTTACCTGTTCAACTACAGTCATAAAACGTAAATAGGAAGATGCAAACAACTAATATATATAATCACAATCAGAGAGGGGTTTTCTGGAGATTGTAGTAGTTTAATAATTGAATGTATGAGTCATTTGAAATTAGACCATCATGGAAAACCTAGAACTACTGGACGGCCGTTTCATCCTACTATGGGACTCCTCTGCAGGGCACATTCATGATCCCTCCTCGTGAGATTCGAACTCAGGACTGGATTGATTGAAGTTAAACATTTCTGAAAAAATTTTTCACCTTTGTACAACTGAATAAAACGTTTGGTTAATAAATATTTCAATCCTATTTTACACAAGTCATATTGATAGTAACCATAATATTCGGTTACGAAAAGGAGTAAATGTATTCTTCTTTAAATTATCCAAATCATTTGGACCCAATGTTTTAAGATAATTTTAACGTGAATAAATCCAACACTTAATCTAACTAAAAGAATACCAGCTTCAAACCGAATATAATTGGAACGTATATTATCGGACCATTTTATCAAGGATCACATATTCGAGATGAAATCTACAAAGTATAGTCTTTATCACTTACTTACTTACTTGCTTACTTACTTACTCACTCAATTACTTACTCACTTACTTACTTGCATACTTGCTTACTTACTTACTTACTCACTTACTCACTCAATTACTTACTCACTGACTTACTTACTTACTTACTTACTTACTTACTTGCTTACTTACTTACTTACCCACTTACTCACTCAATTACTTACTCACTGACTTACTTACTTACTTACTTGCTCACTCACTCACTCACTTACTTACTTACTTACTTACTTACTCACTTATTTACTTACTCACTTACTTACTTACTTGCCTACTTACTTATGCCCGTTACTTTTCGTGGAGGAGAATAAGCCACCCACTAGCACTCTCCTTCCAACCTTGTCCTGGGCAATCCTTTCCAGCTCTTTCCAGTTGTTATTCATCTTTTTCATATCTGATTCCATTTTCCGACATAATGTGTTATTTGGCATCCTTCTTTTTCTGCTTCCCTTCAGGATCGCAAGTTTGGGCTTGCCTCGTGATGCAGTTTGATGATTTGCGTAATGAATGTCCTATCGACTTCCATCATCTTTTTCTAATTTCCTCTTCATTTGTAAGCCGCTTCGTTCTATCCCATAGTAGATTGTTGGTGATAGTACCTGCAATTTCTTGATGATGGTTGTAGTAGTTCTCCAGGTTTCAGCTCCGTACAGTAGGACTGTCTTGACGTTCGTATTGAAGATTCGCACTTTGATATTGGTTGACAGTTGTTTTGAGTTCCATATTTATAACTTAAACTTAGACACACACACGCACACAATCATTTATCCTCATTTATCCTCACATTGTGAACTCATATAATTTATATCTAACTGATTCATGTTATCCTATTTATTAGAGTCAACACTTGGATCTGATTGAATAAGCACTGAGTATATATTTGATTTGATTGTTTAACACTATATACTGTGACCAGTGAGTTCAACTGGGTCTGTTGTGAGATAGTAACTCACTGATGACAATGATGGATGTGTTGCTCTATTTCGTGGATTAGTTGAAGTTAGACATTAACACTGTTGGATGCTGGACCAGTGGTCTAGTCGGTTAAGCGCCTGGTGCGATACCGATAGGTACTGGGTTTGAATCCCGCGAGGCTGGGTCGTGGATGCTCACTGCTGAGGAGTCTCACGATAGGACGAAAAGGCCGTCCAGTGCCTATAGGTCTTCCATGGTGGTCTAGCTTCAATCGACTAATGATCTCGGCTGTTAAAATCACTATATATTTTGATGATTTTGATTATTACCATGAAGTAGTTCAGAAAAGTTTGTTGGATGAAATGTTAGAATTAGTTTAAACTTCAATTGCTGAGATTATTTTAAATATAATTTTCACATAAAATGTCTTCTCTATACTCGACGCCCGATTTCTGTTAAACCATTCTTCTATATTTCATTGGCTGAGACCATGAGTCAATTGAAACTAGACCACCATGGAAAACCTGGAAGCACTGAACGGTTTTCCGTCCTATTGTGGGATTCCTCAGCACTTCGTATCCACGATCTCGCTTCACAAGACTCGAACTCAGGACCTATCAATCTCTTGCGCTAGCGCTTATCCACTAGACCACTGAACCGACCGGCATCCACCATTGCCGTCATTGCGTTCCTATCTCACAACAGACTCGGTTGAACTCCACTGGTCACTGCTTCTCACTAGAACCCTAGGTAATACCTCTTGAAGCCAGTCACTAGTGAACATATGTTGATTCATATCAGAAGGGTTTTTATGAATATTATATTAATTTCAATGATTGAGATCATGAGTCATTTGAAGCTAGATCACCATGGAAATTCTAGTAGTCCCACAATAGGATGAAATAGCCATTCAGTGCTTCCAGGTTTTCCATGATGGAATAGCTTCAATTGACTCATCATCTCAACCATTGAAATTACTATAATATCCACGAAAACCCCTTTGTGATATTCCTCTATATATTGACAAACATTGGTATAAATTAAAACAGTATACTAATACATGTTAGTTTCCATTGGATCCGTCAAGTTGTAATTCACTCTTTTCTAGATTCATGAATCCATATATGTATACTGATGAGTTTTACAAGCATTACGCTGTCTTCATAAATTCAACCGAAATGACTTAATTTACATAAAATAACATTAAAAAATATGACATTACAACAGTGCATATATATATATATATATATATATATATATATATATATATATATATATATATATATATATAATTCCAGCTTTATCCTATAAACAAATTAAAGGGAAACATACCAATAGTTCAATGATATACTGATAACTAACCCTTATAAACTAGATATGTATACGAATGTGTATTTTGAATCTGATTATAGGTATACACAAAATGACTAGGTTAATAATCTCATATGTTTCATTTAGAATAATCTGGTTTATTTCAAATGGTTTATTTTAATATCATAAATTAGAAGGTATTGATGGTTGGATACAATACTTGTTAACTATTGTAAATATGAAATCTGTTTAATTGCTAGACCTAATAATCTAATCAAATAGATTACTTGAAGACTGTTGATTGAGATGGTCTAGATTGTTTACACGCAGTAGTCATCATCATTATGCCTTAATTAACAAATATTATAAGCAAGGATGCATAATGGTTAGCAGTGGAATCTGGGATGCGCGTTTCCTTCTATTTGAGACTCATCAGTTGGATGTACCAGGATAAATTAAATTTAACTAATATTAAATTCACTTGGTAACGTTTACTTCAATCTTCCCATTGATGTTTAGGACTGTAGTTGATCAATCTCTTATTGGCATATATGCATCCTGTGTGCATTGCCCCAATATTGTCTTAAGTCACAAGCATTATGAACTAAGACAGAGAGTGGTTAACAATAGAATCCAGAAGACGCATTTCATCCTACTTGAAACTCATCAGCTGGATGTGCCCAAATCTCAAATTTGTTATTCACACCAAGTGATGAGTATCAAATTAGGACGAAACACACGTCCTGGATCCCACTGTTAGTTGCCATGCATCTTTGCTTAGTAACCACAATTAATTTTCTTTTTCTTTTTATAAAATATATTTATTTCTTTAAACGAAATGAAAAATAAATCAAAATGAGAATGAATTAAATAACACATGAATCATTCATTAGAAAGTGAATAAAATATTTTTCTTTTCATTTTGTTCATTCATTCAAACAAAACAAACCAAAATATTAACCATGAAAACAATTGTTGAATACATTATTTAAATTGTATTTATACCGTCTTATTATTTCTTATTATGTTGACCACGTCACAATTTGTAGTAAAGATATTCATACTAGTACTAGTGCTATTATTATTATTATCATTATTATTAGGAGTAGTAGTAGTAGTAGTAGTATTCATGTCATTTATAGGAATAATATTAGCTGTTGTATAAATCAATCTAGTCGAATGATTATCATTGAATTTTGTAGCGGTTTCATCTTTTTTAATTGGATGGTTTGAACGTTTATGATTTTCTAATGAACGTGATTGACGAAAGCCTCGATGACATATTGAACATGAAAATGGTTTTGATGTTTCGTCCTATTGTGGGAATTCCCGGAGTTCCAGTGAGAAGCCGTGATCAGTGGAGCTAATCCTTGTGGGGTAGAGACAGGTATCTACCTCAGTACAATGGAAGATGGTCGCAAAATTTCATGGATTGATCGAAGTTAGACATTGACACCGTTGGATGCCTGCTCACTGGTCTGAAGTTTAAGCATTGGTGCGCGAGACTAAAGGCCTTAGATTTGATTCCCGCGAGCTGGATCTTGAATACGCAGTTCTGAGGAGTCCCACAACAGAACGAAACGGTCAACCAGTGCTTTCGGATTTTCAGTGATGGTCTCACATCAATCAGTGCACGACCATTGTTGAAAACCTAGAAGCACTGGCTGTCCGTTTCATCATATTATGGGACTCCTTAACAGTAAACATCCACGAACCCGCTCGCGGGATTCAAAACCAAGGCCTTCGGTCTCTCTCTATATATAAACTCATTTTTAAGTTGTATTTGTCAAGCTTTTCTCTTTTAATTCTAGTGAATCAACCAATGAAAATAAAATAAAAATATATTTAAACAAAGACATTAATAATGATTGAATTAAATGAAACATATTCAATGTTGAAAAGGTTGCGATTTTAATGAATTTCGTTTGAGAGAAACCTTTTCAATCAAAATGAATTGAATCGATATTACTTATATTAATCATTATGAATAGAAGAAATGAGATGGAAATAATTATGAAATAAATAAGTAACAAGTAAATAGTATTGAACTGGATTCGAACTACATCATGAGACAAGCGATAACATGGAATCGTGAAGGGAAACATACAACAAGAAGAAGAAGACGGTCGAAGAATACACTATGTCGGAACTTGGAAACAGACATGAAAAAAAAGAATAACAATTGAAAAGAACTGGAAAAGATTCATCAAGACAAGGTTGCATTGAGAATGTTGCTGGGTGACTTATACTCTTCCATAAGGAGTAACGGACATAAGTAAGTTAATAAGTTTTGGTTCAATGAAATAAATCTTTTTCTTCTATTTTTCTTCTTGTGAAAGAGATTGGTAATACTTTTGAATGGTACTTTAATGTGTCGATTCGTTGATTGATTGATGCGCGTGTGTGTGTTTAACATTTCATTATGATTTTTATCAGAATATACTTGTGAATTAGGATTCATCGTTTGTCTATTAACCAGTTTACAATGTTTATGCCAAATACTTAAAAGATCTGGTTCACATAAATATGGGTACTTTTTATAAAAAGTTGAATAACCACCATGTAATATATAAACAAATGGATATTTTAATGCAGGATATGAATTGAAATGTAATAGTCTGTCATGATTACGTAAAAGATAAAATAATTGTGGTGCACGTTTTGTAGAAAATTCACAATATAATATAAATATAGTATGAGATGGTTTTGGTTCAATCAGTTGTTCCGTTGAATATAATGAGTTACTTAAATCCATTTCAGTAGTTTCAATAGATTGTTGTTTTATACCAAAAAAATATTTATAAAGTTTTGGCCAATCTGATAAATTAATAGCACTAAAAATATGTCCAGCATTATATTCGTGTGGATAACGACAATCGATAATAACGAAATGTTCAGGATTCATTTTCAACTTTGATAAAGTGATCATTTTTTGTTGATTTTGAAGTTTATGTTTATATCTAAGGTGATGTAAACAACATTTTGATCTCTTATTACCTTTACCACTCAACTGTTCTTCATTAGGTCCAAAAACTTCTGAAGATGATGATGAAGAAGAAGAACAAGAAGAAGAACAAGAACAAGAAGAACAAGAAGAACAACATGATGATGATGAAGAGTTGGACGAAAAGGAATATGATAATGTACATACTGACTTTTGGAAAATAGGTGATTTTTTTAAAATCATTGATTTCATCTCAATTAACCAATTCGCTAGTTGGTCCACTTCAATTGATGGCCATGGTGAATGTAAACTATTATTCAATGTCCAAAAATCATAATGATGAAGTGAATTCTGTTGAAAAACAATTGATAAATGAAACATTGAAGTTTTATTGGTTAAAAAGTGTCAGATAGAAATTGCTGTTTGAAGTTGTGAGGACGACCCATGGGTGAACTCGAGGAAGCTATAAGAAGCTTAGAAAGAGCTGAAGATACTCCATTCAATCATGTTTTGGGAGAATATTTCAGAATCCCTATGTGTAGCTTCCCTATTGGACAAATGCTAATAACCCTGTGTATGCACATTTAAGGACTATAATGATGATTTCGTTTTTACTAGAAACTATAAATACCTGACATTTTTGTACCATAATTGATGCTGTTTGAAATTACATTTCTTTTACTTGTCTTTTATGTTCTAACTTGCGACTTAGGAGGGTTTTAGCGTTCGACTGCTCAAATTGTACGTGATATAATAAGAAACTAAGCTCAAGATATAACGGAAGTGATTTTAAGAGTGGACTCAAAGATGATGAATCAACGTTTACTTAAACATAGACTTAGTATGGATGAACCAACGTTTTGATATTGATATTAAATGCAGTGACTGAGTCTGTGTGCAAAGTTATTTTGCTAAAATCATAGTTTTCACTTATTTTTCACTGATAACACATATGTGATAAATTCAAGAATGTTAGTGAAAAGAGTTCCGGAACAGTAACACTAACTTGTTCTTTAGTTTTCTTTAAATCTTTATGAGAAATATTTTGTAAATTTGTACATTCACTGTTTAAATCAGTTAATCGACGTTCATATTGATCTTTCATTAAGTTCATTTTAACTGTTGGACATTCATATGCTCGATTGCACTTTTCTAACATTGAAGCTAATTCAACATTTATTTCCTAAGTAAAATATAGAAAGAAAGAGTCAATGTCATTTGGTTCTTTTCAATTATCTTCAACTATATTGTATCAAATAATCAACAATTATCATACACATATATAGATAAATATAGTTATCAGAGTTTTGTATTATAGTTGTGAAGTCCTATGTAAATGAGTTGAAAATTATGCAGACGAATAAATTAAGCAAATGGATAAACAAAAAAGAATCGAGTTCCTAGTCCAGTAGACTGTAATACACTAAATATGGCCTAGAAGATCTAAATAGGACTGTGAATTGGTGCCTCACTTTTCAGCCTTTCAGTTCTTCATAGAACGACGGTTTAGTGATTAAGGTATTTGAATTTCAATCAGTAAGTAGCAGACTCAAACTACAACCCATCGGTTTTGATCACTAGCTCTCATAACTAAAGTGTATCTTAAAGCCGACTAAATAAATCGGTACTAAGTAAGAAATTCTAATAATACTATACTTCAACAAATTTAACTGGATAGTACCGGTTAGTACAAGCGAATAAATGTCGCCTACTAGCACATCTTCCCTAAACAGACAGTGGATTTATATGATGAATAATAACAACATACTAAGTTATGAAAACGTTTTATATAAGTCACAAATTACGGAGAATAAACCTGTTAAACTAACTTTAATGAAGCTCAAAACTATGGCTTACTTTGATTTGCAACTTAATTTTAGAAACCAAGCAAAAGACAACGTTAATAGGATGATATGAATTACTGTCACAAATACAAGAAACTGAAACTAAGAATAATTCTTTTGGCCACCAGAACCTTTATTGCAGGTTAATTCAATAATGTGTGTTAATTCCAGACTAAATAACACATGTCCGAGATTATTCAGGGATATTACATAAAACTTAACTCAGATGGTAATTATCTGTGGAATATATAGAATCACTTTTCCTCCTCTCATAACTCTCTACACAACTGATCGAATGACTCAGTGAACAACTGTTAGAAAACCATCGCCATTCTCTTTTCATTATCTGCTGTCAAGACTACATACAACTATGCAACCCAAACATGATAAATATCGTGAGATAAACAGACCAATAAATGAACAAACAAACGGACGCCTTATGAAAATTGTAGACAGAAAAAAACAACTGGTTACTTTATTGAGAGTATTACAGAATTAGCAGTAACTTACTTCAAGTTCTCGCGTTAAATGATTTTGAATCATAGCCATTTGAGATGATTCTCCGGATAATAAAGAATTCGGTGAACAATGTGAATAATCTTTTGTCAACTGATCATGTGATTCACCAGTTTGATTAGAGTATTGTCGACATGATTCAGGATAATCAAATGATTCTAGTAAACCATGGTTCGAAGTAAATTCATTCATTATTGGACTAGTAGTGCCTGATGTATGCATTGAACTAGTTAAACGTTCTGATGTCTTTAATATGCAGTCTAACTGACAGGTTAACTGTAAAACTTTCTCAGTAGCAGCTGTAGGTCTTTCATTTAGAAGATTGTATACAAAGAAATTACTCAGTGTCATAATTTAAGGTAAAGGTAAAGGTAATTATTTTCCACTAGATATGAATGCATAAAAGTGAATTTGTTAAGGTAAAACAAGCATTATACACAAAGTTAGATGATGGCTATCACTAAAATCTAGGAAACACCTTCCATCCTATTTGCAACTCGTCAGCTGGATGCACTTGCATACAAGAGTTGTTGTTCACGCCGGGACTTTAACCCATTTCCGTACATCCACCCGACGAGTCCCAAATACAGCGAAACATATATCCTGGATTCCACAGCTAGCCACCATCCATCTCTCCGTAAAGAATTTCCCTTGCTTATATGAAGAAAGTAAAAGAAATTACAATAGGACCGCCACTGAGTTTTATTCTGAGACATGTCTAATGACATCTCAAGACACCGTGTTGCATTATCTGTAGGGCCCAGTCAACGAGTCAAAGACACCAAACATGGCCCAGATTGGTATAAGACACTCTGGCTTTCACTATAAATCAACTGATCTCATCAGTCACGCCACTATTAGCACTAACACAGCTACCCAAATACACAACCACTTTCAAATCCTCACTATTAAAAGTGACTGCAGACACAGGCTCCTGACAGTCTTGTAAAAGTAATTTAAGGTACAAAGCATATGGTATACCTACGAATAGTCATCGCCAACTGATTAAGTGTGAAATATTTGTCTCGAGCACCATTGCAACGTAAAACGAGATCACCTACATACTCAGGGTCGAAAAGGTTTTCTGCAGATAACAAATTCACATCACCATCACCTAATTCAGTCAAAGCTGTTTCTAGGATGCAGTCAGTGGCAAAGTTGAAGAGAAATGGAGAGATTAGGTAACTCCACCTGACCTCATTGTTTGAACGGAACAATGGAGGGTGGTTGTGTACCTTCACTCTGCCTGAAATGTCGGTTTTCAAGCCATTCAAGATGTCCATAATCTTCCCAGGTTCATCCTTCTTCAACGATCCCAGAGAACAGTATTTTTCTTAATGCTATGGGACATTGGATGTATGATCAAATATGCTTTAAACATTATAGTTTGCATAAGATTAAATACAAAGCGATAAGCTTTGTATTGTCAGTCATTGGTAAAGTTTGATTTGCGTTTCCATTAGGTATTTCAAATGCAGATGACAATGAGGTAGGAGACAAAACAACAAACTGATGTTTATCAGTGAGATTCGAATGAATTGTCAAATCACGTAAAACACATTGACCATTTTCACCATAAGAAACGGAATAATTATCATTATTATCATTATTATTATTAGGAAGAGATTGAAGCCGTGGAGGATGGTTATAATGAGTAGAATTATTAAAATTTTCAGCAAGTGATATAACTGCATTATCATTATTCTGTGGTACTGTCACACTCGATTGAGATTGTGGTTAATATATCGAGACATTCGCATAATTTTCACTGATATTTACATTTGATAAATTAAATCCGTGTTGGTATTTTTGCTTCTGCTCAAGTTGAATGGACTAACAATTATCAACGGATAATCTGTAGAAACCGAATTCATTGGAAGAATATGCACCCAAACAAATGAGTACTGAAATATGCTTACATGCAGTGATTATCTTCGTTTTGTGATAAAAAGTTGGTCTGGAAAAGAAAAATCAAACGAATCAAGGTAGTATTTAGGATAAATAATAACTCAAAAAAAAAGAAATTTAGACATAAACTATAATTAATGACCTTAGATGCACAACTTTTAGTGAACTTAATGACTTTATGCAGAAGCTAGAAGTTACTAAACATTTCACATAGAGATTATTTTTTGGCTTCATCTACTTTTACCCAATATATCAACGCTATATGAAAACAAACCAACTGAAAACGTGACACAGGGCCAAGCGTAAAACACCACCAGTTAGTTGAAAATCATACCCCAATTTGATTTTGTTAATCAAGTCGCTTTAGCTACCTGTCAACAAAGTTCCAAACTTGAAAGCAAAGGTTTAGAGCCATGTCAGATTTTGACAAAGTTTACCTATTGTAAAAACAATTTTATTCATTCGTCTACGGATGATAACAAGTGTAGCTACACATTTGTAGATGGGGATTATACTTGAAAAGGTCAACTATACAAGTGAATTGATGCGTTTACATTTACACAGGATGATGAAATACATTGAAGCCGAAGATAACTATTTCTCAGTGAGCCTTAGAGGATATGCATCTCAACTCTAAAGCTTTTCAGTAACTGATCTTTAGAAACAAATCACGGTCTGAATTAAAACCTTTCCCATTACTTACTCGATAGCCACCAGTCCCCGAAACGTTGAAACCATGAGCTTCGTTGACATATGATTCATTTGACTGTTTGTTAGCCTTGGCAGCTTGGAATTCTCTTAGCTATTAAAAAAGATGTATAGGAAAGAATGTGATGTATGGCGAAAAATCACTCCATAATATTAGTATATGTGTAGTTCATCGACCACGTAAAACTGAGAAGATAATGTCAAGTTGAAATTGAAATTGTTCGAGGTTCACAACCCTGTGTATGCACATTTAAGGGCTATAATGATGATTTCGTTTTTACTAGAAACTATAAATACCTGACATTTTTGTACCATAATTGATGCTGTTTGAAATTACATTTCTTTTACTTGTCTTTTATGTTCTAACTTGCGACTTAGGAGGGTTTTAGCGTTCGACTGCTCAAATTGTACGTGATATAATAAGAAACTAAGCTCAAGATATAACGGAAGTGATTTTAAGAGTGGACTCAAAGATGATGAATCAACGTTTACTTAAACATAGACTTAGTATGGATGAACCAACGTTTTGATATTGATATTAAATGCAGTAACTGAGTCTGTGTGTAAAGTTATGAAATATAGATTATCTAGTTACCAAGTTACATGCAAGGTTTAGGTTGGTTAGTGGTAAATGATGGTTACTTCTAATTCCTAGCAGAAAGTAATCTATACCATTACTGATTGATGAACTGAGCCCTACAAAAACAATTTTAACTGTTTGGGTAAGACTTTAGATATCTCATTATTCGAACATCACATAGTTCATAACTAAAAGTTATAACGGTAACTGTATTCAAGGCTTATCCAAATTTTTTCTTACTCTTTCTACTTTTTTATTCCTTATATACAGTTATTATTTTTCTCATATCATTTACTCCGAGAGGTTTATGTCAAGAAACCGTTAAAGATCATGCGACGCTGAATACTTGTTCAAGTTTGAAACATTTTCACAGTGTACATGAATGACTTAATCAGATATCATATTCAAGAATTTCACATTAAGAATGGATCATAAAGTCGAATTTTAATATTCTATGTACCTAAATTCAATCATTCCACACTGTCATTCATAATCTTATTTAGATAATAATTAATGACTGGTTTCAAGAGATATTTCCTGGAGTTCTGGTGAGAAGCAGTGGACAGTGGAGTTCAACCGGGTCTGTTGTGAGATAGTAACTCACTGAAGACATTGGTGGATGTGTCACTGAATTTCGTGGATTGACTGAAGTCAGATATCGCGCGCGAGACTGTTAGCTTCTGAGTTCGGATTTCGTGAGGCTGAGGGGTCCCACAATAGGACGAAACGGACGTCCAGTGCATATGGGTTTTCCATGGTGGTCTAGTTTCAATTGATTCATGATCTCAACTATTGAAATCTTTCTTCGAAAACTAAAAATTCATATTCATTCTTTATATATTCATAAGAATTTTTAATATTCGCACAAATTGAATATGAAACTTACTTCTTCTAAACAACCTTTGTTATTTGTTAATGAGTTTGCAGAAGACATTTTCTCGTTAAATGAATCCATGTATTGTGATGAGTAAGTTGAATCCATTCAACATTGAGTCAATTGGATCGGATCAAAGATATCTATCTGTAGATAATGGATACTATTTTAATAGTAGTATAAAACGTCTGTCTTCTTCTATTCCCTTTTCAGTAATATAAGTAAATTTCATAACAAAAATGAAGATAAATTGATTAGATCATGTGTGTCATTTTTAAAAAGAAAATTTAATCGATCTATTAGCTTGATTATTACTTAAGAATAGCTATATATTAAATTAGAGAATAACAGACATATATTTCATTGGTATTTGACTAGTAACTATAATATGTAAAGATGGATGATGGCTGGCAGTGGAATGCAGGATGTGTGTTTCGTCCGTCCTAATTGGGACTCGTCAGCTGAATGTATTTGTATTTCTTAGTTGATGTTTAATTCATGCACTGAATCCAGTAGTGTTTCTTACAAATGTCATCACGTTATCAATTTAGCTGGTGAGCTCAGATAGCCATTAGCTTGTGCAATAGGATGAAGTTTAAATTCATTTTGTGTTTTTCATTTGAAACTTCGTGTGATTTAAGGTAATATCGAAGTAATCCGCATTGAATGTACATGTGCTAATAAGAGACTGATCAATTGAAGTCCTAAATATCAATGGGAAGATTCAAACAGACAATATAAAAGGAATTTACTAGTAACTAGTTGGTAAGTGATCTCCTCGCATCTCAATAAATTCCTTATCGAGTACAATTAGAATCTATAGTAAGAAGGTAACTCTTTTAAAAAGGTTGAAACATTAAAATAAATGTAAAAATGAATGGGATAATCGGTATTCTTTATTGGTTATATGACTCAATGATTCTGCCTACAGTCGACTTAATTATCTTGATAATTTGCCGTAAAAACACATTAACATCGAAAGGGGTTTTTGCAGATATTATAGTCATTTAAATAGATGAGATAATGAGTCAATCGACGCTAGACCACCATGGAAAACCCGGAAGCACCGAACGGTCGTTTCGTCACATTGTGGAACTCCTCAGCAATGCACATCCGAGATCCCATCTCGCGAGATTCGAACTCAGGACCTATCGGTCTCGCGCACCGACGCCTAACCACTAGACCACGTCCGGCATCCAACAGTGGTAATATCTGACCTCAACTAATCCACAAAATTGAGCGACACATTCACCATATTTAGACCATTGCATTTGGCTATCTTAGGAATATAAATAAGTAATCAATCTCATTGTGGACGTGATTAAATGACAAAATATAGTTATTCAGAAGTGTCTACAGCTAATGAATGAGTTTAGCAAATCCTATCAGATATTTCATATTTTACACTTTTATTAGTGATATTTTACTCCAGTTGGAATTCAGAGTTTTTGAGATGGTGAAGAAGATTTGCAGCTCAGATGGATGAATTTGTGTGGAATTTTGTTCTTTGAGCTGGATGGTTTGGTAGTGAAGCTTTCATCGTTCTTCTGAACGATATCATCAAGTAGACTTCTTCAGGTGACTTCTACCTGAAGATTTGTGCTGATGATGTTGTTCAGAAGAATGATGAAAGCTCCACGACCAAACCATCCAGTTCATAGAATAAAATTCCAACAAAATTCAGAGTTTCCAATATGGCGGGCATAAATAAACGATAATAATTAAGTAAGAATATATGTAATTAATCAGTATATTCTTAACAACCAGTTAGATATAAAGAAATTCATTGTCGTTTACTTCTCATGAAAAGAAGAATCCAAAGTAGTCGGTCAGCAAATCATTAAATAAGAACTGATTAAAGTACTTTCATCATGATAGAGAAATTTGTGGGATAAGTTCAATTTGGTGATATTTTTTCATTATGGGATGTGTTCAATTTATAAAACTTTGGAAGTAGCATAAGTAACAACTTATTCGATAGTGAGTACTCACACCGGACTTAACCACAGATGTAATTAGTACTTGTATTTTTCTCAGCGAATTTATTATGTCCAGACTATCAATTCAAAAAAAGTATACAGGATATTCAAAATGATTGAATTTCATTGGTCAATGGTTTTTAATCGAATTCTGAAAATCTATCTGGAGTTACTTATAGCGGGAAAACAGGAATAATATTTCAGTGATGGGTTTATTGTTTTATGATCATTAATTCATTTCAATATTGTGAGAAACGCAGTTATGAAATTGTAAACAGAGTTGGATGGTAGCTAGTAGTGGAGTCCAGGATGCATATTTCGTCTTATCTGGCACTCATCAGCTGGATGTACCTACATTTGAGTTGATCTTCACTCTAGAAATCCAATCTGGTACTGTTCACTTCAAACGCCATCGTGTTATCCACATAGCTTCTGATTTTATGGAATAGTGATGTACATAAATAAAAAAGCCACTGATCATTTACAGTCCTAAACACCATTTTTGAAGATTCTGACATACAATATATATGAATTTAACTCCACCTCATTGCACAATCTACTGACTATCTGAACTTAGTAGCCAAGGGAATTATGCAATGACGTTTGAAGTGCACGTTACTGGGTTCGAGTTCCGAAATGAACATCAACTGTGGGATGCAAATACATACAACTGACAAGTCCCAAATAAGACAAAAGTGGTGTTTGGATTCCGTTGCTAGCCACTATCCATCTCTGTTCATCACGACTTGCAATGCTGACCTGTGTAGATGAAGGTTGGTGCCAAGAAGTGGCACCAACTACTTATATACATGAAATACAAAGATTATTAATTACCTAAGAACATTTTTTGACGGAGTTTTGTTCTCTGAGCTGGATGGTTTGTTCGTGGAGCTTTCATCAATCTTCTGAACGACATCATCAGCACAAACTTCAGATAGTGCTACCAAAAGACTCTGCATTTTATCAGCGTCTTCATCAAACAGGATTATATCATCTGCGTATTCTAAGTCGATAAGTGGACTTCCTGGTAGGAGATCAATACCCGAGAATTCAGTCGACGAGAATGTTATTTCCATCAGTAGGTCTATGATGAAGTTAAACAAAAATGGGGAAGGTGGACAGTCTTGTCGGACACCACTTGAGGTTGCAAAATCAGATAACAGTTCGCCATAAGCTCTGACTCGACTAGTAGTGTTCGAGTAAAGAGCCTTCACAAGGTTTATGTACTTCTGAGGTACGCATTTCAATGAAAGACACTGACACAGAATCTCGCGGTCTACCGAATCAAATGCTAATTTTAAGTCAAGAAAGAATATGTGGTCGATGCAGCCACGACTAGGTCTGAAGCCAGCATGATTCTCTCGTGTTTGCAGTTCACGAGTCTTAGTTAAGCGTCTAATAATTATCGGAGCTAGTATGTTAGAGACTGTATTAGTTAAACTAATCCCTCCATGGTTGTCACAGGATGATTTTAGCCCTCTCTTATACGTTGGGATGATAAGTGATTGTGACCAGTCACATGGAATAACATCTAACTCCCAAATCTTAGCTAAAATATTAGTCAACCTAATCGCCGAAATTGGACCACCACCCTTAAAGACCTCTGGAGCCAATCCATCTGGACCAGCTACCCTTCCTGGTTTCAGATTAACCATAGCCTTTTGAACTTCTGCTAGAGTTTGGGGACCCACTTCAATGTTCCATTCACACTGTCTGGGAATGGAGGGTAGTTGTAGAATAGCTAAAGGCCAGCTGGACTGTTCTCTTAAATGTTCCGCCGATCGTTCTAAACGTCTGGACTGAGAGCAGATGAGAGTGTCGTCTTTCTCCGAAATAGTCTGACTTACACTTGACTTATTAATTCCAGTTTCTTTCATTAGTCTGTAGAGCTGTCTTGTGTTCGCTATAGCTGCCGCCTTTTCCATCTCTTTTGCTTTCGTTGCTCATCACTGCTCACGGTCGTTCCTTAGACTTTTGGTTAACCTAGATCTGAATTGTTTTCGCTCTTCATCATGTTCAGAGCCTGATGGAATGAGTTTACGAGAATCCATCAGTGCACTAGACCTTGAGGAAATCTATTGGTTCTTTGTAACCCTGTGGTTTAAATCATTGATAGATGTCACTGCTGTTTTCACAGCTGTTTGTATATCTTTCCGAGCAATATCTGGGTCAAACTTGTTTTCAGAACTACCTAATTGTGACCTCAATTGTTCCTGGAACCTACTTTTGCTTTTCTCGCTACTCAATTCAGTTCTGATTGGTCTTTTAACCGAGGCTTTTTTGCATCCAGTGAGGCACAAGCAGATGCGTGCCCGTATAAGGGAGTGGTCGGAGTCCAAGTAGGTACTCCAGAATGAGCGACAATCTTGTACCGACCCTCTCCAACGATGACTGATGGCAATATGGTCTATTTGAGTCCATCGTTGGTTTGGTGTAGGGGGTCGCCATGTTAGACGATGTCTCTCCTTATGCTTAAAATTTGTGTTTGCTAAAAATAAGAGATTGTCTGAGCACAGTTGCAGCAGACGGTCACCATTATCTGTTCGTTGTGCTGGAATGCTAAAATACCCACCTAAATGCTTTTCTGTTTGGTTTAAACTACCTATCTGTGCATTAAAGTCACCTGCTACGAGTACTATGCCTGAACGTTCAGCTTTCTGAAGAAGTTCAGATAGCTCTCTGTGAAATTCATCTTTCACTTCTTCTGGACTGCAGTCGGTGGGAGCGTAGACAGAAACTACAATAAGGCAACGACGTGTGTCCATATCCTTCCGAGTTCTTACGAAGCCGTTTAGCCGAACAGCACATCCACTCCAGCAGTGCTTGTTCCGCCCTCATGTTTAGTGCTAAGCCTACTCCTGCCAGTCCACGAGACCTGGCCGTCGGGTCACCAGATACACGGAATGTGTATCTTGTCGGGTCACCGTTTTGCCGAGGTGAGGTCAAGTGAATGATCACGCTGTGATCCTGTATGCGTGTTTCAGAGACACTGCATACATCAATGGTACGAGATTCTAGGGTTCTAGCCAGGGAGCCTGTTGACTGACTTGACATAGGGTACGTACGTTGAAGGCTCCAATGTGTAGTTTGGAGCCAGGTTTCAGTAGACCTGGGACAGTGTTTTGCGCACTAGAATCGTTGGCTGTGGTGATACTTGAATGGGAAGCCGAAAGAGGAAGTTTGGAGTTTGAAGTCGATGTAGGAGGAATAATAGGAATCGAAGAGGGGGGTTGATTATGAATACAGTGGTCTTGAGTGCTGTTAGAGGTATGAACCCAGGACATACCAGTTTTGCGCGTTAACGCTTTACCTTTAGACCACTGAGCAACACATCAACCATTGTCTTCAGTGAGTTATTATCTCACAACAGACCCGATCGAACTACACCGTTGGATACAGGCTCAGTGGTCGAAAGGTTAGGCGTTCGCACACAAGACCGATAGGTCTTGAGTTCGAATTTCGCGAGGTGGGATCATGGATACGAACTGGTGAGGAGTCCCACAATGGGACGAAACGACCGTCCAATGCTTCCATGTGTTCCATGGTGATCTAGCTTCAATTGACTCATGATCTCAATTATTTAAATTACATTAATTGAAAGTATTTATTCTTATTCTACCTATCATTCTCTTACATACACTATTAATTAGAATGGCGATCAATATAAACTCACGCAATTCTACTCAAAAATTGTGTATTCAACTTACGACTTTTGTTTTCACAATATATTATCTAAGTATAAAAATGTTCTATGTTGTCCTGACCACTGTTGAAATTGATTTCGACAAATTAGACCAATTAAATTCTTTCTTACAATCAAGATTATCTTATTGTTTTTATTATTAATATAGAACATGGTAACTAAATCTCTGTCAGTTCTCTCTAGTATCTATGATAAAAGTGGTCAATGTACAATATTCCTATTAGTAGGTTGAAGCTTAAAGTCCACAAGAAATCAATAGACTAGTTGTTATGACTAATATCCATAGAGTAATTTGAATGTTCATCGTTATTATTTTACACTGATGCATTACATGTTAAATAACTTTAGTTAAAAGTTCTATATTATGATGAAATATTGATCTTATGAAAGTTGTGTTTCATTTGTTCAACTTAAGAACAGATTTTTCCCATGTACATTCAAAATTTTCCCACGCCTAGTATGAGGTATTAACTGTTATATTGGGAATAGTTAAAAATATGTTATACAATTATACTATAGGACAAGTTATTAAAAAAATACCCTTTAACTTATAAAAAGTTGTTAGTTCCATCCATCATCTAGAACAAAACATCTAATACAACTACGTACTGATACAAGTTACTAATCTCCATATCTATATTATTGCTAATTTGACTTAAAATGATTGAAAACCACGTAGTTCTATCACTTAGTTTTCATTTCAATTGTTGGCAGTTATTGTGGACTTAGCTTTTATTTAGGTTATCTTATGTTGGTAAATAATCTAAGAGATATTCTTCTTTTAATCAATATAGATAGGCGCTTTCAACGCTACAGAACATTTTACACGAAATGAAGTTTGTTCATATTTAGCCTATATTTTATAATAATAGTAAAAATAGACTGATGAATTACAGTTGTAAACATAATGGGACGATTTAGAGAGCAACTAATATAAAGGAATTAGATTTCTCCCCATTGCAAAAGTCAGTTGGCTATCTGAACTGATTAGCTAAGTAGACAACGTGATGGTGTTTGAAGCGAATAGTTCTAATCTCGGGGTGAACATTAACTGTGGGATGCAGGTAAATCTAGTTGGTGAGTCCCAAATAGGACGTAACACGCTTTCTGGATTTCACTTCTGGTTACTATCCATCCCTGTTTAAAAATGCTTATGAATTGCTGACATTATCAAATCAATCCTCACAGAGTGGACACTTATCAACTGTAGTTGTAAACATCAAAAAGTGACCAACGACATTATCCGCTTGTTCAATCCAATGCAGGCAAAATGAGCCTTAGTTTTAAGACTGACTAACTTTCCGGAAGTTGGACGCCTTAACTACTATGTCACTTTCATCTTGCTGTGCTGATTAGGTATGGCAACTTGAAACGATGCACATATGTGCCTGATCCTACGTTGTAGCTGACTGACTGATTAGCATTTACGCTTTACCATTTCTGCACGTGTATCTCAATCGTGTAATTAGACGCTGTGTTACTTTGAACATCTATCTTTATATCCATTGGATTGTCATATCACATACGTAATCCGACTTAGAATAAATAACGAACAGTTTTGAATATATCTTTAGATAGCCAGTCATAATCAATGTAGAATCCACGAACGTATATACGTTTATCTAAGTTCTCACATATTAACGTTTAATTGCAAAGGAATTAAAATAATATAGCAGCTACCATTCTAAGAAAGATTAAACAATCCGGATATTATTCGAAAATACAGGTGCACAATCTTTACTTTATAGCGCACGATGAAAACAGGAATGAATCTGTGCCACAGTCAGTCAGTCAGTCAGTCAGTCAGTCACAACGTAGAACTTCGTACGTACGTACATCAGTTCGAGTTGCCACACCACATTAGCACAGAGATGCAGTTGTCAATTCAAATCCCGTAGTGTTAAAGTTAGTCAAAGTACAAGCAGTAATCGGAAAGAGAAAGAAAGTAACATGAAGAATTCAGAAGATTAGAATTTGGGAGAATATAAAGAGTGGATGCACCTGTGCCATTGCAAACGATTTTGAGCCATGTCATTCAGGGTCTCTAGCCATCGGTTGCTAACATCTCGCGGTCCCCAACCAGGTAGTCTACACCCACCAATATGAGACTGTTCCACTGTGACTCATTATAACACATGTCACCACTCAACGTTTAACTTGATAATCTAATTACTGTAAAGGATTGAATTTTATCAAAAGAGAGTTACATAAATAAGTGATAATAACCTAACTCAGTTTTATTATTCTTTTATTCTTTAACTATCTGATTTCTTCATTCCAGCTATTTATACAATAAAGATAATCGCGATAGTGAGTTTACTCAACAATTTGTACGTTTATGTAAATTATTACCTCAAATGACAACTGTCAAACCAACATCATCATCGTCGTTGCCGTTGTCGTCGTCTATGCAAGCAATCGTTAATAAGACTGATATTCTAAATTTACTATGATTTTTTAAACAAACTAATAAACAATGGTTACAACAAACGAAATCCATCGAATTGAATACAAATTTACATGTTGGTCTACATGATTCATTAGTTCATTTAATTCATAATAATGATGATAATAATGATTATGCCGACATAACTAGTGCAACAACATTTAATGAAGCTATTTTCAAAACATCTATTGAATGGTACAATAGTGATACACTACCTAAGCATCGTCAACTTTATTGGATTGAATTATTTGAAAGAGTATGAGGAAGGCAGTAAAGGAGAATCAATTTAATGGAGAAAATAAAGTTTAACTAAAATCATACATCTAAAGATACTACTTATTTACTTATTATCAAATGAACATATTATGATATTTACAAACATGTAAATAACATTTAATGCTGTATTCTATTTATCATAGTTCTTGTTTCAGTGGAGCTGGTCGATTCAAGAGTTCTTTAAAGTGTTCTACCCACCTGTTTCGTTGTTCTTCAATATTGGTGATTACCTCGCCTTCCTTGCTTTTCACTGGTCGTTCTGGTTTGCGGTGATTTCCAGAGAGTTTCTTTGTCGTGTCGTACAGTTGTCTCATGTTCCTTCTCTTGCTGCCTTTTCCGCCGTCGTTGCTTAATCTTCCACATATTTACGTTTGTCTGTTCTGATGCTCCTCTTCACTTGTTTATTTACTTCTGTGTATTCAGCTTGTGCCTTGGCATTTTCTGCTCTTGTTCGACTGGTATTGATTGCTGCTTTCTTGTTCCTCCTTTCTTGAATCTTATCCAGTGTGTCAGTAGTGATCCATTCCTTGTGATGGTGCTTCTTGTGGCCCAGAACCTCATGACATGTTGAAGTGATTGCCTCTTTGATCCCCTTCCAGTTGCTCTCCATAGTAGTTCCTTCTCCGTTGAGTAGATCATGAAAGGCCTGGAACTTATTGCTGAATACTATCTTTAATTTGTTGAGTTTGTCAGTGTCCTGAAGAAAGGCCGTATTGAACATTTGTGATGTTGTCCGCCCCATTGTCCAGTTCTTCTTGAGTTTCAATTTCATCTTGGAGACCAGCAATTGATGATCTGATGCTATAACAGCTCCTCTCTTGATTCTCACATCCTCCATCGTCCTCCTGAACTTTTTGTTGATGCAGATATGGTCGATTTGGTTCTGCGTAGTGTGATCCGGTGAAGTCCATGTGGTTTTGTGAATGCGCTTATGTGGGAATACAGTTCCGCCTATGACCAGTTTATTGAAGACACATAGGTTTGCAAATCTCTCACCATTTTCGTTTCTTTCTCCCAGCCCGTGTCGTCCTATGATGTCTTCATATCCAGTGTTGTCCACTCCAACCTTGGCATTGAAATCTCTCATCAGAATGGTCAGGTCCTTTGTTGGGCACTTCTCGACGATTGACTGCAGCCTATCGTAGAATTGATCTTTTGCGTCTTCATTGTAGCCGTTGGTAGGCGCATAGCATTGGATGATGTTCATTGAAATGCCCTTTCTTTGTTTTGAAAGAGGCTTTTATGATCCTTGGTCCATGAGATTCCCATCCTATAAGTGTGTTTTATGCTCGTTTGGACAGCATCAATGCAACTCCTTGTGTATGTGGAGCGTTTTCTTCTTCATGACCGGAGTATAACAGAAGCTCTCCTGAAGTTAGTCGTTGTTGTCCAACTTGCGTCCAATGTGTTTCACTGATCCCAAGCCCCTCTAGGTTGTATCTCCTCATTTCTGCAGCAATTTGGAAGACTCTCCCGGTGAAAATAAAGTTTAACTAAAATCATACATCTAAAGATACTACTTATTTACTTATTATCAAATGGACATACTATGATATTTACAAACATGTAAATAACATTTAATGCTGTATTCTATTTATCGTAGTTCTTGTTTCTATAAAAAGATTATGAAAAGATTCATTCTCTTATTTGATGATGTTTCAGTCATTTCACTAGCTAAGCGTACAATTACAATTGTGTTCAAACAATGAAGGCACAAGTAATTTATTACACTGAACTAAGTATTTTTCACTGGTAATAAACAAGTCACTTGGTGATGGAAAAGATCTCCAGTATTAATGGATGTTTCACATATATAAATGTGATACGATGAAATTATCTTATGAATAAAAGAAAACTGGTTTGTAGAACTCTAAATGTAGCAGAATATTTTAGGGACTATCTGTGCTTTGTGTAGTAACCAAGGTCATAATATATATCTAGTTTTCAAGTAATGATCGATCAAGTTGAAATTTAGCCATTTGTCTTTACTGACTTATGTTGTGTGTACTGTGTTTTTGCGTATCGATTGCTTAGAGTTATCCGGTAAGTGTTGATTTGTAGGGCTGGCCTTTTTCTCATTGTTTGGATTGGTCAGCAAGACGTATGTGTAATTTTAAGGGAACTGATGTCGACTAGAAGCTTAAAAATAATGATAATATGTGTAAGGAATGAGAAGCGCTTTTGATCAAAGTTGAGAAGGAATGATAAAAAGTAAGTCTCACGATCCTTCATATACTGACCATATGAATATTCTACAAACGAAAACTGGCGATTAAATAGCGACAGGTTCATAAAGTGGAAAGGTAGTGTTATAGTTAGGCTTGTAGAGGCGAATTTCCCCTATATCTGACTCCGATTGCTAGTATCCCGTTAACTGAATATTTAGTGAAGGTAAATCTCCTAGTAGAATTATGGATTTACTCGAGATTATTCAAACGCCGGAACACCAGTTATCGAGATAGTATACTGTTAAAGATTGGTACACGGCGAGACTCTAATTTATATTATGATGATGATGTGGATGTTGATGATTTGCAAGATGCTGATGATTGATATTATGAAGATGATGATGATGATGATGATGATGATGATGATGATGATGATGATGATGATGATGATGATGATGATGATGATGATGATGATGATGATGATGATGATGATGATGATGATGATGATGATGATGATGATGATGATGATGATGATGATGATGATGATGATGATGATGATGATGATGATGATGATGATGATGATGATGATGATGATGATGATGATGATGATGATGATGATGATGATGATGATGATGATGATGATGATGATGATGATGATGATGATGATGATGATGATGATGATGATGATGATGATGATGATGATGATGATGATGATGATGATGATGATGATGATGATGATGATGATGATGATGATGATGATGATGATGATGATGATGATGATGATGATGATGATGATGATGATGATGATGATGATGATGATGATGATGATGATGATGATGATGATGATGATGATGATGATGATGATGATGATGATGATGATGATGATGATGATGATGATGATGATGATGATGATGATGATGATGATGATGATGATGATGATGATGATGATGATGATGATGATGATGATGATGATGATGATGATGATGATGATGATGATGATGATGATGATGATGATGATGATGATGATGATGATGATGATGATGATGATGATGATGATGATGATGATGATGATGATGATGATGATGATGATGATGATGATGATGATGATGATGATGATGATGATGATGATGATGATGATGATGATGATGATGATGATGATGATGATGATGATGATGATGATGATGATGATGATGATGATGATGATGATGATGATGATGATGATGATGATGATGATGATGATGATGATGATGATGATGATGATGATGATGATGATGATGATGATGATGATGATGATGATGATGATGATGATGATGATGATGATGATGATGATGATGATGATGATGATGATGATGATGATGATGATGATGATGATGATGATGATGATGATGATGATGATGATGATGATGATGATGATGATGATGATGATGATGATGATGATGATGATGATGATGATGATGATGATGATGATGATGATGATGATGATGATGATGATGATGATGATGATGATGATGATGATGATGATGATGATGATGATGATGATGATAATTATGATCAACATAATGAAAAATTAAAACATACAAAAAGACAACTTTTTGAAATATCTAGATGACAGGAACAGTTTTCCTAGATGCTCAAGCAGGCCGCCCTTTATAGTCTTTTTTTATCTAGAATGTCAAAATTAAATGTTTTAGTACCATTATTAATTTTCAAAATCGGTGAGACCATAATTTATGGACGACCTCTGAGCGACACTAGACTGACCTCGAGAGTGTCCATCTAATAACCAAGATCAAATGAGGGTTATAAACCTGTGTTAGGAATCGGAATTATTGTTTACAGTTGATAATTAAAGTTAGAAATTAGATATAGGTTTTTCATCGCGAACTGACATCAGCTATAATGTGAAAACTATATTTATCCGAATGAATGAGTGAATTTCGCGCCAAAATCCGATACCTGTTATCTTATACGTGATTTGTTCGTCCATAAATTATAGTCTCGCCTCAAAATCTTTAGTCGCTTACTAGTTATGCTTCGTAAAAATGTTTACCTTGCACAGTCATACAACAAAATATGTAAGACTCGTTACATACTCAGTTCTTTTCAGTTAACCCAACGTCACAAAAAATCAGACAAAGATTAAAATAAACTTTCATCATATGTACATTAATCACATTTGTCAGACCTACAACACCACCATTCACAAAATAATTCCAACACATAATCGAGTCGGCTTCTTTCAAAAGCACATTATAAAGAGTTCATAACAAATGAATGAATCTAATTTTGTTTGAGAATACTACTGACTGAATCTGAAGATTTTAAGTAACAAAACTAAAATATATTCGATATTATAGTAATTTTCATAGTCGAGATCATGAGTCATTCGAAGCTAGATCATCATGGAAAATCTGGAAGCACTGTACGGCCGTTTCAATCGAGTAAAGGACTCCTCAGCAGTGCACATCCTTGATCTCACCTCGAGAGATTCGAACCCAGAACCTATCAGTCTACCTCGCGAACGTTTAACCACGGAATTACTAAAATTACTATAATATCCACAAAATCCCTTCTGATATTAATCAATACACGCTCACTAGTGACGGTCCCAAAGAGGTATTTCCTGGAATTCCAGTCAGAAGCAGTGAGCAGTGGATTTCAACCGGGTCTGTTGTGAGATAACAACTCATTGAAGTCGATGGTGGATGTGTCGCTTAATTTCGTGGATTAGTTGAAGTTAGACATTAATACAGTTGGATGCCGGCCGGTTCAGTGGTCTAGAGGTTAAGCGTTCGCGCGCGAGACTAATAGGTCCCGAGTTCGAATCTCGCGGGGTGCGGGATCGTGGATGCGCACTGCTGAGTAGTCCCACAATAAGACAAAACGGATATCCAGTGCTCCCAGGTTTTCCATGACGGTCTAGCTACAATTAAATCATGATCTCAACCATAAGAATTAAAATATATTCAATGTTCCTAAATTACAGTCGTTTCAATATACCAACAAATTTGCCATAAGAGTAATTCGTGTTTCTTAGTGTTTTGTTTGAGAATTTAGTTTTTTTCATCTAACCATTATTAGTGAATTCCGTTAAATACGTTAGTGAAACTAAGACAGTTCGTATAACGTTTTAAAGTGAGTTTGTTGAGAAAATGATTATTAATTGTGTTAAGTAGGAATTGGTTTGTTTGGAAAACTTCAAATAAAGATTCACATTATAATTACCATTAGAAATAGGATACATTCTCTCCATTGTAATACTATGGTATCAACTTAAATGAACTTTGAACATGAGTACAGCATCATGATGTAGAGTGGATTCCAATATCTGGGATATTTATTAAATGTATTCGAGAAATTATTAACATTATTTAAGAATGTGATATTCATCATGAATAGAAATCAGTAGATAGTACTGTAAGAATTTAAAAAGCACTGAAAATTTGCTACTTCCTAGCATAAACCTCTTTACCATTAGAGACCCATGAATCCATCAGAATCTAGAGAAAATCAAGTTTCTGAAAGAGCACTACACATTTTGACTGAAGGATTGGATCTAATATATCAACATGCACAATTTCAAATAATAATAATCGTATTATCATCGAATATCAATCTTTGTCTTATGGAAAGTATTCATAATCTATGAAATACACAATCACAATAAAGTTAGAAGGAATGTTTGAAACTGGATGTTTACATATTTTCATATATGCATGCATATGTTGCAATCCTTGTATTTTCTAGCTAAATATTCATTCCCCACCGGCTGTTCATGAGTTTTCGTATTTCAACTGATATGGTATTTTTTTGCCATTTCATAGTGAAATTAGGTTTTATAATATTAAAGCCTTAATAGAGAGTATTTAGTGGCCCGTGGATCTGACTCCTATTTAGATCGGATACATGTTTACTATCGCCTATTCTCGTATATAATCGTTGACTTAAATCACGTTATCCAATAACGAAATTAAATAAATCAAATAACGAGAATAGGATTTTGAATACATATATTTTGTATATGAGGTGAATGGAATAGAAGGAAGAGAAGCGACGCAGAGCGTCTGGGCTACCTGTTCCTGCCATCTAGATATTTCAACAAGTTATCTGTTTTTGTTTGTTTTAATATATCATTATGTTTATTAATCGCATGATGTATTCTGCTGCGTTTCTGAAAAGTGTACAACCTTTTGTTGTCAAAGTTACAACAAACTCAATAAGAGACAATGTGGTTGGTGGCAATATACAACGAAAAGAATGCACATTATTCAGATGTTCATTTACTGGACTGCTAACATCTAACTGGCGATCACTCAATATTTATCGCCAGGACCGACCAAGAAGAAAGGAACGGAAACTTTTTGAAATACTTTACGCTGAGAATTCTATATTGTACCAAAAATATAATATTGAATAAAGCTGATGAAAATAATAATAATAATAATAATAATAATAATAATAATAATAATGGCTGGTAAGCCAACTCATTCTTAGTCAAGTGTTACTCAATATTTATAGTCAGACAAAATTAAGCTACAGACATGCAATGAGTCATGGGATATGATGTGTTCACACATATACGCTCATATAAAAACAATCAAGACTGATAAACGAATAATTGACAAGGTCAACACATATGACTCAAGTAGAATGAATAGAATGGAATGTCCGAAAACTAGAATAAGATATATTATGGGCTAAAACTAATGTCTAGCACTACAAGTATTTGTTATCAGTGTGATTGTGTTATTTGGATCCATATGTACAGTTTTATTATTTTACTTAAAAGTCATAGCAACCTAACAACTATGTTTCAGATGTAAGATGTATCCAGTGTATCTTGAAGTGACAAAAAGTCACATAGATCTGTTGAGTTTCATATATGCAAATAGAGAATTTTACTTAAGGAACTTAAAGAGTTTACGTTACCGCTATATTGAACCAAAATCTTGGAATTTATATCTGTGCCTACCTGGTTATAGATAAGAAAAATGCAACCAAGTTATCCTTGATTTCCAATTACTAATCTGAAATGAAGTTTTGTATAGCAGTTTGTACGAAGATCTAGAATTTTCGTACTTATTAAAATTTGAACATACAAAGCATTATGAATAAACAAAGCTTAGATACTTTGTTCGTCTGGACGGCAGTATGGGAGTGTTTGAGGTATACCAATGTATAGACTAGTGTATCAATAATATTTGTAACCGATTGGTTAGTGAATAGCTGTCAACGTACATTCCGCCTTTAGTGCTGATCGAATTCTATCGATCAAGTTATAGTTCGTTCTGCCAATCTAATTGACTCGATATAGCGTGCGCTACGTTGCGATGTAGAGTGGTGGTTAGAGAAAATCAACAGGAAGTCTTGGCTATAGTCACTCGTCAGGGCCTTGATCGAAAGAGCTTTATCACTAAGAAGGACTTGATTTATATAACAATGGTCAATATTCAGTGATCAGTGAATTTTAGATACATATCAGTCCTACAAGCGGTCATCCGTGATCCGGATAGCTCAGTAGTAACGTCTCTGAATGTGAAGTTGGGTGACGCTGAGTCAAATCCGTCAGGGTAGATCAATCCCCTCAAGATTAGAGGCAAGCCTTTCTGATGAAAGTCAAATAGATCGAACATGAAATTTAGAGCTTTCTGTTGACTACTTCTAGCCGCCTCGTGACATTAAGAAGTGTTGATGCATGACAAGTACAAACCTTACCAGTACAAGTAAAGGATATCAACTTTATGATGTAGAAATGCCTCACTAAAGAGACACTTTATTTGCAATACATTAATTTCATTTTTTTTTAAAATATTTAATAAGGCTATTATTTATACTCTGGTTAACATGAACTTCCAATTAAAGATCGTGGATGCGCACTACTGAAGAGTCCCATACTAGGGCGAAACGGCCGTCCAGTGCTTCCAGCTTTCCAACGGTGGTCTAACATCAATTGATTTATGATCTCAATCAAAAACTTAACGATCTCCACAATCCTTATACTGATAATAGAATATGGTAGGTTATCTTGTGATATTTAGTAGGCATAAAATTTTAGATTTTTAAATCTGAATTTTAATGATGTCACATTGTAACCTAATTTGTAATGGTTCGTGTTTTATTCTTGTTGATAATAGGGACTAAAATAGATCAGTCTCAATTGACAGATAGGCAGTTAAAACGGATAGTCTCGATGTTTCTAGTTAGCCACAACCTTTTCCTAACGTTGGATAGAAGCTAACAATCGAATCCAGTAAGCTCGTTTTTATCCTTTTTACGACTTATCAACTCAATGTACCTCCATCCCAGTATTTACATTTATATTGCAATTCAAACTGACTACCTACCTTTCAAACATGAACACATTTTTTACAGAGCAACGATGAAAAGGTACAGTCATCCACTAATAAAATTCATGGACGTTTCACAAGCCAGTGATTATCTAAAGTTAGCAGCTCAGTGGTGAACACGTTTGTGTTTGTAACGACCAGTAATCTCAATATGAATGTCAACTCCTGAATAAAGACACATCCAGCTGAACGGTTCCAGATAGAAAAAAAACGCATTTTTTGCATTCCATTGTTAGCCACTACCAAAATTTCATAAAGATCAGTTAATTTTCAGCAACTACATATTTATAAATTTAATTAGTGTTGTTTTACTTGTATCTTCTCATTGCTATTTAGGACTGCAATTGATCAGTCTCATGTTGGCATATGTGCATCCTGTGAGGATTGATTCGATATAGCCTTAAGTCACAATGTTTTTAAGCAAAAATGAATAGTGACTAGCAGTGGAATCCAGCTGGACGTGTGCCACTTCGTCCTATTTGGGACTCGTCAGTTGGATGTACCTGTATCCCAGAGTTGATGTTCACTCTAGGATTCCAACCCAGTACCGTTCGCTTTAAACATCGTCGCGTTATCCACTGATTCCTGATAGCCACTTGCTTGTGCAATACGATGAAGTTTAAATTCACTTCATCAATTGCAGTCCTAAATAACAATGAGAAGATACAAGTAAAACAATATCAAGTGAATTTAAACTTCACCACATTGCACAAGCTAAATGGATACTGCAATGACGTTTGAATCAACAAGGGCGGCCTGCTTGAGCATCTGGGCTACCTGTTCCTGCCATCCAGATATTTCAACAAGTTGTCTATTTTTGTTTGTTTTAATATATCATTATGTTTATTAATCGCATGATGTATTCTGCTGCGTTTCTGAAAAGTGTACAACCTTTTGTTGTCAAAGTTACAACAAACTCAATAAGAGACAATGTGGTTGGTGGCAATATACAACGAAAAGAATGCACATTATTCAGATGTTCATTTACTGGACTGCTAACATCTAACTGGCGATCACTCAATATTTATCGCCAGGACCGACCAAGAAGAAAGGAACGGAAACTTTTTGAAATACTTTACGCTGAGAATTCTATATTGTACCAAAAATATAATATTGAATAAAGCTGATAATAATAATAATAAACAGTACTGGATTAGAGTGCCAGAATGAACATCAACTTAAGGATCCAGGTACATCTAATTGACCAGTCACAAATAGGATGAAGTAGCGTGCATCCTGGATATCTCTGCTAGACACTATCTATCTTTGATTAAAATACATATTTTTTTTTTATCAATTATGAGCTTTCCATACATAGATTATTGAAATATATTGACATTTTGATATGACCGAATGAAAAGTCCAAATTTGATTGATTTATTCATTATGATTATTATTCAACATTCCGTCCATTTTTTTTGTTGTGATGATTATTCAATGTGAGTAATCGATTTTCTTTTCCTCAGTATGATCCTTTTTAGCTTCTGTATCATATAGGATAATTCTTATATTCAAGATTAACTATGATCTATGGTCAATTTGTGATTTGTTATCAATCAATGTATGATTTCATTTTAATTATTCATCAAAAATTTATTTTCAAAAATATTCATCAAAAAAGTTGACGATGCTTAGGTAGTGTATCAGCATTTTAACATTCAATAGATGCTTTGAAAATAGCTTCATTAAATGTTGTTGCACTAGTTATGTCGGCATAATCATTATTATCATCATCATTATGAATTAAATGAACTAATGAATCATGTAGACCAACATGTAAATTTGTATTCAATTCGATGGATTTCTTTGGTTGTAACCATTGTTTATTAGTTTGTTTATAAAATCGTAGTAAATTTAGAATATCAGTTTTATTACCGATTGTTTGCATAGACGACGACGATGATGATGATGATGATGATGTTGGTTTGACATTTGTCATTTGAGGTAATAATTTACATAAACGTACAAATTGTTGAGTAAATTCACTATCCCGATTATCTTTATTGTATAAATAGCTGGAATGAAGAAATCAGATAGTTAAAGAATAAAAGAATAATAAAACTGAGTTAGGTTATTATCACTTATTTATAACTCTCTTTGATAAAATTCAATCCTTTACAGTAATTAGATTATCAAGTTAAACGTTGGGTGGTGACATGTGTTATAATGAGTCACAGTGGAACAGTCTCATATTGGTGGGTGTAGACTACCTGGTTGGGAACCGCGAGATGTTAGCAACTGATGGCTAGAGACCCTGAATGACATGGCTCAAAATCGTTTGCAATGGCACAGGTGCATCCACTCTTTATGTTCTCCCAAATTCTAATCTTCTGAATTCTTCATGCTACTTTCACTTTTCTCTTTCCAAATTTATCTCACTGTATTATACTCTTGAATAACATCTTCAAACCCTAATGTTTCCGATTACTGCTTGTACTTTGACTAACTTTAGCACTACGGGATTTGAATTGACAACTGCATCTCTGTGCTAATGTGGTGTGGCAACTCGAACTGATGTACGTACGTACGAAGTCCCACGTTGTGACTGACTGACTGACTGTGGCACAGATTCATTCCTTTTTTATCGTGCGCTATAAAGTAAAGATTGTGCACCTGTATTTTCGAATAATATCCGGATTGTTTAATCTTTCTTAGAATGGTAGCTGCTATATTATTTTAATTCCTTTGCAATTAAACGTTAATATGTGAAAACCTAGATAAACGTATATACATTTTTGGATCCTACATTGATTATGACTGGCTGTCTAAAGATATATTCAAAACTGTTCGTTATTTATTCCAACTCGGATTACGTATGTGATATAACAATCCAATGGATATAAAGATAGATGTTCAAAGAAGCACAGCGTCTAATTACACGATTGAGATACACGTGCAGAAATGGTAAAGCGTAAATGCTAATCAGTCAGTCAGCTACAACGTAAGACCAGGCACATATATGCATCGTTTCAAGTTGCCATACCTAATCAGCACAGCAAGATGAACACCGGACTCATAGAAGTAGTTAATTCAGTGGTGGTAATATAAAAGACTGAGTGCGTATAATGACATAGTACGCGAGGAAAGAATTAGTTCATAGAAAGAAAGATATGAAGCGATTTTAATCTCATAGTTTAAGGAAGGACAACGAATGTATACAACGACGCCAATGTGATCGATATTGAGCCATGCTAATCCCAGCACTGTAAATCATATTTTCATAATTACAGTTTTCTGATTGTTCGGACTGAGTCCAGAGTTGGTCAAGATCACTAAGTCTCTCATGTTCGCACTTAATTATCAGGTTTATCACAAACTTTTGACAATAAGCAGAAAAATAATATTTTCAAGGGTAGGTTCCTAACAATGTCTATCTTCCATACATCTGAAATTAGGAAAGTGATGTTGCATTCATAGGGAATTTTTTGTTTTAATAAATACAAACTCATCGATTCAAATGATGTACAGTTATCAAGAACAATAAAGGTTGACGAGTTATTTGGACTGTACCAGATAGAATTGCAGCCGCATAAACACGAATCACGGATGAGTTCGATTCAACTGGTTCAAGGAAGCTTGACAATGGTATAACAAGCTATATTTATACGAATTATGAATAGATAATATAAATTCGGAAATAAAGATTTAGTGATATCCATGGCAGAATAAATTTCAAAACAAGGAATCTTTATTCTTGCTCTATTTTTAGGATGAACTATGAGTATGAAAGTGACATAGTAGTTAAGGCGTCCAACTTCCGGAAAGTTAGTCAGTCTTAAAACTAGGCTCATTTTGCCTGCATCGGATTGAACAACCGGATAATATCGTTGGTCAATTTTTGATGTTTACAACTACAGTTGATAAGTGTCCATTCTGTGAGAATTGCTTTGTAATGTCGGCAATTCATAAGCATTTTTAAACAGGGATGGATAGTAACCAGAGTGAAATCCAGAAAGCGTGTTACGTCCTATTTGGGACTCACCAACTAGATTTACCTGCATCCCACAGTTAATGTTCACCCCGAAATTAGAGCCATTCGCTTCAAACACCATCACGTTGTCTACTTAGCTAATCAGTTCAGATAGTCAACTGACTTTTGCAATGGGGAGAAATCTAATTCCTTTATATTAGTTGCTCTCTAAATCGTCCCATTATGTTTACAACTGTAATTCATCAGTCTATTTTTACTATTATTATAAAATATAGGCTAAATATGAACAAACTTCATCTCGTGTAAAATGTTCTGTAGCGTTGAAAGCGTCTATCTATATGATTAAAAGAAGAATATCTCTTAGATTATTTACCAACGTAAGATAACCTAAATAAAAGCTAAGTCCACAATAACTGCCAACAATTGAAATGAAAACTAAGAGAATATAACAATTCGAAAACCGTCACATCTAAACAGAAATTCAATGAATGTACAAAACCTGAATAGAACTATTAGAATATATTTCACATTACAAGTTCATGTCAACACACCCAATAATAACGTACAATTAAATTGAGATAAGCATGACATATTCAAATAATGAAGAAATAGAGATCAGAGGTCAAACAAAACAAAACAAAACAAAGCAAATAGAAAACAGACTTAACAACTAACCTGATTTAAAACAATACGAAGTGAATTTAAAACTTGTTGATGTTCACCCCATAGTGCACATCTATATTTCACATGACATAACTGTTGACAACGCCAAAAACTAGATTGGCAAACGCTGGAGAATCATAAGACAATGCATTGTAGTGATTCACTAGGTCAATATATCTATACAGTAAAAAACAAAAGCGAGTAATGGCACACATGATTATCTATAAAGATCCGAACGGTGCGTTAACTAAATATACCGTTCATTTACCTGGTATTTAAACACATTTTCGAAATTAGAGCTAGTGATAATTTCTGGTCCCTTAAATCAAAGTGGGTAAGATTTAAAAACTCCGACACTGCAATACCTGAATATCAAATATTCAAACTTCTATAAAATACGTATTTTGCATTATTGAAGAAACTGATACTTCATCCATACAATTTGAATTTCAGTCGGTCAGTGCAACAATCAAATGCTTTGTTCATTCATTCACCCAATCTCACAGTAGTTTCAAGTAACATTTAGAAAATACATTCACTGAATACATGTCTAAAGCATGATTATTACACATATACATATACCCCATTTACTTTTCCTTGCTCGAGGTACTTACCTACTATATAAATGTTAGGACAGTGCAATCGATATTTACATCATTTATACAACTAGTAACTCCCATTGACTTTCAAGTATTTTTTAATGAACAGTCGAAAAGTGGAAGAAAATCCAACTACTGCAAAAAGCACACTGAGCAAAGTGAAGAATACATATTTACTGTCTTTTCCGTGTTACAGACAATATTAGCAGTTAGAAAGCACTAAAACAAGTGGAGCCAAGAAATTTCGGGCATATTGAAGTCACCACAAATAAGCTCGCCTGTGAATGGGAGGGATGATGCTAGTGTGAATACCTATAATACTGCTATGGGTAAGAGTATCTCGGATAAAGTCGTCGTAACCCCGCGGGTGTGAGATGAGTTTGAAGTGAGGATTGAATGTTCTTCATTAGCTCGGTATTTTGATAGCTAGACTTAGTGGGAGATGTATCAAATGAGCTAGTGAAGTTGATTGGGAGTTTACCCAAGGGAAAGGGTCGGAGTACTCTCTGATGGAAATTGTACGGAGGAAACAAATTTATGGTTTGCATGTGGTTTGAAATAACTTGGGCTATATGCTTCAACAGAGGTGTCACTAGGAGTCGTATTCCAAAAATTCTTGTACAGGCCTACTGTGGAGTGTATGGTTACTTGCAAAATAGTCTTGATGGTTAGACTTGTGGTGGATCAGACGATATACAAACGCAAAAAGTATCAACAAAGTTAATAAAAAGCAATAGTAATATTAATATATATCAGTTAAATGTTACAAATACAATAAAAATGGGACTTTACTTAAGTTCACCCAAAATGATGCGTGTTCGGCTTTAATCTGGTACAATAAATCCACAATTAAAGATGCTTGATAATTCCAAACGTATCGATGAACTCCCCAGGGTGTAATCCAAAGTAAGGTATGGTGTATTCGCTCTCACAGTCTATGAATGTAAATAATATTTATTTTAGATCATAGTTAACTCAATCTCAAATGAAAACAGAACGGGGAATGTGAGAGAAGCAGTGTATTTGTTAACCAGCAACGATATATCACGCTATGTAGTATCACAACGGAAAAGTCTTCAAGGTCATTTACTTAAACAACAGGTACAATCATTTAATGATAAATTTACATGCAGTGAGAAATTGACAGAACAAATACAAATAATATTAAAAACTATTTACAAGATAAGCTTATCAAACTTATCTCCACAGACTGGTAGCCTTTGTTATGGCTATTTACGTTAGCGTGAGAGAGGTCTGCTGCGCGTAACTGGAAGGAGTTGGGACTGTTATTACACATGCGAGCCGTTTTTATGTGATAACTTAGTACTAAAGGGTGTGAAAAGTTTCTTTCTGAGAGTAATTACAGTTGTGATCCTGGGGAATGTAGATAGGGTGTGGAGTGAGAAACCTATTATTACCATTGTTATTAATGATTTTGGGCTGCGTGTAAGAAGGCTTGTTACGCTGAAGCTCACCACCCTTTTCGCAACTTCGAGGTGTTGAGGGAGTTATATGATAGCAGTGGGGAGTGTTCCCTGCTTGCTTGCTCGATCGTTCTCTGGCCGTTTGCAGAATATATTTTCCATACCAAGCCTGGACTTCTCCTTCTAGATAGCGGGGCTGGGACGCATCAATAGTTAGATTACTGGTCTTCGGTCATTGAGTCTTGTTCTCGTTCGCAGCATAAGTGAACTCGTGAGCTTCAAATCATAACCGTAGACGAGAATGTTATATCCATTAGAAGGTCTATGATGAAGTTAAACAAAAATGGAGAAAGTGGACAGTCTTGTCGGACACCACTTGAAGTTCCAAAAGCAGATGATAGTTCGCCATAAGCTCTGACTCGACTGGTAGCGTTTATGTACTTCTGAGGAACGCCTTTCAATGAAAGACACTGCCATAGAAACTCGCGGTCTACCGAGTCAAATGCTAATTTTAAGTCAAGAAAGACCACCATTGTCGGACGTCGATAAGTATGCCAATGTTCTAGAACCTGACGAATGGTGAATATGTGGTCGATGCAGCCACGACCAGGTCTGAAGCCAGCTTGATTCTCTCGTGTTTGCAGTTCACGAGTCTTAGTTAGGCGTGTGATAATTATCGGGGCTAGTATTTTAGATACTGTATTAGTTAAACTAATCCCTCTATGGTTTCCACAGGATGATTTTAACGCTCTCTTATATATTGGGACGGTAAGTGATTGTGACCAGTCAGATAGAATAACGTCTAACTCCCAAATCTTATCTAAAATATCAGTCAACCTAATCGTCAAAATTGGATTACCACCCTTAAAATTATCTGGTGTCAATCCATCTGGACCAGCTACCCTTCCTGGTTTCCGATTAACTATAGCCTTTTGAACTTCTGCTAGAGTTGGGGACCTGTAGTGGCATTGGACAATAGCCACACAATCCACAAAGCTGTGAACACGAGACTACTCAGAAAATAGACATTCAATATTTAACGCGGAGAAATACCTAACAATGGAGAAGGCGCGAACAACGAATGGAATAAACTAGAGTTGATCGAGTAGCATGGTTCGGCCATGCAGGCGTGGTCCATCTGAATATTACCTTATATCTTCTATTCATATTAAATATATTGTTCCTTCTCTAGCCTAACCTTGTTCTACATCATGTATTGGTAGTTGATAAGATACAGTGAGTTGGTGTAGTCCATGATGTGACTTCCATGTAAGATCTTATAGATTAGGCAGTTATATCATGACAAATCTACAATTTTAGGATTAGGTCTATTATTAGAGCAGTACTAATACCATAGTAGACCATAATTCTACAGACCTACTTCAATGTTACATTCACACAGTCTGGGAATGGAGGGTAATTGTAGAATAGCTAAAGACTTAACCTAGATCTGATTTGTTTTCACTCTTCATTGTGTTCAGAGCCTGATGCAATGTGTTTACGAGAATCCATCAGTGCAATAGACCTTGAAAGGAATCCATTGGTTCTTTGTAACCCTGTGGCCTAAATCACTAAAAGATATCACTGCTGTTTGTATATCTTTCCGAGCAACACCTGGGTCAGCCTGTTTTCAGAACTACCTAATTGTGACCTCAGTTGTTCCTGGAAACTACTTTTGGTTTTCTTGCTACTCAATTCAGTTCTGATGGGTCTTTTAACCGAGGTTTTTTCCGTCCAGTGAGGCACAAGCAGATGCGTGCCTGTCTTAGGGCGTGGTCGAAGACCATATAGGTAATTCAGAATGAACGACAATCTTCTACCGACCCTCTCCAACGATGACTGATGGCAATATGGTCTATTAGAGTCCATCGTTGGTTTGGTAGGGTCGCCATGTTAGACGATGTCTCTCCTTATGCTTAAAATTTGCGCTTGCTAAAAATAAACGATTGTCTGAGCACAGTTGCAGCAGACGATCACCATTATCTGTTCGTTGTGCTGGAATACTAAAATACCCACCTAAATGCCTTTCTGTTTGGTTTAAACTACCTATCTGAGCATTAAAGTCACCTGCTACGAGTACCATGTCTGAACGTTTAGCTTTCTGTAAAATTCATCCTTCACTTCATCTGAGCTGCAGTCGGTGGGAGCGTAGGCAGAAACGACAAAAAGGCAATGACATGTGTCCCTATCCGTCCGAGTTCTTACGGAGCCGAACAGCACATAAACGACTGTTAACGTTGATCCACACTAACAGTGCTTGTTCTGCCGTCATGTTCAGTGCTATGCCTACTCCTGCCAGTCCACGAGAGCTGGGCGTCGGGTCACCAGATACACGGAGGGTGTATCTCGTTGGCTCTCCGTTTCGCTGAGGTGAGGTCAAATGAATGTCCACACTGGGATCCCGTATGCGTGTTTCAGAGACACAGCATACATCAATGATACGAGATTCTAGGGTTCTAGCCAGAGAAGCCTGTTGACCGATTTGACATAGGGTGCGTACATTGAAGGCTCCAATGTGTAGTTTGGAGCGAGGTTTCAGTAGACCTGGGACAGTGTTTTGCGCACTAGAATCGTTAGCTGTGGTGATATTTGAATGGGAAGCCGAAAGAGGAAATTTAGAGGTGAAAGTCTATGTAGGAGGAATAGTAGGAATTGAAGAGGGAGGTTGATTATGAATACAGTGGTTTTGAGTGCTGTTAGAGATGTGAGGGCGGTTATCACTTCCCGGTTGTCCACACCGTGGAAGGGTTCTTCCGGAGGTTTCAAAAGGAACTTGGATTAAAGATGGTCATAGTGACCTGGGAGCGTGATCGCAGTGCTCAAGGAACAACTGCTTGAGGTCGGTCACACATCACTTTTTATGGGTAATTTTTGTGTTACCTCCGTACTTGTTGAGACCTTACCGTCGGAGACGGATATCCATTGGATAAGGCGAGGTGTGCATTTTTAGCGTCGACCTTTTCTGACCCCACCCCTCCTTGTCGGAAGGGAGCATCGTTTTCATGCTGATTGTCTGAAGGAAACACATTACTGCTGTGACACCTCTGTACAATCAGTGGTACGACTTCACCTTCGGACCTTAGATTTGTTGCTTTTAGTCTTACCGCTCTTCAACCGACCTGTCTGACATACTAGGACCTTGAGGAACGGTTGTACCAGCCAGTATAGCTTGATCGCTTCATCACGATAGGCAAGCCCGACCACCACGTCAAGGTAGCAACAACGGTTGGGTACCATAATCAGTACTTAGATTTAAACAAATAAAATGTTAGATGGTTGGAGACATTCATGAAAAACCCTGGACTTAAGTTTCTTATTAGTAGACACTCTTTATCAACAGCAATCTTGAGAGGATTAATAATGGATGTCGAATTCGAATAGTTATCACCTAGCTCCATAATCTTAGATGTTAGCACAGTGGTATTTATATATATTAACCAGATTTTGAATCGTAGATGAGCTAACCTTACACTAGTTAATCAATAGTTCAAAATTTTAAGAATATTTATTGTCATTATGAAATACGACGACCTAGGTTTAATTTAGAGTTGAGCAATCATTGAATCAGGAGCGAAATTAAGCCATGTATTGCTATTCTATGTGTTTCCCTTTTGAAGTAATAACTAGTTTCATGAGGGTCTAGTTAATTCACTAAAATAATGAAACATAATAATAACACATAAGTAAAGAAAGGGATATTCATAGACTGGTTGGTATGAAACTAACTCAACTAATATGATTAGATAACAATCCTATGATAATAGATCTCGATTGGTTTTCTATTACTGAATTGATAAAAGTCTACTGAATAGAAATTAATACTTATCATATGATAAGCTATTTATACCATAAACGAAAATCCTAAAATTTATCAGTAAACTGTCATTATAATCAGTATCTATTAGAATGTCTGAATCTACAACCATTCATTATTCACTGTAATATGATCACTTACAGGAAGAAACAGTAAACTCTTGAAAATAAACTGGTGGATGAATAATATTTGTTTACCACATTGAAGCAATGACTTGAAAGTTGAGATATTTAACACTGAACTAGTGAATTCAACCTGAGGTCTTTCCTAAACTTTAGTTTATACAAATCAGAACTAATGTTGGCTCACACACACATACATATAAACTGTAACTCAAAATCATCTAAATTAACCTTTACTTTAAAGATAGCTTACATTAGTATCAGAAGTGGTTTTTGTGGATATTATAGTTATTTTAATAGTTGAAACCATGAGTCAATTGAAGCTAGATCACCATGGAAAACCTGAAGCATTAAACGACCGTTTCGTTTGAGACTCCTGAGCAGTACGCATCCATGATCCCGCCTCACGAGATTCGAACCCAGGACATACCAGACTTGCACGTTAACGCTTTACCTATAGACCACTGAGCAACACATCAACCATTGTCTTCAGTGAGTTATTATCTCACAACAGAACCGATCGAACTCCATCATTGAATACAGGCTCAGTGGTCTAAAGGTTAAGTGTTCCTACGCAAGACCGATAGGTCTTGTGTTCGAATCTCGCGAGGTGGGATCGTGGATACGAACTGGTGAGGAGTCCCACAATAGGACGAAACGACCGCCCAATGCTTCCATGTTGCATGGTGATCCAGCTTCAATTAGCTCATGACCTCAACCATTTAAATTACATTAATTGAAAGTATTTATTCTTATTCTACCTATCATTCTCTTACATACACTATTAATTAGAATGGCGATAAATATAAACTCACGCAATTCTACTCAAAAATTGTGTAATCAACTTACGACTTTTGTTTTCATAATATATTATCTAAGTATAAAAATGTTCTATGTTGTCCTGACTACTGTTGAAATTGATTTCGACAAATTAGACCAAAAATAAATTCTTTCTTACAATCAAGATGATCTTATTGTTTTTGTTAATAATATAGAACATGGTAACTGAATCTCTGTCAGTTCTCTCTAGTATCTATGATAAAAGTGGTCAATATACAATATTCCTATTAGTAGGTTGAAGCTTAAAGTCAAGCCTATATTCCACAAGAAATCAATAGACTAGTTGTTTTGACTAATATCCATAGAGTAATTTGAATGTTCATCATTATTATTTTACACTGATGCATTACATGTTAAATAACTTTAGTTAAAAGTTCTATATTACGATGAAATATTGATCTTATGAAAGTTGTGTTTCATTTGTTCAACTTAAGAACAGATTTTTCCCATGTATATTCAAAATTTTCCCACGCCTAGTATGAGGTATTACATGTTATATTGGGAATAGTTAAAAATATGTTATACAATTATACTATAGGACAAGTTATTAATTAAAGTACCGTTTAACTTATAAAAAGTTATTAGTTCCATCTTTCATCTAGAAAAAAGATCTAATACAACTACGTACTTGTACAAGTTACTAATCTCCATCAATATCTATATAATTGCTAATTCTATTCAGGTTTTGTACATTCATTGAATTTCTGTTTAGATGTGACGGTTTTTCGAATTGTTATATTCTCTTAGTTTTCATTTCAATTGTTGGCAGTTATTGTGGACTTAGCTTTTATTTAGGTTATCTTACGTTGGTAAATAATCTAAGAGATATTCTTCTTTAATCATATAGATAGACGCTTTCAACGCTACAGAACATTTTACATGAGATGAAGTTTGTTCATATTTAGCCTATATTTTATAATAATAGTAAAAATAGACTGATGAATTACAGTTGTAAACATAATGGGACGATTTAGAGAGCAACTAATATAAAGGAATTAGATTTCTCCCCATTGCAAAAGTCAGTTGACTATCTGAACTGATTAGCTAAGTAGACAACGTGATGGTGTTTGAAGCGAATGGCTCTAATTTCGGGGTGAACATTAACTGTGGGATGCAGGTAAATCTAGTTGGTGAGTCCCAAATAGGACGTAACACGCTTTCTGGATTTCACTTCTGGTTACTATCCATCCCTGTTTAAAAATGCTTATGAATTGCCGACATTACCAAAGCAATTCTCACAGAATGGACACTTATCAACTGTAGTTGTAAACATCAAAAATTGACCAACGATATTATCCGGTTGTTCAATCCGATGCAGGCAAAATGAGCCCTAGTTTTAAGACTGACTAACTTTCCGGAAGTTGGACGCCTTAACTACTATGTCACTTTCATACTTATAGTTCATCTTAAAAATAGAGCAAGAATAAAGATTCCTTGTTTTGAAATTTATTCTGCCATGGATATCACTAAATCTTTATTTCCGAATTTATATTATTTCTATTCATAATTCGTATAAATATAGCTTGTTATACCATTGTCAAACGGCTCGCATGTGTAATAACAGTCCCAACTCCTTCCAGTTACGCGCAGCAGACCTCTCTCACGCTAACGTAAATAGCCATAACAAAGGCTACCAGTCTGTGGAGATAAGTTTGATAAGCTTATCTCGTAAATAGTTTTTAATATTATTTGTATTTGTTCTGTCAATTTCTCACTGCATGTAAATTTATCATTAAATGATTGTACCTGTTGTTTAAGTAAATGACCTTGAAGACTTTTTCCGTTGTGATACTACATAGCGTGATATATCGTTGCTGGTTAACAAATACACTGCTTCTCTCACATTCCCCGTTCTGTTTTCATTTGAGATTGAGTTAACTATGATCTAAAATAAATATTATTTACATTCATAGACTGTGAGAGCGAATACACCATACCTTACTTTGGATTACACCCTGGGGAGTTCATCGATACGTTTGGAATTATCAAGCATCTTTAATTGTGGATTTATTGTACCAGATTAAAGCCGAACACGCATCATTTTGGGTGAACTTAAGTAAAGTCCCATTTTTATTGTATTTGTAACATTTAACTGATATATATTAATATTACTATTGCTTTTTATTAACTTTGTTGATACTTTTTGCGTTTGTATATCGTCTGATCCACCACAAGTCTAACCATCAAGACTATTTTGCAAGTAACCATACACTCCACAGTAGGCCTGTACAAGAATTTTTGGAATACGACTCCTAGTGACACCTCTGTTGAAGCATATAGCCCAAGTTATTTCAAACCACATGCAAACCATAAATTTGTTTCCTCCGTACAATTTCCATCAGAGAGTACTCCGACCCTTTCCCCTTGGGTAAACTCCCCAATCAACTTCACTAGCTCATTTGATACATCTCCCACTAAGTCTAGCTATCAAAATACCGAGCTAATGAAGAACATTCAATCCCTCACTTCAAACTCATCTCACACCCGCGAGGGTTACGACGACTTTATCCGAGATACTCTTACCCATAGCAGTATTATAGGAGGTATTCACACTAGCATCATCCCTCCCATTCACAGGCGAGCTTATTTGTGGTGACTTCAATATGCCCGAAATTTCTTGGCTCCACTTGTTTTAGTGCTTTCTAACTGCTAATATTGTCTGTAACACGGAAAAGACAGTAAATATGTATTCTTCACTTTGCTCAGTGTGCTTTTTGCAGTAGTTGGATTTTTCTTCCACTTTTCGACTGTTCATTAAAAAATACTTGAAAGTCAATGGGAGTTACTAGTTGTATAAATGATGTAAATATCGATTGCACTGTCCTAACATTTATATAGTAGGTAAGTACCTCGAGCAAGGAAAAGTAAATGGGGTATATGTATATGTGTAATAATCATGCTTTAGACATGTATTCAGTGAATGTATTTTCTAAATGTTACTTGAAACTACTGTGAGATTGGGTGAATGAATGAACAAAGCATTTGATTGTTGCACTGACCGACTGAAATTCAAATTGTATGGATGAAGTATCAGTTTCTTCAATAATGCAAAATACGTATTTTATAGAAGTTTGAATATTTGATATTCAGGTATTGCAGTGTCGGAGTTTTTAAATCTTACCCACTTTGATTTGGGACCAGAAATTATCACTAGCTCTAATTTCGAAAATGTGTTTAAATACCAGGTAAATGAACGGTATATTTAGTTAACGCACCGTTCGGATCTTTATAGATAATCATGTGTGCCACTACTCGCTTTTGTTTTTTACTGTATAGATATATTGACCTAGTGAATCACTACAATGCATTGTCTTATGATTCTCCAGCGTTTGCCAATCTAGTTTTTTGGCGTTGTCAACAGTTATGTCATGTGAAATATAGATGTGCACTATGGGGTGAACATCAACAAGTTTTAAATTCACTTCGTATTGTTTTAAATCAGGTTAGTTGTTAAGTCTGTTTTCTATTTGCTTTTTGTTTTGTTTTGTTTTGTTTGACCTCTGATCTCTATTTCTTCATTATTTGAATATGTCATGCTTATCTCAATTTAATTGTGCGTTATTATTGGGTGTGTTGACATGAACTTGTAATGTGAAATATATTCTAATAGTTCTATTCAGGTTTTGTACATTCATTGAATTTCTGTTTAGATGTGACGGTTTTTCGAATTGTTATATTCTCTTAGTTTTCATTTCAATTGTTGGCAGTTATTGTGGACTTAGCTTTTATTTAGGTTATCTTACGTTGGTAAATAATCTAAGAGATATTCTTCTTTTAATCATATAGATAGACGCTTTCAACGCTACAGAACATTTTACATGAGATGAAGTTTGTTCATATTTAGCCTATATTTTATAATAATAGTAAAAATAGACTGATGAATTACAGTTGTAAACATAATGGGACGATTTAGAGAGCAACTAATATAAAGGAATTAGATTTCTCCCCATTGCAAAAGTCAGTTGACTATCTGAACTGATTAGCTAAGTAGACAACGTGATGGTGTTTGAAGCGAATGGCTCTAATTTCGGGGTGAACATTAACTGTGGGATGCAGGTAAATCTAGTTGGTGAGTCCCAAATAGGACGTAACACGCTTTCTGATTTCACTTCTGGTTACTATCCATCCCTGTTTAAAATGCTTATGAATTGCCGACATTACCAAAGCAATTCTCACAGAATGGACACTTATCAACTGTAGTTGTAAACATCAAAAATTGACCAACGATATTATCCGGTTGTTCAATCCGATGCAGGCAAAATGAGCCCTAGTTTTAAGACTGACTAACTTTCCGGAAGTTGGACGCCTTAACTACTATGTCACTTTCATACTTATAGTTCATCTTAAAAATAGAGCAAGAATAAAGATTCCTTGTTTTGAAATTTATTCTGCCATGGATATCACTAAATCTTTATTTCCGAATTTATATTATTTCTATTCATAATTCGTATAAATATAGCTTGTTATACCATTGTCAAACGGCTCGCATGTGTAATAACAGTCCCAACTCCTTCCAGTTACGCGCAGCAGACCTCTCTCACGCTAACGTAAATAGCCATAACAAAGGCTACCAGTCTGTGGAGATAAGTTTGATAAGCTTATCTCTAAATAGTTTTTAATATTATTTGTATTTGTTCTGTCAATTTCTCACTGCATGTAAATTTATCATTAAATGATTGTACCTGTTGTTTAAGTAAATGACCTTGAAGACTTTTTCCGTTGTGATACTACATAGCGTGATATATCGTTGCTGGTTAACAAATACACTGCTTCTCTCACATTCCCCGTTCTGTTTTCATTTGAGATTGAGTTAACTATGATCTAAAATAAATATTATTTACATTCATAGACTGTGAGAGCGAATACACCATACCTTACTTTGGATTACACCCTGGGGAGTTCATCGATACGTTTGGAATTATCAAGCATCTTTAATTGTGGATTTATTGTACCAGATTAAAGCCGAACACGCATCATTTTGGGTGAACTTAAGTAAAGTCCCATTTTTATTGTATTTGTAACATTTAACTGATATATATTAATATTACTATTGCTTTTTATTAACTTTGTTGATACTTTTTGCGTTTGTATATCGTCTGATCCACCACAAGTCTAACCATCAAGACTATTTTGCAAGTAACCATACACTCCACAGTAGGCCTGTACAAGAATTTTTGGAATACGACTCCTAGTGACACCTCTGTTGAAGCATATAGCCCAAGTTATTTCAAACCACATGCAAACCATAAATTTGTTTCCTCCGTACAATTTCCATCAGAGAGTACTCCGACCCTTTCCCTTGGGTAAACTCCCCAATCAACTTCACTAGCTCATTTGATACATCTCCCACTAAGTCTAGCTATCAAAATACCGAGCTAATGAAGAACATTCAATCCCTCACTTCAAACTCATCTCACACCCGCGAGGGTTACGACGACTTTATCCGAGATACTCTTATCCATAGCAGTATTATAGGAGGTATTCACACTAGCATCATCCCTCCCATTCACAGGCGAGCTTATTTGTGGTGACTTCAATATGCCCGAAATTTCTTGGCTCCACTTGTTTTAGTGCTTTCTAACTGCTAATATTGTCTGTAACACGGAAAAGACAGTAAATATGTATTCTTCACTTTGCTCAGTGTGCTTTTTGCAGTAGTTGGATTTTTCTTCCACTTTTCGACTGTTCATTAAAAAATACTTGAAAGTCAATGGGAGTTACTAGTTGTATAAATGATGTAAATATCGATTGCACTGTCCTAACATTTATATAGTAGGTAAGTACCTCGAGCAAGGAAAAGTAAATGGGGTATATGTATATGTGTAATAATCATGCTTTAGACATGTATTCAGTGAATGTATTTTCTAAATGTTACTTGAAACTACTGTGAGATTGGGTGAATGAATGAACAAAGCATTTGATTGTTGCACTGACCGACTGAAATTCAAATTGTATGGATGAAGTATCAGTTTCTTCAATAATGCAAAATACGTATTTTATAGAAGTTTGAATATTTGATATTCAGGTATTGCAGTGTCGGAGTTTTTAAATCTTACCCACTTTGATTTAAGGGACCAGAAATTATCACTAGCTCTAATTTCGAAAATGTGTTTAAATACCAGGTAAATGAACGGTATATTTAGTTAACGCACCGTTCGGATCTTTATAGATAATCATGTGTGCCACTACTCGCTTTTGTTTTTTACTGTATAGATATATTGACCTAGTGAATCACTACAATGCATTGTCTTATGATTCTCCAGCGTTTGCCAATCTAGTTTTTTGGCGTTGTCAACAGTTATGTCATGTGAAATATAGATGTGCACTATGGGGTGAACATCAACAAGTTTTAAATTCACTTCGTATTGTTTTAAATCAGGTTAGTTGTTAAGTCTGTTTTCTATTTGCTTTTTGTTTTGTTTTGTTTTGTTTGACCTCTGATCTCTATTTCTTCATTATTTGAATATGTCATGCTTATCTCAATTTAATTGTGCGTTATTATTGGGTGTGTTGACATGAACTTGTAATGTGAAATATATTCTAATAGTTCTATTCAGGTTTTGTACATTCATTGAATTTCTGTTTAGATGTGACGGTTTTTCGAATTGTTATATTCTCTTAGTTTTCATTTCAATTGTTGGCAGTTATTGTGGACTTAGCTTTTATTTAGGTTATCTTACGTTGGTAAATAATCTAAGAGATATTCTTCTTTTAATCATATAGATAGACGCTTTCAACGCTACAGAACATTTTACATGAGATGAAGTTTGTTCATATTTAGCCTATATTTTATAATAATAGTAAAAATAGACTGATGAATTACAGTTGTAAACATAATGGGACGATTTAGAGAGCAACTAATATAAAGGAATTAGATTTCTCCCCATTGCAAAAGTCAGTTGACTATCTGAACTGATTAGCTAAGTAGACAACGTGATGGTGTTTGAAGCGAATGGCTCTAATTTCGGGGTGAACATTAACTGTGGGATGCAGGTAAATCTAGTTGGTGAGTCCCAAATAGGACGTAACACGCTTTCTGATTTCACTTCTGGTTACTATCCATCCCTGTTTAAAAATGCTTATGAATTGCCGACATTACCAAAGCAATTCTCACAGAATGGACACTTATCAACTGTAGTTGTAAACATCAAAAATTGACCAACGATATTATCCGGTTGTTCAATCCGATGCAGGCAAAATGAGCCCTAGTTTTAAGACTGACTAACTTTCCGGAAGTTGGACGCCTTAACTACTATGTCACTTTCATACTCATAGTTCATCCTAAAAATAGAGCAAGAATAAAGATTCCTTGTTTTGAAATTTATTCTGCCATGGATATCACTAAATCTTTATTTCCGAATTTATATTATTTCTATTCATAATTCGTATAAATATAGCTTGTTATACCATTGTCAAACGGCTCGCATGTGTAATAACAGTCCCAACTCCTTCCAGTTACGCGCAGCAGACCTCTCACGCTAACGTAAATAGCCATAACAAAGGCTACCAGTCTGTGGAGATAAGTTTGATAAGCTTATCTTGTAAATAGTTTTTAATATTATTTGTATTTGTTCTGTCAATTTCTCACTGCATGTAAATTTATCATTAAATGATTGTACCTGTTGTTTAAGTAAATGACCTTGAAGACTTTTTCCGTTGTGATACTACATAGCGTGATATATCGTTGCTGGTTAACAAATACACTGCTTCTCTCACATTCCCCGTTCTGTTTTCATTTGAGATTGAGTTAACTATGATCTAAAATAAATATTATTTACATTCATAGACTGTGAGAGCGAATACACCATACCTTACTTTGGATTACACCCTGGGGAGTTCATCGATACGTTTGGAATTATCAAGCATCTTTAATTGTGGATTTATTGTACCAGATTAAAGCCGAACACGCATCATTTTGGGTGAACTTAAGTAAAGTCCCATTTTTATTGTATTTGTAACATTTAACTGATATATATTAATATTACTATTGCTTTTTATTAACTTTGTTGATACTTTTTGCGTTTGTATATCGTCTGATCCACCACAAGTCTAACCATCAAGACTATTTTGCAAGTAACCATACACTCCACAGTAGGCCTGTACAAGAATTTTTGGAATACGACTCCTAGTGACACCTCTGTTGAAGCATATAGCCCAAGTTATTTCAAACCACATGCAAACCATAAATTTGTTTCCTCCGTACAATTTCCATCAGAGAGTACCGACCCTTTCCCTTGGGTAAACTCCCCAATCAACTTCACTAGCTCATTTGATACATCTCCCACTAAGTCTAGCTATCAAAATACCGAGCTAATGAAGAACATTCAATCCCTCACTTCAAACCCATCTCACACCCGCGAGGGTTACGACGACTTTATCCGAGATACTCTTACCCATAGCAGTATTATAGGAGGTATTCACACTAGCATCATCCCTCCCATTCACAGGCGAGCTTATTTGTGGTGACTTCAATATGCCCGAAATTTCTTGGCTCCACTTGTTTTAGTGCTTTCTAACTGCTAATATTGTCTGTAACACGGAAAAGACAGTAAATATGTATTCTTCACTTTGCTCAGTGTGCTTTTTGCAGTAGTTGGATTTTTCTTCCACTTTTCGACTGTTCATTAAAAAATACTTGAAAGTCAATGGGAGTTACTAGTTGTATAAATGATGTAAATATCGATTGCACTGTCCTAACATTTATATAGTAGGTAAGTACCTCGAGCAAGGAAAAGTAAATGGGGTATATGTATATGTGTAATAATCATGCTTTAGACATGTATTCAGTGAATGTATTTTCTAAATGTTACTTGAAACTACTGTGAGATTGGGTGAATGAATGAACAAAGCATTTGATTGTTGCACTGACCGACTGAAATTCAAATTGTATGGATGAAGTATCAGTTTCTTCAATAATGCAAAATACGTATTTTATAGAAGTTTGAATATTTGATATTCAGGTATTGCAGTGTCGGAGTTTTTAAATCTTACCCACTTTGATTTAAGGGACCAGAAATTATCACTAGCTCTAATTTCGAAAATGTGTTTAAATACCAGGTAAATGAACGGTATATTTAGTTAACGCACCGTTCGGATCTTTATAGATAATCATGTGTGCCATTACTCGCTTTTGTTTTTTACTGTATAGATATATTGACCTAGTGAATCACTACAATGCATTGTCTTATGATTCTCCAGCGTTTGCCAATCTAGTTTTTGGCGTTGTCAACAGTTATGTCATGTGAAATATAGATGTGCACTATGGGGTGAACATCAACAAGTTTTAAATTCACTTCGTATTGTTTTAAATCAGGTTAGTTGTTAAGTCTGTTTTCTATTTGCTTTTTGTTTTGTTTTGTTTTGTTTGACCTCTGATCTCTATTTCTTCATTATTTGAATATGTCATGCTTATCTCAATTTAATTGTACGTTATTATTGGGTGTGTTGACATGAACTTGTAATGTGAAATATATTCTAATAGTTCTATTCAGGTTTTGTACATTCATTGAATTTCTGTTTAGATGTGACGGTTTTTCGAATTGTTATATTCTCTTAGTTTTCATTTCAATTGTTGGCAGTTATTGTGGACTTAGCTTTTATTTAGGTTATCTTACGTTGGTAAATAATCTAAGAGATATTCTTCTTTAATCATATAGATAGACGCTTTCAACGCTACAGAACATTTTACACGAGATGAAGTTTGTTCATATTTAGCCTATATTTTATAATAATAGTAAAAATAGACTGATGAATTACAGTTGTAAACATAATGGGACGATTTAGAGAGCAACTAATATAAAGGAATTAGATTTCTCCCCATTGCAAAAGTCAGTTGACTATCTGAACTGATTAGCTAAGTAGACAACGTGATGGTGTTTGAAGCGAATGGCTCTAATTTCGGGGTGAACATTAACTGTGGGATGCAGGTAAATCTAGTTGGTGAGTCCCAAATAGGACGTAACACGCTTTCTGGATTTCACTTCTGGTTACTATCCATCCCTGTTTAAAATGCTTATGAATTGCCGACATTACCAAAGCAATTCTCACAGAATGGACACTTATCAACTGTAGTTGTAAACATCAAAAATTGACCAACGATATTATCCGGTTGTTCAATCCGATGCAGGCAAAATGAGCCCTAGTTTTAAGACTAACTTTCCGGAAGTTGGACGCCTTAACTACTACGTCACTTTCATACTCATAGTTCATCCTAAAATAGAGCAAGAATAAAGATTCCTTGTTTTGAAATTTATTCTGCCATGGATATCACTAAATCTTTATTTCCGAATTTATATTATTTCTATTCATAATTCGTATAAATATAGCTTGTTATACCATTGTCAAACGGCTCGCATGTGTAATAACAGTCCCAACTCCTTCCAGTTACGCGCAGCAGACTCTCACGCTAACGTAAATAGCCATAACAAAGGCTACCAGTCTGTGGAGATAAGTTTGATAAGCTTATCTTGTAAATAGTTTTTAATATTATTTGTATTTGTTCTGTCAATTTCTCACTGCATGTAAATTTATCATTAAATGATTGTACCTGTTGTTTAAGTAAATGACCTTGAAGACTTTTTCCGTTGTGATACTACATAGCGTGATATATCGTTGCTGGTTAACAAATACACTGCTTCTCTCACATTCCCCGTTCTGTTTTCATTTGAGATTGAGTTAACTATGATCTAAAATAAATATTATTTACATTCATAGACTGTGAGAGCGAATACACCATACCTTACTTTGGATTACACCCTGGGGAGTTCATCGATACGTTTGGAATTATCAAGCATCTTTAATTGTGGATTTATTGTACCAGATTAAAGCCGAACACGCATCATTTTGGGTGAACTTAAGTAAAGTCCCATTTTTATTGTATTTGTAACATTTAACTGATATATATTAATATTACTATTGCTTTTTATTAACTTTGTTGATACTTTTTGCGTTTGTATATCGTCTGATCCACCACAAGTCTAACCATCAAGACTATTTTGCAAGTAACCATACACTCCACAGTAGGCCTGTACAAGAATTTTTTGAATACGACTCCTAGTGACACCTCTGTTGAAGCATATAGCCCAAGTTATTTCAAACCACATGCAAACCATAAATTTGTTTCCTCCGTACAATTTCCATCAGAGAGTACCCGACCCTTTCCCTTGGGTAAACTCCCCAATCAACTTCACTAGCTCATTTGATACATCTCCCACTAAGTCTAGCTATCAAAATACCGAGCTAATGAAGAACATTCAATCCCTCACTTCAAACCCATCTCACACCCGCGAGGGTTACGACGACTTTATCCGAGATACTTACCCATAGCAGTATTATAGGAGGTATTCACACTAGCATCATCCCTCCCATTCACAGGCGAGCTTATTTGTGGTGACTTCAATATGCCCGAAATTTCTTGGCTCCACTTGTTTTAGTGCTTTCTAACTGCTAATATTGTCTGTAACACGGAAAAGACAGTAAATATGTATTCTTCACTTTGCTCAGTGTGCTTTTGCAGTAGTTGGATTTTTCTTCCACTTTTCGACTGTTCATTAAAAATACTTGAAAGTCAATGGGAGTTACTAGTTGTATAAATGATGTAAATATCGATTGCACTGTCCTAACATTTATATAGTAGGTAAGTACCTCGAGCAAGGAAAAGTAAATGGGGTATATGTATATGTGTAATAATCATGCTTTAGACATGTCATACACTATTAATTAGAATGACGATAAATATAAACTCACTCAATTCTACTCAAAAATTGTGTAATCAACTTACGACTTTTGTTTTCATAATATATTATCTAAGTATAAAAATGTTCTATGTTGTCCTGACTACTGTTGAAATTGATTTCGACAAATTAGACCAAAAATAAATTCTTCCTTACAATCGAGATGATCTTATTGTTTTTGTTAATAATATAGAACATGGTAACTAAATCTCTGTCAGTTTTCTCTAGTATCTATGATAAAAGTGGTCAATGTACAATATTCCTATTAGTAGTTTGAAGCTTAAAGTCAAGCCTATATTCCACAAGAAATCAATAGACTAGTTGTTTTGACTAATATCCATAGAGTAATTTGAATGTTCATCGTTATTATCTTACACTGATGCATTACATGTTAAATAACTTTAGTTGGGAGTTCTATATTATGATGAAATATTGGTCTTATGAAAGTTGTGTTTCATTTGTTCAACTTAAGAACAGATTTTTCCCATGTATATTCAAAATTTTCCCACGCCTAGTATGAGGTATTACCTGTTATATTGGGAATAGTTAAAAATATGTTATACAATTATACTATAGGACAAGTTATTAATTAAAGTACCGTTTAACTTATAAAAAGTTATTAGTTCCATCTTTCATCTAGAACAAAAGATCTAATACAACTACGTGCTGATACAAGTTACTAATCTCCATATCTATATTATTGCTAATTTGACTTAAAATGATTGAAAACCACGTAGTTCTATCACTTAGTTTTCATTTCAATTGTTGGCAGTTATTGTGGACTTAGCTTTTATTTAGGTTATCTTATGTTGGTAAATAATCTAAGAGATATTCTTCTTTTAATCATATAGATAGGCGCTTTCAACGCTACAGAACATTTTACACGAAATGAAGTTTGTTCATATTTAGCCTATATTTTATAATAATAGTAAAAATAGACTGATGAATTACAGTTGTAAACATAATGGGACGATTTAGAGAGCAACTAATATAAAGGAATTAGATTTCTCCCCATTGCAAAAGTCAGTTGGCTATCTGAACTGATTAGCTAAGTAGACAACGTGATGGTGTTTGAAGCGAATGGTTCTAATCTCGGGGTGAACATTAACTGTGGGATGCGGGTAAATCTAGTTGGTGAGTCCCAAATAGGACGTAACACGCTTTCTGGATTTCACTCCTGGTTACTATCCATCCCTGCTTAAAAATGCTTATGAATTGCTGACATTATCAAAGCAATCCTCACAGAATGGACACTTATCAACTGTAGTTGTAAACATCAAAAAGTGACCAACGATATTATCCGCTTGTTCAATCCAATGCAGGCAAAATGAGCCTTAGTTTTAAGACTGACTAACTTTCCGGAAGTTGGACGCCTTAACTACTATGTCACTTTCATACTCATAGTTCATCCTAAAAATAGAGCAAGATTAAAGATTCCTTGTTTTGAAATTTATTCTGCCATGGATATCACTAAATCTTTATTTCCGAATTTTTATTATTTCTATTCATAATTCGTATAAATATAGCTTGTTATACCATTGTCAAGCTTCCTTGAACCAGTTGAATCGAACTCATCCGTGATTCGTGTTTATGCGGCTGCAATTCTATCTGGTACAGTCCAAATAACTCGTCAACCTTTATTGTTCTTGATAACTGTACATCATTTGAATCGATGAGTTTGTATTTATTAAAACAAAAATTCCCTATGAATGCAACATCACTTTCCTAATTTCAGATGTATGGAAGATAGACATTGTTAGGAACCTACCCTTGAAAATATCATTTTTCTGCTTATTGTCAAAAGTTTGTGATAAACCTGATAATTAAGTGCGAACATGAGAGACTTAGTGATCTTGACCAACTCTGGACTCAGTCCAAACAATCAGAAAACTGTAATTATGAAAATATGATTTACAGTGCTGGGATTAGCATGGCTCAATATCGATCACATTGGCGTCGTTGTATACATTCTTTGTCTTTCCTTAAACTATGAGATTAAAATCGCTTCATATCTTTCTTTCTATGAACTAATTCTTTCCTCGCGTACTATGTCATTATACGCACTCAGTCTTTTACATATTACCACCACTGAATTAATTGCTTCTATGAGTCCGGTGTTCATCTTGCTGTGCTAATTAGGTATGTCAACTTGAAACGATGCATATATGTGCCTGGTCTTACGTTGTAGCTGACTGACTGATTAGCATTTACGCTTTACCATTTCTGCACGTGTATCTCAATCGTGTAATTAGACGCTGTGCTTCTTCGAACATCTATCTTTATATCCATTGGATTGTTATATCACATACGTAATCCGAGTTGGAATAAATAACGAACAGTTTTGAATATATCTTTAGACAGCCAGTCATAATCAATGTAGAATCCAAGAATGTATATACGTTTATCTAAGTTCTCACATATTAACGTTTAATTGCAAAGGAATTAAAATAATATAGCAGCTACCATTCTAAGAAAGATTAAACAATCCGGATATTATTCGAAAATACAGGTGCACAATCTTTACTTTATAGCGCACGATGGAAAAAGGAATGAATCTGTGCCACAGTCAGTCAGTCACAACGTAGAACTTCGTACGTACGTACATCAGATCGAGTTGCCACACCACATTAGCACAGAGATGCAGTTGTCAATTCAAATCCCGTAGTGCTAAAGGTAGTAAAACTATAAGCAGTAATCGGAAACATTAGGGTTTGAAGATGTTATTCAAGGAGTATAATACAGTGAGATAAACTTGGAAAGAGAAAAGTGAAAGTAGCATGAAGAATTCAGAAGATTAGAATTTGGGAGAACATAAAGAGTGGATGCACCTGTGCCATTGCAAACGATTTTGAGCCATGTCATTCAGGCTCTCTAACCATCGGTTGCTAACATCTCGCGGTTCCCAACCAGGTAGTCTACACCCACCAATATGGGACTGTGACTCATTATAACACATGTCACCACTCAACGTTTAACTTTATAATCTAATTACTGTAAAGGATTGAATTTTATCAAAAGAGAGTTGCATAAATAAGTGATAATAACCTAACTCAGTTTTATTATTCTTTTATTCTTTAACTATCTGATTTCTTCATTCCAGCTATTTATACAATAAAGATAATCGGGATAGTGAATTTACTCAACAATTTGTACGTTTATGTAAATTATTACCTCAAATGACAAATGTCAAACCAACATCATCATCATCATCATCATCTATGCAAACAATCGGTAATAAAACTGATATTCTAAATTTACTACGATTTTATAAACAAACTAATAAACAATGGTTACAACCAAAGAAATCCATCGAATTGAATACAAATTTACATGTTGGTCTACATGATTCATTAGTTCATTTAATTCATAATGATGATGATAATAATGATTATGCCGACATAACTAGTGCAACAACATTTAATGAAGCTATTTTCAAAGCATCTATTGAATGTTAAAATGCTGATACACTACCTAAGCATCGTCAACTTTATTGGATTGAATTATTTGAAAGAGTATGAGGAAGGCAGTAAAGGAAAATCGTTTTAATGGAGAAAATAAAGTTTAACTAAAATCATACATCTAAAGATACTACTTATTTACTTATTATCAAATGAACATACTATGATATTTACAAACATGTAAATAACATTTAATGCTGTATTCTATTTATCATAGTTCTTGTTTCTATAAAAAGATTATGAAAAGATTCATTCTCTTATTTGATGATGTTTCAATCATTTCACTAGCTAAGCGTACAATTACAATTGTGTTAAAACAATGAAGGCACAAGTAATTTATTACACTGAACTAAGTATTTTTCACTGGTAATAAACAAGTCACTTGGTGATGGAAAAGATCTCCAGTATTAATGGATGTTTCACATATATAAATGTGATACGATGAAATTATCTTATGAATAAAAGAAAACTGGTTTGTAGAATTCTAAATGTAGCAGAATATTTTAGGGACTATCTGTGCTTTGTGTAGTAACCAAGGTCATAATATATATCTAGTTTTCAAGTAATGATCGATCAAGTTGAAATTTAGCCATTTGTCTTTACTGACTTATGTTGTGTGTACTGTGTTTCTGCGTATCGATTGCTTAGAGTTATCCGGTAAGTGTTGATTTGTAGGGCTGGCTTTTTTCTGATTGTTTGGATTGGTCAGCAAGACGTATGTATAATTTTAAGGGAACTGATGTCGACAAGAAGCTTAAAAATAATGATAATATGTAAAAGGAATCAGAAGCGCTTTTGATCAAAGTTGAGAAGGAATGATAAAAAGTAAGTCTCATACCATAAAATGGAAAGTAACAATTATTCAAGATCAAGCCACTGTGAGAGTGAGATACTGTAACTAAGACTAGTAAATCGTTTACTCATAGCCAGCTGATCAAACGAAATCTTATAATAAAATCAATATAAATGAACACATAATCTAGTTGATTGATTATCATTCATTGATTTTTCGTTCGGATATAACATAATCAATAATTAAGAGTTAACTAGTTTTAAAAAATATTGATTTTCTATTTCATAAGCTTTAAAAATTTTAAACAGATTTGTAATGTCCTAATTCAAGTTTTATGATGACGTAATTATTTGCTATGCTCAATAATAAGCCTGATAATTAAGCTTTATTATCATAATATATCAGAACATTCGTCAAAATTATAAAAACGAATAGTATCCAAGACTTAGGAGGGTTGATTTAATGTGAAATACTCAAGAGGAAATTATATTTGTAAAATTCTCAGCTATGGAACTTAAAATAATACCAGTTTCTCTTATCAGTCCAGTCCGAGCCTTCCGAAAACAAATAATCAAACATCAAGACGATCAATAATTTCTTACCTAATATCTTTAGTTTCATAGGTTCATCAATGATCTGAACAACTAATGTCTAACAATCATTGTAGTTTTCAACATATCTTAATCACTTTTAAAAGTCGGATTCATAACTCGATTAAAGCTAAACCATCATGTAAAACCTGGGAGCACTGGACAACCGTTTCGTCCTAGTGTGTAGCTCCTCATCAGCGCGCATCCGCGATCTTGCTACACACCAACTGAACCGAAGACCTCCAATCTCACACGCGAACGCTTTACTTCTAGACCATTGAGCAGGTATCCAACGGTACTAATGTATAATTTCAACCAATTCACAATATTGCGCGACCATTCACCATTGTCATCAGTGAGTAACTGCTTCTACAACAGACTTGGTTGAATTCCACTAGTCACGGCTTCTCACTAGAACTCCACGAAACCCATCTTGGAGCCAGTCACCAGTGAGCACATGAAATTCTAGTCATATCTATTTTGTGTAAAATATCCCATATATATTCGTCCGATGTAAATTTGGATTAGAATATTCAAGATTCCCATCAGAGATCCTGGGTTCGATTAGTATGTGGCATAATCATGGATGAGCATCGCCGAGGAGTTCCATATTAGGACGAAGCAGCCATCTATTGTTTCCAGGTTTCACATGATGGTCAAGCTTTAATCGAGTTATGAATTCAACTATTACATGTGTTATTCTTATTTGAATTCATAGAAAAGAGAATTATCATTTGACTATCATCAATTCAGACAATCAGTCTATCATTCACAGTTAGTACAATTCATAGTGATTTCCTTACGTCATCATAATATTATTGTTTTGATTGTTTAGCTTGTATAGGTCATATGCAAGTCCTTTATTAGTTAGGACAAATTTACATTCTATACAAATTATGCAATAAATTTATCATTTCAATAAATCCTCCAATGTAACCAAAGTTTTTCTCCTTTGTATTCACATTAGACTAATGTAAATTCATAAATGTGCCTGGTCCTATGTTGTATTTGACTGACATAACAACATATGGCTTTTACTATTCATTGATATGGTAATTTTTTTAAAATTCCTACCTGACTTTTGATTCGTTGTCTTTGATTTCATCTTTTTGAAGGGATGACAAAATCTCCCCATAAATTATAATCTTCCTGTCACAGTGAAAAAGTGCATACATTTTATTTGGACTGTCTTAGTGTTGAGGTACATACTACTGATGTCGGAAGATATAAGTAGTATGTATCAACAATAGAAAGCAAAATACCTAGAGGTATATTAAGAAGATCGAAGAGAAGAGAACGAGAACAGTGAACAATTGATGTAAAAACGAAAGAACAATGAGGTCTGAGATAAGTGATTGACATTTTGCAAATGAAGTATTCACTGTATGCTTCTCAGATTCTGTAATTTTCTATTCAAATATATTTGGTTATGAGCCCACTGGTGTTCTCGTTCACTACAGTGTATGTGGGCAGGACATGTAAAAGTTTCTAATGTAAATATAGTTTTCCTCATCAAATGACAGGAACATCACGAGGGGTATTAAAATATTTGGCAGAATTGATGAGATACTAATATTTTTTGAATTATGAATAATAATGATGGATGTGTCGCTCAATCTCGTGGATTAGTTAAAGTTAGACATTAAAACCGTTGGTTTTCAGTTCTGTGGTCTAGTGACTAAGCTCTTGCTCGCAAGACTGATAGGTCCTGGGCTGGAATTTCGCGAGTCGGGATCGTGGATGCGCACTGATGTGGAGTCCCACACTAGGACGAAACGGCTGTCCAGTGCTTCCAGGCTTTCCATGGTGGTCTAGCTTCAATTGACTCATGGACTCAAATACTAAAATTACGAAGATGTTTACAAGGACTTCTAATATATTGTAATTCTCTACTGAACTCGAAAAGCATGCTTGTAATTCTTAGCTTTTCTTAATTTTCATGTTTTAGATTTTGTCCTTACGTAATTAGTTCTAATAATTTGATTATCTAATTGTAATTGTTAGTCCACCAGGGTGCTTTATACCTGTGTGCTCGCGTCTCAGGATTGAGCTGAACTATTCAGATTGTAGCATTGAAGCCTATATAATGTCTGGTTCTCCTGTGAAGTGAGGTTGAGATGCCCTGTTCGGGTTATAAAGTTTAAGCCTGGATGGTGTCTGGTTATCTTAGAAACGGGATTTAGCCGTACTATTTGGGCTACAAATTTCAAGCCTGGGCGGTATCTGGCTCTCCTGTTAAACGGGATTGAGCTGTACTGCTTGGGTTGTTGCCTGAAAGTTTGAATAGTGTCTGGTTCTCCTGAAAACCAATATAAAATTACTCTGGCCCACAAGTATATTATATATATAATTATGAATTCTCATTATATCCAGTCTACTAATTACTTACTGTTTTTTTTACAAATCAGAATAAATATTCATGTTTCAAACTGAATTTCACATTTCTTAATTCTTATTCCTATTCTTACGTAATTATTTGCAAGAATGAACTGATTGTGTAATATTGTCTTCATTTTGTATCTCTATATTTACGAACTGATCAGAATCTTTAGACAAAATATTGAGATATAGATAATTTATTCTAAACAGTGTATTTGTTACACTGTGGATACGAACAAATCAGCTTCCATCTGAAGAAGAAATTAGGGGAAGACGCTAGAAATGGGTAGGTCATACATTGAGGAGATCACCAAATTACATCACGAAACAAGCACTAAGTTGGAATCCTGAAGAGAAATAGAAAAGAGGAAGACCAAACAACACACTGTGTTGGGAATGGACAGAGTTGAATGGAAAGTGCTGGTGGGTGGCCAATGTTCCTCTCTGAGGTGTAACAAGCATAGGTAGACACAGTAATAAACCCATTACTACCCTGGTAATTCAATTTTTTGTCATTAGTTCTTTGTTAATGTTTAGCTTGTGTCATATTTCTCTTCCATTATCGAATTTTTAAACTAATCCATCGCTCACAGATTTTCACTCACTTGATTCTCTTAAATTATGTGGAGTTTTCAAGTTCTATTCAATTATTACGCAACCCATCTTATCAGTTTTTAATTCCATGAATCCTTCATTACTTCTAAACTGATCACATAATAGATCTTATCTGTCTCTGAACTCCACTCAACTATTACATCATCCATTCTAATATCAAATAACCTCTGACCTGTTCTTGCATATATATATATATATATATATATATATATATATATATATATATATATATATAGTTATTATCGATAACCCTTACCATTCGTAATTCTTTACATTCAATTATTTACCTACAATTGTTTCATATTATATATATCTCAATGTAAAATTCCAATACATATTTTGCTGATGAGAAACCGCAGAATATAATGAATTCATATTATTCTGCATCCATGTTTGTTCTGGCTTTGCTCAAATTCATAGGTAAGTAAGTACATTTGGTATTAATCTTATATTACAATGTAAAAACAATATATTAGTATAGAGTCAAAATAGGGAATTAACTAAAATCGAATATTTCTCCTCTTATTGATATTGCATTTTTAACGTAGTGTGGTATCGGTTACTATGTTAACATGCTACAATGTTACATGCAAAATGTAATAAGAGTTTCGATTACTTGTCAAAACTTGTTATTCAACAACATAGAATATCCTATGGAGATTTTTTTAAACTGCAAATATGCTGTTGACATTACGTGCAAAATTTGTTAAGCCCAATTGACGAGCACAATAATCGATTCACATGACTACTTACATAGACAAGTACTTTTGTCGTGATTTTAAACTGCTCAACTGCAAAGAATGTACAGGTAAAAACAAGTAACGCTTTTAATGGATTAGCAAAATAACTCAGTTGACAATCTTGCATTTATTTATGACACCATTACTCAGATAAAACTAAACAATTCTTTTCCACTAAGAATTACTGTTTGGAAAAGTGCCCAATCATAAATATTATTTGCTATTTTCTGTGAGAAGTTATTACTATTTTGCTTCATTTACCGATCGTTAACGGTTAGCGTGATTTATGCATGCCCTATTCATTATTCTATCATGATGATTTATGGATATGTTGCTACGCATATAACGTTTATTAAAATAACATACGATGTGTTAAGAAAAAACTAATGGAAATACTTCGATGAATAATTTCTTTACTAATTGTGTATTAAACATTTGACCACCTTTCAACGTCAGTTATTACTATCATCAACTATTAAAACCAGTTATAAGTTTTTTCCAAAATTCTCTTTTAATGATCTAATCCACGAAATTTCTATAAATCCCCATTGATTATATTGCTTAATCACTAAGGCTTAATTAAAATTCATCGATGTTGGTTCAGTTGACCTTTCCTATGGAAATGATGTCGTTGTACTAGTGAACTGGTAGTACTACATTCGCCTATCGTAACTATATGACAAAACATTGAAACATTCTGAATAAGTTTTGCATGTACTATTGTTAGACAGATTAGTGTTCATTAGATGACATTTCCTATACGAAATCGTTTACTTAAACCGTATATTTGACAATGCTTAAAAAGCGTTTACGAATACGTAGGTGCTAATCACATAATGACTATTAATCTTAAATGGATTTTGATGGTTTGATCACTTGACCTTTGCTATGGAAATAAGGAATTGAAACAAAAGAATTTAAATCAAATTGTGGGTGGCCTTGAAAGGGCCTTTACTCGTTCTCTTAACAGTTCCGAGTTTCATGAACAAAGGCGTTGCTATTATTCCATTATAGCTCCGTACATGGGACAGTGGATTCCATGGACGTGTGTTGATGGGTCGTAGGCACAAAATAAATGAAGCATTGCTTCGCATGGACAAAAACTCAGGTACTTCCATCAGCAGTTTCATGTGGCGGTTGCGCAAGATTGCAAATATCATAAAGTCTGTTGTCATACGCGTCTTCGTCATTGTCGTCGTCTCGTTCAGTGAACTCCTCTGAGTTAATCGAAACAATTTCTTCCTCGTCATTCCTCAACGTTGCATCCATATCGACATTATTTTGACAGTTGGTAACTTACAAAATACGAAGGAAGGACATTGAGTGTTCACGGTAGTCCTTAATGAAAAATGATAATAACACTAATTAAATTACCTTGTTCGTCTACTCGGCTGTGAAGAACCGCTAGATGTTCTACGACCATTTCTCCAACATACGAATCTAATATACGGCTTCCGATCTCTATGTAAATGAGTATCCCTCACCACATAATGGCAGTACGCAGCTGTTTCATAAGTTCTTATGGAGCTCGTCAAGTGATTGAGACGTTACGAGATACAATGTGCTCAAGAATAGATTATCGGTTTCTGTGACAACGTGAGGAACGACAGAGCTCGCGTTTCGCATGTTACCACCGTCCATAATTGTAAGAAAATGTGCTCTGTCGTCATGTCCTGATATTTTATATCGATTTTAAGAAATAAACGACCAATTATAACGAACTCAAAACTAGTTATTTGATTAGACGAAACAGAATAAAAATTATTGGAAGATGGGGCTGAAAAATTTTTTCAAAGGGACGAAAAAAAATTTCACTCGAAAAAAAAATACAAAAATGGCCGTGCAGTAAATGTTTACCCGTTTTGACCATGTTAGTTATTCACTTATCAACCTTGATTGTTTTTATATGAGCATATGTGTGTGCATATTATCTTACTCATCACATATCTGTAGCTTATTTTTGTGTGACTACAAATATAGATTAACGTTTGGATAAATCTAGTTGGCTCACGAGCCTATTCTAGTGTGCGTCCTTTAGCTTCGCTTCACTCTCTCACCTTCGCTTCATTCGCAGAGATTACCTGATTGTCTGTTCCGATCAATGATTGTACAAAATATATTTATTGGGAAATCCATTCTCGTATTTGACTTTCTAAATTCCGTTATTCACTAACGCGATCTAAGTCGATAACTATATACGAGGATTGACGATATATATATATATATATATATATATATATATATATATATATATATATATATATATTGACAACAATCAATCATACGATCTAATTGGAGTCACATAAGGGGCCACTAAAGTACGAATGAGAATAGTCAATTCAATCATAGAGGGTGGTTGAAAGTAGTTCACAGAAAACTTCCAACCTAGATTTTTAGTTCCGTTCGTTACAGACCGATCTAAGTTATGGTATAGTTGATTACCAGGAGTCGCCATATATCTGTTCGATTGCAGTCTGAGAATCCTTAACATTGAAAACCCACGATCCCACTGGAGGATGACTAATTGGATTACAAATGTTTAAGTGTCATTGTGTGTTATATGTCCGTTCTGTTAGAGTTACTTTTCGTTTTAGTTCGTATTAGAAAAAACTCAATAGTTCGTAAATAGGATATTAGATAGGTTAACCGTAAATCTCAACAAACACAATGGTTTATATCAAGATTTAACTGTGGCACAGTAGTCACTAATGACATCGGATAATCGTCGTGCCATATTCATCGAAGCAGAAGTTATACCACTATAGACTAACATAATTATTCTAATAGTTAGGAGCTCGCAGCGAGGACTGAAGATTCTAGGATTGAATCTCCTGTGGTGGGAACGTGGGAGTACAATATATAGCATATAATTCAAAGATTTTCTGCATTATTATAGACTTATTTATTTTAATTAACTACAAAGACGACAAATTAAATATGATTGTTAAGATTAAGTTAATGGTGTTATCAGACTAAAAAAAATTCTTTTTGCCAAATTATCCTTATTTTTAATGGTTGAGATCATGAGTCAATTGAAGTTAGACTAATATGGAAACCCTCAAAGCACTAGACGGTCGTTTCCTCCTAGTATGGGACTCTTCATGCTAATGTCTAAATTCAACTAATTCACCAAATTGCGCGACAGTCCTGAGAAGTCCCAGAGTAGGATGAGACGGCCGTCAAGTACTTACAAGTGTTCCATCGCGGTCTAGCTTCAATAGAATCATGAAGCCAACTATTAAAATTACCATAGATTTGTAATTAGTTAGATAGATATATGTTGAGATATGTAGTTAGGTAGGTAGGTAGAAGTGTGGGTGGGTGGTTAAGTAGGTAGGTAGTTAAGTAGGTAGATAGGTAGATGTGTCACTAGATAAGTAGATAGATAGGCAGGCAGTGATTTAGTTTGGTAAGTAACTAGGTAGATAAGTGTTTAGATAGATAGGCAGGTAGGCAGGAATGTAGTTAATATCGCAGGTAGGTAGTTGGGTGTGATGGGTGGGTTGTTATGTATATAGGTAATTAGGTAGATGTGTCACTAGATGAGTAGATAGATAGGCAAGCAGTGATTTAGTTTGGTAAGTAACTAGGTAGATAAGTGTTCAGAACGGTAGGTAGGTAGGTATGTATGTAGGTAATTTGATAGGTAGATAGATGTGTGGGTGAGTGGATGGTTATTCAGGCAGGTAGTTAAGTAACTATTTAGCTAGATGTATCACTAGATAAGTAGATAGATAGGTAGGCATTGATTTAGTTTCGTAAGTAACTAAGTAGAAAAGTGTTTGGATAGGTAGGTAGGTAGGTATGTAGGTAATTTGGTAGGTAGGTAGATGTGTGGGTGGTTGGGGGGTTATGTATGTAGTTAGTTAAGTAGGTTGTTAGGTACGTTTGTCACTAAATGAGTCGATAGATAGGTAGGCAGTCATTTAGTTTGGTAAGTAAATAGGCAGATAAGTGTTCAGATAGGTAGTTAGGTAGATGTGTGGTTGGTTGTGCGGTTATGTAGGCAGGTAGTTACCTAGGTAGTTAGGTATATGTGTCACAGGATGAGTAGATAAATAGGCAGGCAGTGATTTAGTTTTGTAAGTTACCAGGTAGAAAATTGTTTAGATAGGTAGGTAGATAGGTAGGTATCGAAGAAAATTGGTAGGTAGTTAGTTGTGTGTGTTTGGTGGGTTGTTATGTATGTAGGTAGTTAGATAGATGCGTCACTAGATGAGTAGATAGATTGACAGGCAGTGATTTAGTTTAGTAAGTAACTAGGTAGATATGTGTTTAGATAGGTAGAGAGATAGGTAGGTATCTAAGTAAATTGGTAGGTAGTTAGTACTGTGTGTTTGGTGGGTTGTTATGTAGGTAGGTAGTTAAGTAGGTAGTTAGATAGATGCGTCACTAGATGAGTAGATAGATTGGCAGGCAGTGATTTAGTTTGGTAAGTAACTAGGTAGATAATTGTTTAGAAAGTTTGGTGGGTAGTTAGGTATATAGGTAATTTCGTAGGTAGGTAGATGTGTGTGTCGTGTGGGTGGTTATGTATGTAGGTAGTTAAGTAGTTAGTTAGGTAGATGTCTCACTAGATGAGTAGATAGATAGGCAGGCCGTGATTTAGTTTGGCACGTAACAAGGTAGATAAGTGTTTCGATAGGTAGGTAGTTTGATAGGTAGTTTTGTAACTATGTAGATATGTAGGAAGATTTGCGGGTGGGTGGGTGTTTATGTAGGTAGGTAGTTAAAAAGGTAGTTAGGTAGATGTGTCACTAGATATGTGGATAGATAGGCCGGCAGAGATTTAGTTTGTTAATTAAATAGGTAGATAATTCTTTAGACAGATAGCTAGGTATGTAATTAGGTAGATATGAATATAGGTAGGTAGAAGTGTTTGGGTGGGTGGATTTGTAGGTAGGTAGTTAAGTAGGTAGTTAGGTTGATGTGTCACTAAATGAGAAGATGAATAGGGAGGCATTGATTTAGTTTGTAAGTTACTAACTAGTTAAGTGTTTAGATAGGTAGGTAGGTATGTAGGTAATTTCGTAGCTATGTAGATATGTGGGTGGGTGGCTGTTCATATATATAGGTAGTTAAGTAGGTAGTTAGGTAGATGTGTCACTGGATGAGTAGACAGATGGGCAGGCAGTGATTTAGTTTGGTAAGTAACCAGTTAGACTGGTGTTTTCACAGGAAGGTAGGTATTTAGTTTAGTAGATATATAGCTTGGTAGGTAGTTATGTAGGTAATTTGGTAGGTAGGTAGATGTGTGGGTGGATGTGTCTTTATAGAGGTAGTTAATTAGATATGTAGCTAGCTAGGTGTGTCACTAGAAGAGTAGAGAGATAGGCAGGCAATGATTTAGTTTGGTAAGTAACTAGGTAGATAAGTGTATAGATAGGTAGGTAGGTAGGTAGGTAGGTCGGTATATATGTAGGTAGGTAGATGTGCGGGTGGGTGGGTGGTTATGCAGGTAGGTAGTTGAGTAGGTAGTTAGGTAGATGTGTCACTAGATTAGTAGATAGATAGGTAGGCAGTGATTTACTTTGGTAAGTAACTAGATAGATATGAGTTTAGATAGGTAGGTAGTTTTTTAGGTAGGTAGGTAGGTAGGTAGATGTTTAGGTGGGTTTGTGGTTATGTAGGTAGGTAGTTAAGTAGATAGTTAGGTAGATGTGTCACTAGATGAGAAGATAGATAGGCAGGCCGTGATTATGTTTGGTAATTAATTAGGAAGATCAGTGTTTAGATAGGTAGGTAGGTATGTAGGTAATTTCGTAGGTATGTAGAGGTGTGGGTTTGTGGGTGGTTATGTAGGTAGGTAGTTAAGTAGGTAGTTAGGGAGATGTGTCACTACAGGAGTAGAGAGATAGGCAGGCTGTAAGTTAGTTTGGTAAGTAACAAGGTAGATAAGTGTTTAGACAGGTAGCTAGGTATCTAGTTAGGTAGATATGTATATAGTTAGGTAGAAGTGTTTGGGTGGGTGGATTTGTAGGTAGGTAGTTAGGTAGGTGTGTCGCTAGATAAATAGATAGATAGGCGGGCAGTGATTTAGTTTGCTAAGTAACTAGGTAGATAAGTGGTAAAGAGTTAGGTAGGTAGTTTCGTCGGTAATTTCGTAGGTAGGTAGACGTGTGTGTGTGTGTGGGTGGGCGGTTATGTACGTTGGTAGTTAAGTGGGTAGTTAGGTAGATGTGTCACAAGATCAGTAGATAGATAGTAAAGCAGTGATTTAATTTGGTAAGTAACTAGGTAGATATGTGTTCAGATAGGTAGGTAGATAGTTAGGTGGTATTTAGGTAGGTTGGTAAATGTGTGATTCGGTGTGCGGTTATGTAGTTAGGTAGTTAGGTAGATGTGTCACTGGATGAGTAGATAGATAGGCAGGCCGTGATTATGTTTGGTAATTAATTAGGAAGATCAGTGTTTAGATAGGTAGGTGGGTAGGTACGTAGGTATATATGTAGGTAGGTAGATGTGTTTAGGTGAGTGGTTTTTTAGGTAGGTAGTTAAGAAGGTAGTTAGGTATATGTGTCACTAGATATGTAGATAGATAGGCAGGCAGTGATTTAGTTTCGCAAGTAACTAGGTAGATAATTGTTCATATAGGTAGGTAGGTATGTATGTAAGTAATTTGGTAGGTAGGTAGTTGTTTGGGTGGGTGGGTGGTTATGTAGGTAGGTAGTTAAGTAGGTAGTTAGGTAGATGTGTCACTGGATGAGTAGATAGATAGGCAGGCAGTGATTTAGTTTGGTAAGTAACTATGTAGATAATTGTTCAGATAGTTAGTAGGTAGGTATGTATGTAGGTAATTTGGTAGGTAGGTAGATGTGTGGGTGGGTTGGCGGTTATGTAGGTAGGTAGTTAGGTAGGTAGTTGGGTAGATGTGTCACTGAATGAGTAGATAGTTAGGCAGTCAGTGATATAGTTTGGTAGTTAACTAGGTAGATAAGTGTTTAGATAGGTAGGTAGGTAGGTACGGATGTAGGTAATTTGGTAGTTAGGTAGAAGTGTTGTTTGATTTGTTGTTATGTAGTTAGGTAGATGTGTCACTAGATAAGTATATAGATAGGCAGGCAGTTATTCACTTTGTTAAGAAACTAGGTAGTTAAGTCTTTAGATAGGTAGGTAGGTAGCCAGGTATGTATGTAGGTAGGTACCTGTGTGGGTGGGTGGGTTGTTATGTAGGTAGGTAGTTAAGTAGGTAGTTAGGTAGATGTGTCACTGGATGAATAGATATATAGGCAGGCCGTGATTTAGTTTGGTAAGAAACTAGGTAGATGATTGCTTAGATAGTTAGGTAGGTAGGTAGGTATGTAGGTAATTTGGTAGGTAGGTAGATGTGTGGGTGGGTTGGTGGTTATATAGGTAGGTAGTTAAGTAGGTAGTTAGGTAGATGTGTCACTGGATGAGTAGATAGATAGGCAGGCAGTGATTTAGTTTGGTAAGAAACTAGGTAGATGATTGTTTAGATAGGTAGGTAGGTAGGTAGGTAGGTATGTAGGTAATTTGGTAGGTAGGTAGAGTGTGTGTTGATGTGTTGTTATGTAGTTAGGTAGATGTGTCACCAGATAAGTAGACAGGTAGGCAGGCAGTGATTTAGTTTGGTAAGTAACTATGTAGATAATTGTTCAGATAGGTAGGTAGGCATGTAGGTAGTTTGTTAGGTATGTAGGTAGATTGGTAGCTGTTTGGGTGTGTTGTTGTTTTTTTTGGTAGCTAGTTAAGTAGGTAGCTAGGTAGATATGTCACTAGATAAGTAGATAGATAGGCAGGCAGTGATTTAGGTTGTTAAGTAACTAGGTAGATAAATGTTTAGATAGTTATATGCAATAATTTTCACGACGGTATCACCAAACATTCCAGAGATTTTGCGAAACAGGCACTTACACCAACAATTTTAAAATTTTCTTTGTTGGCTTTGATAGTTGACAGCGTCACCAATAATGTAAAACAATTTTCACACCGATTCGATGTACTGTCACAGAGCCGATCAATAAAACGCTTCTTAGGAGAACCTGCGGTCACACCCGTTACAACACTCCTGGATCCACGCTCTAAACTACATGTAGGAGCTTTCAACTTCCGAACACTTTGCCAAATAGGACAACAGGCTTCTTTAGCTAGGACTTTAGAATCTCGCACCATCGATGTGTGCTGCGTCTCCGAAACGCGCACACAGGATCCGAGTAGCGTCATTCATTTGACTTCACCATGCCAAAATAAAGAACCGAATCGATTCACACTTCGTGTATCTGGAAGTCCAGATGCTGCTTCTCGTAGCCTCGCCGGCGTAGGTATATCATCGAGTCCAAAGGCAGAACTAGCCCTCTTAGACTGGATCCCAGTAGACAGTCGTTTGTGAGCTGTCGACTAAACGGAACGGTAAGGACTCGGGAAGATAGGGACACTCATCGTTGCCTCTTCGTCGTCTTTGCCTATTCTCCCACTAACTGCAGCCCAGATGATGTAAAAGATGGGTTTTACAGAAAGCTTTCCGACCTTCTCCGAAAAGCTAGGCGCTCTGATGTAGTAATAGTGGCTGGTGACTTTAATTATCAAGTAGGTAAAATAAGCGAAGGGGAAAGACACCTAGGTGGATCTTACAGCATCGTGGCTCAAAGAACAGATAAAGGCGACCGTCTGTTGCAACTATGCTCAAATAACCGCCTGTTTCTTGCAAATACTAACTTTGGTCATAAGCAAAAACATTTTTTAACATGGCGACTCCCTAATTCGCCCCAACGTTGGACCCAAATAGATCACATCGCCGTCAGCCAACAATGAAGGTGCTCGATAGAAGACTGTCGCTAATTCTGAAGCACATGCTTAGATTCAGATCATGCTCCAGTGCGAGTGCGTATTTGCCTGCTTTTTACTGGTCGTAAGAAAGACGCTGCAAGTAAACTCCTCATCGTCCTGTTTATTGATAGCCAAACTAAGAGTATATTTCAGAAACTACTAGGAAAACAGTTAGGCAGCCATGTATGTGATGCCCACACCGGGGCACCATGGAATGATACCCGAAAAGCTGTAGAAAAAGCAGCGATATCTTCTAGTACGGTAAACCGTAAGGTTAGGAAGCAACATTGGATCTCAGCACCATCTACCGCACTGATAGATGCTCGAAAACGTATCCCACCTTGCTCTGAACATAATGAAGAGCGGAGTCAGCTTAAGCACCAGCTGACAAGAAGCCTATGTAATGATCGTGAACAGTGGTGGGTAGCGAAAGCAAGAGAGATGGAAAAGGCAGCGGCAATAGGTAATAGCAGACAATTGTTCAGACTCGTTAAGGAAACCGGCATTAGGAACCCGACTGTTAGCGAAACAATCTCAGAGAAAGATGGACATATTATACATTCTCAATCTAGGAGATTGGATCGATGGGCAGAACACTAGGGATCAGTTCAACTGGCCTTCAGCCACACTTTGGTTTCCCACGATCTCCGTCGACCTGAATGGCGAGTTAATGCAGGTCCTCCGACTCTTTATGAAGTTGAAAAACCTATCGCAAATCTGAAGTGAGGGAGAGCAGCAGGCCCTGACAGGTTTACTTCCGAGATTTTTAGGGATAATGATCCGGTATTAGCAGTGAAATTAACTGAGGTCTTAGGTAGAATTTGGGAACTGGTCTAAATCACTGATTGTGTCAGTCTATAAGAAAGGACAAAAGTCTTCTTGTGACAATCACAGAGAAATCAGTTTGACAAATATAGTGTCTAAGATATTAGCTTCAATAATACTCCGACGCCTAACTAAACCTCGTGAAGAACAGACTAGAGAAAATCAGGCTGGTTTTCGACCTGGACGTGGTTGTATAGATCAGATATTCACACTACGTCAGGTTCTAGAACACAGACACACGTTCAGACGCCCCACAATCGTAGTATTTCTCGACCTTAAGGTTGCATTCGACTCTGTTGACTGTACTGTATCCTCATATGCAATCTTTCTCCTATATATTACCACCTTTGACCTAACCACTCCTATGAATCCGGTGTTCATCTTGCTGTGCTAATACGGTACGGCAACCTGGACCGATGCATATATGTGCCTGGTCCTACGTTGTAGCTGACTGCCTGAGGTTCTGTGGCAGTGTTTGTCACTGAAAGGAGTACCAAAGAAGTGCATCAACCTTGTAAAGGCTCTCTACTCGAACACTACTGGTAGAGTGAGAGCTTATGGCGAACTGTCATCAGAATTGATTACCTCAAGTGGTGTTCGTCAGAGCTATCCACTCTATTTTTGTTCGACTTTGTTGTTGACGTGCTTTTAGAGATGACACTTTCCTCATCTAAATTTCCAGGGGTTGAACTTCTACCAGGAGATTCACTTGTTGACTTGGAATATGCCGATGACATAGTTATATTTGGTGAAGACGCTGACAAAATGCAGTCTTCTGGCCACTCTAAAAGTAATGCAAACATGTTCGGCATGCGATTCTCCCCCTCAAAATGCAAAATGTTGCTTCAGTATTGGGTTGCATTGACACCCAAACTAATGATAGGGAGTGAAGTAGTTGAGCGTGTCGATCGCTTCACTTATTTTGGAAGTATCATCAGCCCTTGTGGTCTGGTGTGTGACGAAATCTCAGCACGGATACAGAAGGCTCGACTAGCTTTAGTCAACTTGCGTCATTTATGACGTAGACGAGATATCCGTCTATCAAACAAAGGACGTGTTCACTGAGCAGCAGTTCGTTCCGTCCTACGTTATGGCAGTGAAACGTAACCGGTAAGAGTAGAGGATATTCGTAGGTTACTAGTATTCGATCATAGGTGTCTACGAAAGATTGCTGGTATATCCTGAGAACATCGAGTAAGTAACGCAGTTGTTAGGAAACGGGTACTAGGTAATGATGGCAAATCGATTGACGAAGTAGTGAAGCTCCGTCAGTTGAGATGGCTGGGACACGTGTTACCTATGCCCAACCACCGACTGCCTCGACGTGCGATGTTCAGTGGTATAGGAGTAGGTTGGAAGAAAGCTAGAGGCGGCCAGACCAAAACATGGCACAAGTCCATGAAGTCACTGACAAGTGGTCTGAGTCATGTCGGTAGGTGTAGACTACCTGGTTGGGGACCGCGAGATGATAGCAACTGATGGTTAGAGAGCCTGAATGACATGGCTCAAAATCGTTTGCAATGGCGCAGGTGCATACACTCTTTGTGTTCTCCCAAATTTTAATCTCCTGATTCCTCATTGTCTCTTTTTTTTCCTCTCAAATTTATTTCACTGTATTATACTCTTTAAGTAACATCTCCAAACACTCATCTTCCCGATTATGCTTATACTCTTATTACCTCTACCACTACGAAATTTCAATAAACAACTGCATCACTGTGCTAATGTGATGTGGCGACTCGAAATGATGTACGTACGTACGAAATTCTACGTTGTTACTGACTGACTGACTGAGGGCTGGGATACTCTACGGGTGCCCAAACCGAAACAGGTGGCTTTCTTAAGTGACCACACCCGGTGCCTTCGACTTAGAGATCTGATCCACAAGGCAGTGGAGCAACGTAAGGAGATGCAGTTCCATGGTAGCTGGTGACCAACAATAGGCTCATGCGGCATTTGTTCCTCCAACATCCTGGAGCTCATGTCCATCATTGGTTTAAAACCAGGGTTTTCTAACTCCTCTAGGTGGACTCGCCGTGTCAACTGATTCGGCTAAATCGCGGGACATTCGCTTTCCGTCCTCACAGGTTCGTAAACAACACTGCCGCGATAAGGCAGTGAGCAGGACTTCCCTGGCAGTGGTTATATGCACTTAGCCATGTGAGAGCATTTCGAAAGAGAGGGCTAACTCTCCCAACTCTCGATCGTACTACGGCATTTGGAGGCCCCCTTTCGTTAGATTACAGCAACATTCAGAATGACTTGAACTAATATTTATAACTTACTAACCAAAACTCGTGTACGTTCAAGGCAAAAATATTGGTAAAATAGATATCTTGTCGGTTGTTCGATATCTATTTACTAGAATGATGTTAAGAAGCCAAATTAATTAATATTTGTCAAACACAACGCTTACTCAACAGGAAATACTCTGTAACGATATTATACTTGTATATATTTACCTTAGTATCTAACAGGTTATGAACGAGACTGCTTTTGTGAAATTTCATATCATATAGTCTTTTGAAAATGATTTTCGTTCAGCCCTCATTAACAGAGTGTACTCTGAATCCTTCTAAATATGAGGAACCTAGGACCTCCAAGTCTTTAGAGGAGTAAGTTACAATTCTAGATCATTATCTTAATATCCAAAGGTTTATATATCCAACTATAATCAATATTGAATATATAACTTTAAACTTTATAGATCAACAAACTTCAAGTAATAAACACTAAGAGAATATATGAATTACACTATAGGAGAAAAAAATAATTTATTTCATTCTTCAAAGATCAAATGAACATTATTTAAGCAAATTATGCACAAATTCAAAAGTCAATGTTTTAATCAAAGAAAGAACAACAAACACCAAAAGAGGAAAACACAATTGAAATTGATCCACATAAACCTGATCTATCTATCTGTGTATGTGTAGTATAAAGAAGACATAAATTTCACAACGTCAAGAACAGACGATGAAATAAATAAACTGTGGAAGGAAACATTAATTAAAGTCAAGAAATATATCTATCTGTCTATATATATGTATATATATATATATGTAATATCACTCGGATAATAAATTGTTTTAAAACATCTTTCTGTATATAAACCAATGACCACAAAGAGAAGAAGGAACAGAATTGAAAACCATACTCCATTCATTCGTAACAACTCACTCATTTACACACAATATCGATATAGGGAAAACATTTATTGCACGGCCATTTTTGTATTTTTTTCGAGTGAAATTATTTTTCGTCCCTTTGAAAAAATTTTTCAGCCCCATCTTCCAATAATTTTCATTCTGTTTCGTCCAATCAAATAACTAGTTTTGAGTTCGTTATAATTGGTCGTTTATTTCTTAAAATCGATATAAAATATCAGGACATGACGACAGAGCACATTTTCTTACAATTATGGACGGTGGTAACATGCGAAACGCGAGCTCTGTCGTTCCTCACGTTGTCACAGAAACCGATAATCTATTCTTGAGCACATTGTATCTCGTAACGTCTCAATCACTTGACGAGCTCCATAAGAACTTATGAAACAGCTGCGTACTGCCATTATGTGGTGAGGGATACTCATTTACATAGAGATCGGAAGCCGTATATTAGATTCGTATGTTGGAGAAATGGTCGTAGAACATCTAGCGGTTCTTCACAGCCGAGTAGACGAACAAGGTAATTTAATTAGTGTTATTATCATTTTTCATTAAGGACTACCGTGAACACTCAATGTCCTTCCTTCGTATTTTGTAAGTTACCAACTGTCAAAATAATGTCGATATGGATGCAACGTTGAGGAATGACGAGGAAGAAATTGTTTCGATTAACTCAGAGGAGTTCACTGAACGAGGCGACGACAATAACGAAGACGTGTATGACAACAAAGTTTATGATATTTGCAATCTTGCGCAACCGCCACATGAAACTGCTGATGGAAGTACCTGAGTTTTTGTCCATGCGAAGCAATGCTTCATTTATTTTGTGCCTACGACCCATCAACACACGTCCATGGAATCCACTGTCCCATGTACGGAGCTATAATGGAATAATAGCAACGCCTTTGTTCATGAAACTCGGAACTGTTAAGAGAACGAGTAAAGGCCCTTTCAAGGCCACCCACAATTTGATTTAAATTCTTTTGTTTCAATTCCTTATTTCCATAGCAAAGGTCAAGTGATCAAACCATCAAAATCCATTTAAGATTAATAGTCATTATGTGATTAGCACCTACGTATTCGTAAACGCTTTTAAGCATTGTCAAATATACGGTTTAAGTAAACGATTTCGTATAGGAAATGTCATCTAATGAACACTAATCTGTCTAACAATAGTACATGCAAAACTTATTCAGAATGTTTCAATGTTTTGTCATATAGTTACGATAGGCGAATGTAGTACTACCAGTTCACTAGTACAACGACATCATTTCCATAGGAAAGGTCAACTGAACCAACATCGATGAATTTTAATTAAGCCTTAGTGATTAAGCAATATAATCAATGGGGATTTATAGAAATTTCGTGGATTAGATCATTAAAAGAGAATTTTGGAAAAAACTTATAACTGGTTTTAATAGTTGATGATAGTAATAACTGACGTTGAAAGGTGGTCAAATGTTTAATACACAATTAGTAAAGAAATTATTCATCGAAGTATTTCCATTAGTTTTTTCTTAACACATCGTATGTTATTTTAATAAACGTTATATGCGTAGCAACATATCCATAAATCATCATGATAGAATAATGAATAGGGCATGCATAAATCACGCTAACCGTTAACGATCGGTAAATGAAGCAAAATAGTAATAACTTCTCACAGAAAATAGCAAATAATATTTATGATTGGGCACTTTTCCAAACAGTAATTCTTAGTGGAAAAGAATTGTTTAGTTTTATCTGAGTAATGGTGTCATAAATAAATGCAAGATTGTCAACTGAGTTATTTTGCTAATCCATTAAAAGCGTTACTTGTTTTTACCTGTACATTCTTTGCAGTTGAGCAGTTTAAAATCACGACAAAAAGTACTTGTCTATGTAAGTAGTCATGTGAATCGATTATTGTGCTCGTCAATTGGGCTTAACAAATTTTGCACGTAATGTCAACAGCATATTTGCAGTTTAAAAAATCTCCATAGGATATTCTATGTTGTTGAATAACAAGTTTTGACAAGTATTCGAAACTCTTATTACATTTTGCATGTAACATTGTTACAGATAATTGCCACATTAAATGATATAGACATTTTATAAAACGTATAAATGTATTACCAACACGTGAAAGGTAGTCACATTTTTTATTTTAATAGTTGAGATCATGAGTGAATTGAAGCTGGAGCACCATGTTTCTATATAGTGAAATTGATCATTTGAACGTTTGGTAAATAAATGGTAGGCTTTTATTTATTACATTGACATTACACGTACGTATACCCAAATGTCACTTGATACAATTGACTTTGTTCGTATTAAGCTGTATAATTGAGATAGACATTTATTTTGTCAGACGTAGGCTTGTACTTTTACACTTAATGTAACCAATATTTCAAATACCTATTAAAACTTGTTATTCAACAACATAGAATATCCTATGGAGATTTTTTTAAACTGCAAATATGCTGTTGACATTACGTGCAAAATTTGTTAAGCCCAATTGACGAGCACAATAATCGATTCACATGACTACTTACATAGACAAGTACTTTTGTCGTGATTTTAAACTGCTCAACTGCAAAGAATGTACAGGTAAAAACAAGTAACGCTTTTAATGGATTAGCAAAATAACTCAGTTGACAATCTTGCATTTATTTATGACACCATTACTCAGATAAAACTAAACAATTCTTTTCCACTAAGAATTACTGTTTGGAAAAGTGCCCAATCATAAATATTATTTGCTATTTTCTGTGAGAAGTTATTACTATTTTGCTTCATTTACCGATCGTTAACGGTTAGCGTGATTTATGCATGCCCTATTCATTATTCTATCATGATGATTTATGGATATGTTGCTACGCATATAACGTTTATTAAAATAACATACGATGTGTTAAGAAAAAACTAATGGAAATACTTCGATGAATAATTTCTTTACTAATTGTGTATTAAACATTTGACCACCTTTCAACGTCAGTTATTACTATCATCAACTATTAAAACCAGTTATAAGTTTTTTCCAAAATTCTCTTTTAATGATCTAATCCACGAAATTTCTATAAATCCCCATTGATTATATTGCTTAATCACTAAGGCTTAATTAAAATTCATCGATGTTGGTTCAGTTGACCTTTCCTATGGAAATGATGTCGTTGTACTAGTGAACTGGTAGTACTACATTCGCCTATCGTAACTATATGACAAAACATTGAAACATTCTGAATAAGTTTTGCATGTACTATTGTTAGACAGATTAGTGTTCATTAGATGACATTTCCTATACGAAATCGTTTACTTAAACCGTATATTTGACAATGCTTAAAAAGCGTTTACGAATACGTAGGTGCTAATCACATAATGACTATTAATCTTAAATGGATTTTGATGGTTTGATCACTTGACCTTTGCTATGGAAATAAGGAATTGAAACAAAAGAATTTAAATCAAATTGTGGGTGGCCTTGAAAAGGGCCTTTACTCGTTCTCTTAACAGTTCCGAGTTTCATGAACAAAGGCGTTGCTATTATTCCATTATAGCTCCGTACATGGGACAGTGGATTCCATGGACGTGTGTTGATGGGTCGTAGGCACAAAATAAATGAAGCATTGCTTCGCATGGACAAAAACTCAGGTACTTCCATCAGCAGTTTCATGTGGCGGTTGCGCAAGATTGCAAATATCATAAAGTCTGTTGTCATACGCGTCTTCGTCATTGTCGTCGTCTCGTTCAGTGAACTCCTCTGAGTTAATCGAAACAATTTCTTCCTCGTCATTCCTCAACGTTGCATCCATATCGACATTATTTTGACAGTTGGTAACTTACAAAATACGAAGGAAGGACATTGAGTGTTCACGGTAGTCCTTAATGAAAAATGATAATAACACTAATTAAATTACCTTGTTCGTCTACTCGGCTGTGAAGAACCGCTAGATGTTCTACGACCATTTCTCCAACATACGAATCTAATATACGGCTTCCGATCTCTATGTAAATGAGTATCCCTCACCACATAATGGCAGTACGCAGCTGTTTCATAAGTTCTTATGGAGCTCGTCAAGTGATTGAGACGTTACGAGATACAATGTGCTCAAGAATAGATTATCGGTTTCTGTGACAACGTGAGGAACGACAGAGCTCGCGTTTTGCATGTTACCACCGTCCATAATTGTAAGAAAATGTGCTCTGTCGTCATGTCCTGATATTTTATATCGATTTTAAGAAATAAACGACCAATTATAACGAACTCAAAACTAGTTATTTGATTGGACGAAACAGAATGAAAATTATTGGAAGATGGGGCTGAAAAATTTTTTCAAAGGGACGAAAAATAATTCCACTCGAAAAAAAAATACAAAAATGGCCGTGCAGTAAATGTTTACCGAATCTCTGACTTCCTAAATCTAACTTCTTATACCAACCCTAACAATTTTTGGGGGATTTTTATGAAATAAATTATTCATCTGAATAACTACTCGAAACCTGATTATTTTATAAGATTAACTTCATCCTATCAAGGTCATTTTAAACATCGGTAAAGGTCTTAGTATCTAGCACGAATGAAAATTGACGGGGATGAAGCAGTTGCCCACAGAAGACATTAGATGAACGCGCAATCTCATTGGTTGACTAATGTTAAACATTAACACCTTTGTATGCCGGCTCAGTGGTCTACAGTTTAGGCGTTCTCGAACGAGACCAAAAGTCCTTGATTCGAGTTCCGCGCACAGGATGATGCATTCGCACTGCCTAGGAGTCCCATACTAGAACGAAACAGCCTTCCATTGCTTCCAGTTTACCAATGATGGTCTGATTTACGTCGATTCATGAATTCAACGAAAGAAAATATGAGGTTAAAGAAGACAGTCTGTCAAGTTTCACGCCGACATAGTAGATAGTGCATGTGATGTCAAGTTATTTAGACGGGCAACCACGCAGCAAACTGATTGATGGAATTCGACCACTACTGATTAAAGAACTAGATAAACGTGTCATCTGTCACTACTATGTAATGTTGACAGAAATAATGAACAGCAAGTTTAACAAAAAAGTATGCATAGATAAATACATATGAGAATAAAAGAAAGAAAACAGTAATAACAACATACCAGGTGAATATGCAACACATTCGATCTGTTCACCAAGTCCATCGGAATGTGCAGCAATTATTTCTTGTTTTAAACAATTGAATACTAACCAACGTCCTGTACTTGTACCTAATACCACTAATAAATCATGTGAGTTCATCATTGATACATTGAAATCTAAATTATTTGTTTCATCAATTATATTATTATCATTAATATTATTATCATTATTACTAACTGGACTCATAGTCCCATTTGTTATTAAAACTGATTGAAGGGGATAGAATGCAGCACAATGTATAGCATCAGTGAATTCTTTTGACCAAATAGCTTGTTTTGATAATGAATCCCATAGAATTACTAAATGATCACGTCCATCAGTTAAAAATTGATGAGCTTGTGGATGTTTAGCAAGACTCCAAAATTCTTCACAATGACCAAACATTAAAGGACTTATTTCCATACCAGGACCAGCCTTTATTTAAAAGAAAAGAGGAAATGTACATCACTACAGACAACTAGTTGAATTAAATAATTTTGTATGCTGATCCAGTAAAGATTCAACTACGGTTGGCCACACTCTACTGAATAGGAATTTTAGAGTTGACAAAATCGAATAATCGTGCACACATCTCAACTTAGGCTTAGTGATCAATTTACTTAGTCCAATGATATGCTTCGTTTGTACACCTCACCGACTGGTGAACTTGAGATATATGATCTATTTAGTCTTCACAATATGTGACATAGATACTGTCATGCGGTGAGTCATCAAACTTTACATTTTAGAAAATTCAGCAAATTGAGGTTTATGGGTGAACTAAGAAGGTTTCAAGAAGAAATCCATTACTGTATTATAGTTGATGTCATTTCCTGATGAAAACCCTAATAATTCATACATTAATATTCAATAATGTATTGAAACTCTATTCTTTTCTCATCATAAACCGTTTCACAACAAAACACTGTTTCCTCATCAGCTAAAATGTACTTCAAGGTCGTCCCCCTAAACATTAATCAAACGGTCGGTTAACGTGAGATTACGCTAAAAAAAATAATAGGAAAGTGCTTGTCACGCGGTACAATATTCAATGCAACATTAATACTACAGTAAATATTACCTCTAGTATCATATTCTTTGTTGTGCTAATAATTAATAATTCTCCAGGACCTTGTGTAATAGTTCTTACAGCACCATATAATTCAGCTAATTCTTCAGTATGACCAGTTGGATTAAGAGTTGCATCAAAGAATACTAAACGACGATCTTTCCCATCACCAGATATAAGACATCCATTATTTGTTAAACTTAATGAAAATATACCGCCTTCATGTACACCTTGACATATTTGATTCACTGTATTTGTACCTGAATCATAATAAGGATTATAATGATGATAATTCGAAAACATTCAACAAAGAATATTAAAAAGGCAAAAGTATAATTTACTGACGAATCACTCATATGTAAGATAACAATTACTGAAATTTTCTACTAAGTTCAATATATGATGACAGAAAACTTGCAACTTATTAAGAGCTAAGTAGGTGGTCGCTTAAAATTTCATAAACGTGACAGGAATTACACAAATAGGGACGAGCTGGAGCAGTGATGGCAACCATCTCTTTCGATATTTAATAAAAGTGAGATGTCCGGGATTTTCCGATATTTTCTCCGATCACTTTCTGGGTCAGTGATACTGTGGTGTATGCTACTTATATTGACATAAGTAGTATATGATGTTATTCGTGAACAGAAGGTCTGACAGCAGAGAGACAAGAGGATTGAACAGTAAAGAATGGAAATAGGATGCAATTTGTATGAAAATGCAAGAACAATGAAGTCTGAGTCATTTTGAGATAATTGGTGGACATTTTGCAAATTTAGCATTTACTTCATAATTGTTAGATTTTATCAACAAGTCCTGTGATTTTGTGTTGCATACATTCAATTGTCCCCACTCGTATTCTGTTCACTACAATACATGTAAGGACGTAATTTTTACTGGTGAATTGGTTTTCATAGTAATCCAATCACTCTTGATGGCGAAACTCTGGAAGATGTAGAATTCTTCACATACCTGGGAAGCACCGTCGATGAACAAGGAGGTTCAGATGCAGATGTAAAGGCGAGGATCGGCAAAGCAAAGGCCGCATTCCTACAATTGAAGAACATATGGAACTCAGAACAACTTTCAGCCAAAATCAAAGTGAGAATCTTCAATACGAACTTTAAGGTAGTTCTACTGCATGAAGCTGAAATTTGGAGAACTACTACAACCATCATCAAACATGTACAAGTATTTATAAATAGTTGTCTACGCAGGATACTGAACATCCATTGGCCGGATAACATCAGCAACAGCCTTTTATGGGAGAGAACAAACCAGCTTCCAGCTGAAGAAGAAGTTAGGAACAGACGATGGAAATGGATGAGACATACATTACGCAAATCGTCAAACCGCATCACGAGGCAAGCCCTAACTTGGAATCCTGAATGGAAGCGGAAAAGAGGAAGGCCAAAGAACACATTACGTCGGGAAATAAAAGCAGATATGAAAAAGATGAATAACAAGTGGAAGGGGCTGGAAAAGATTGCCCAGGACAGGGTTGGATGAAGAATGCTGGTGAGCGGCTCATGCTCCTCCACGAGGAGTAACAGGCGTAAGTAAAAGTAAGTAAAGTAGTTCATGATGAAAACTCTAAATCTAAATCCTAACGCTAACCATCAACTGTAAATCATAATTCTAATTCCTCACAGTTTTATAACACTCGATTAGTTCTAGTTAATAGGTGGGTATTCTCAAGATCACTTTAGTGTCACCCAAAGGTCGTCAACAAGTTATGGTTTGGCCGAAAACAAATAGAATTAAAATGTCTATAACATTTTAACATGACTTCGAAGGTGATTTAAAGATGCTTGATATTTAAAATTAAGACAAAAAAACACGCAACATATCCATATGTCAATATTAAATAAGAAGTATTCTTGCATTCTATTACTGAACATCAATTTGAATTTTTGATCCTGATCCGAGCTCAATATACAAACTTTAATCATTAATACATATCACTTGTATTCTGATTGGCTAAAATATGGCTTCATTTTCTTAAGATCATTTATGACTGACTTCCTGAAGATAGTACAACTATACTCTACTAAAAGTGTCATAATCTGTACGAAAATTAAGATATTTTTGATAAACTCACACCTTCACAAAATATTCCTAATGTGATCAGTATAAAAGATGTGAAGATAATGGGGAAGACTTCTGCCAGTGACCAATAATTAATAACGTTTAGTTAGCACGTGAGAATCATTTACTAATCTATATTAAAATGGTATTTGGTTTTTAACGAATAGATATTTATTATGTTGGGGGAAAAAGACAGATTGTTTGTTTGATTTTGATTGGGTCCTGTGCAACTAGGATGTAATGTAATGACAGGAAAGCTGTTGTATGATACATATCTCCTTCTAAATCGATAATTGCTTAGCTCATTTTTATTTGCGTTGGGAACAATGACATTCTATTTACCAAATGATTGGTCAAACAACAGAAACGGAAAACATCATTTGATAGACCGTATAGCAGCAAGAAAATAAATTAAAAGTATAGTAATTCGTACCACATTCTCCAAAACCCTAAAGTATTACCATGTCTTGACAGAGCTGCTTTGAAAGCAAAGCATTCTAGGTACATATTAGAAATACAAAGAAAAAAGACGTTAAACGGCGATACCAAATAATTTAATAAAGAATAACGAACTTTATTTTAATTACCTCGTTTCCATGCAATAATATTCCCAACAGAATAACCAGTCAGTAAATCACCACAATGAAAATACAAGAACAATGAAGTGTGGGCCATTTTGAGAGAGTACATTTTTGTTTAGCAAATTAAGCATTTACTATATGGTTGTTAGAATTTACTAACCGGTTCTGTAATTTGTGGTCAAATACATTCAACTGTTCCCCACTGGTGTTCTTGTTCATTGAAATTTGACTATTGGTGTTGCAGTCGACTAAATTAGGTTTTATCACGAAATGAGTAGTATATGAGGTGTATGATGTGTATTTGGGGAGATGAGTGTGTTTATGAGGGTGTTTATTAAGATAAATGGAATTTTGGTGGTCGACGAATCGGCATTGTGCATCAGCTCATCTATTGTGATGATGTACGAGTATGATTGATAATTTGCAAAGAGTAGATTGAATGTAATGTTGTGGATAATGAGTAGGAGAGAGAGCGTGATGCGGAATGTTGTGACACCGGGTGGATGCTCAGCACTGCAACTGGTTCGGTTGAAACTCAAGACGAACCGTAATTGACTGTGCATGAGTGTGTGGTGATTGTCAGTCGGATGGCCTCACCCACCTCCCTTCCATTCGTAAAACTTAAACTGTCACTTTAATCATCACATCACTTCACTTCACATTTCATCGCATTACATCACGTCTCATTAAACACACTCACAACCGCAATGTCCTGACAACGCAAAACGCTACTTTTATCACACTAGCCTTACACTATTCATGCAATCCACAGTCACACACTCATGTGCAAACAGGTACTCATGCATGCACGCACATACACACACAACAGAGACTGTATTTATGCATCAATATATATCGATCTGTCTCGGAAATCTGTGACGGTTTGCATACATGCGTGACTCACTGTCTGGCTGTTAGTCAGTAGGTCGTTCAGTCAGATTTTTAGTTGGTCAGGCAGGCATTCTGACTGTCTGCATGCTGTCTGTATGTGTATCTGACCGACTGACTGAGTGAGTGATTGACAGCCTAAGTGACTGCCTGACAGAGTAGCCATCTGACTGTGTGCTCGTGTGACAGATTAACTGTCTGACTGAATATCATCCGACCTGCATGTCTATCTGTGTGGATGTCTGCTTGCATGTGTGTGAGGCAACCTCCCTCTTTCTGTCTACCTGAGTATCTGTCTTTCCGTCTACCTGTCTCTCTGTCTGTCTGCCTCTTAGTCATTTTGTCTGTCCGGTCACCGTTGCTGCGTCCGTGGCTCTGTCCTTTCGTTCCAACTTCCGCCTTCCCGCCTGTCTGCTTGCTTGCCTTCTTGCTTGCTTGCTAGTCTGTCTCCCGCTATCTGTCTCCCGCTATCTGTCTCTCCGTCTCTCCGTCACTTTGTCTGTGTCTGTGCAGGTCAGTCAGTCTTTCCGTCTGTCTGTCTCTCTCATTGTCCCTTTCCGATTATGTTCCTGCCTTCTCGATTACTCCTTGTAATACACAGTCTAACAACACATGATGAACTACTTAAAGGAGATTCGGTTGACTGCAGATTTTTAGATTCTTAGTTAAGCTGTGACGGATGAAATGTTTGTTTGATCTATAGATTCCTTTGTACTTTATGTCTGTCTGATTTCGAATTCCAAATACAATACATTCGTTAGCATTCACGTAGTCCTCCTTGATCTAAATTGTATTACTGTTATTTCTGGGATTGGTAGATCACAATGATTGGTTAGCATCTCAAGAAAACCTAAATCGAATTCCAGTCTAGTTGAAGATGCCACAATTATTCGGAGTTTGACAACGCTTTGACTAGTAACACCTAATATGAATCGTATTCACCAAGTGAAATCAAAAGACAGAATTGAGGATGTTCGAAGATATATTTGATATGCTATCAATATATCGAGGATTGTCTGATCGAATTTGGCGGATGCGTATGCATGACCGAGTGCCTTCAGCTAGCTGAGTTCACTTTAACTAATGTGGTCAGCATCCAATTTCGAAAACTTACAGAGCTATTTATTTTGGTGATTTATTTACCGCTACTGAGTAAATAACGGTAAATTAACTTTCAAAGGGTAAAGTAATTTGCTTGAGAAACTACGAATTATTTGTAATCAGGTGGACTGCAGGATGTCATTGTATCGAGTAATAAGAATAAAAGTATTCCCAACAGGACGGTATCAGATGTCTGGTTCCAGAGGCTTCAGCACTCTTCTCAGGCGGATAGTAGAAGGCTAAGTCATGCACAGAATCACACATTGACCTCGAATTTTGTCAAACACCAACTTATTGTCAATGGTATGGCAAAATGCAACAGTGAAATCAAGCAGTAAAATGTAAATCACTAACAAAGATCAAATAACAAAAGCTTCGACAAGGAAGACTGGAAAACATAGAGTGTTATCAATAGTGACCTGGATAAAGTTTATAACATAGACATTACTAAAAAAATGGGTGGCGATTTGCATAATAAAATGATTCCGAGAGATTTCCAACGTTATTTTTGTTACATACATTGCAGAAGTGATTACAGAATACCTGAGCCCTATCGTAATCATCTACTGATGACGTAATTCTGCTTTCGCCACACAATCCTGGAACACTTCTCATCTTCTTGGTCCTTCAGTTCACGTAAGGGTATAAGTGTCTTGAGTATGCTGACAAGCTTGCGTAGCGTCGAGAGGTTAGTTATGACCGAAGTTCGTTAATTCATCTTCATAATGTGTTAGTATACGATGTAGTAAAAATGATACAGCGTTGAGGCCATGCCTAATAGCTTCTTTCTAGTGTTTTTCACTAGGGCTCATATAATAACCATGTCGGCTAGTTTCTGTTGGAAAGAAGTTTTTGACAGCACGGTCTCCGTATTTTTCTAGACTGCCATGGAAGTATTAAAATCTCCTAAACATCGATCGCTTGAAGATCAAATGTTGAATCCACCTACTAACACCTTATTCACCTCACAGTTTGAATTAAGGTCTTACAGGATCATACACCATTCACAAAAAGCTTGGTGTTCATTTTATTTACTGAGACCTGATTCACCTAATACTTTGAACTGCAATAAACCAAATCAGTCAGAGGCTCTTGATCCGTGGATTTCATGAGGTTACTAAATTCTCACGTTCCACTTTCGTGATATATGTCGTCGATAACGGTAGGAAGAGAGTATTTCTGATGAATAAAGCTCTTCTCATCCTTCACGTTTCTCGGTTCCGTCTGTGGATTTTTCGAAGTTAAGTGTCTATAGAGTCAGTCAAGTTCTCATGACGGCGATTGCGTTCGGTTTAGTAGAGTCTATCTGTAAACCTAGCTCCGACCACTTGTTGAGTAGGCTCCGAGGACATACGTAACATATCCAAAAATCATTTAGATGGATTCGTTTTGCACCCAAAATGGCCTTGGCATCTTATCTTAGTTTGAACTCTTTTTCAGCCTCTCACACTCTCTGCAATGATACATCTGGAAAATACTTTAGAGTATATCCGAAAATGAATCACAATTACGATTCGTGGTCGCAGATTTGAATTCAGCGAGAAAGGTGTGAATATGCTAGCCTTACGTTTCTTGGAGTACAGATTACTTTGAAAGTGATTTTTGATGGATTTCGACACCATTGATACCTGTCGTCGGCTGCTACGGTATTAATATCAAACTGATAACGAACATCTCCGAGCTAGAAGTTTATTTTACAGGACTAAAAGTTCCTCTTTAATAGTTGACCGTCATTGAGGTTTACTATCCTCCGAAGTAATTTTCGAACGGGAAGTCTAGTCCTAAAGTGATTCGCATTTATCAAACTTTTGCTGTGTTCTTACGCAACAAAGTACCATTTCAGTTCTAAAGAATCTATCCTGAGCTATACGTTCGGTATATTACTTTCATTGAGTTTCACCATATTTAGTAGTTAACTGTGGTTTTGTCTCAGCTTACTATTCGTTTTTTTGTTTTTCACGCAAAGACCAGTTCATAGGTGTCATTACCAAGGTTTGATTTGATAATTTCGAAAAATTGAGCATTGGGTTGATTGTTATTAATAAAATAATATATTTGTAATATCCCAATGAGTAGAAAATTGGATTTTCTGACGTTTCGTGGCTTAGTGTAAGTCACTTCTTCAGAGAATAAATAACCAAATTAAAATTAATCCAAGTTTAAATAGTACAACGGAACAATGCAAGAATAATATTTGATCAATCAAAAAAAATTATCCGGATTAATCATCGAGAAGAATGAAATCATGGTAAGCTTTGATGTCGTTTTTTTATACACAAGTGTTCCCATTGATAAATGCTTAGAATTCATTAGTGGTTTACTTGAGAACGACAATACTCTTCCTGACAGATGTCCGTTGAGCATCAATCTAATCATGAAATCTTTAAAACTTTGCTTAAATTCAACGCTATTTACTTTTAACGGTATGTTATTCAAACAAACTAACGGTGTAGCGATGGGATCCCCCGTGTCCCCGATTGTAGCCAACCTTTTTATGGCATACATAGAATCAAATATCTTCCCCCACAACATTATACCACGAATTTGGCTTAGATACGTAGACGATACATTTGTTGTTATAAAAAAAGACTTGTGGAGATAGACCTGACAAGCTTATTTTGTAAATAGTTTTTAATATTATTTGTATTTATTTCGTCAATTTCTCACTGCATGTACATTTATCATTAAACGATTGTACCTGTTGTTTGAGTAAATGACCTTGAAGACACTTTCCGTTGAGCTATTACATAACGTGACATTCTTGCGGGTTAACAAATACATTACTACTCTCGGATTCCTCGTTCTATTTCCATTTGTGATTGAGTTAACGGAAGTCTAAATCAAATACTATCTACATTTATAGACTGTAATCGGAATATATCACATCCTACGTTGGACTATATCGCTAGAGAG